>NW_028288649.1:10115000-10417500 GCF_059628265.1 Tinamus guttatus
AAAAGTTTCTACAGATCCCTCTATAGGGCCCTTCAGCTTCCACTTTGAGGTCTACATCCTCAAATCCAAGTGGAAAGACATTTCAAGTTTAGCCACATTTCGAGTTTATTCACATGATATGAATAATTCTGAGTTTGAAATCTTTAGTATCTTTCCTTAAACTTTCTTAATAATAAGAAGACTTATTTTCTAATGTGATTTTTATACTGAAAGGGTCTCTCTTACTGCAAGAATAGTGTGTAGCATTCTTTGAAAGAAGTAGAGGTATGATTCTTAATCCAGCTAAAACAACAGTTTACCTGCCTGTGTTCTCATCCACAAACCATGGGAATGCTTCCCTACAGCTTGGCAGGTGTGATTTGGAAATAATTGCAGCAAAGGGAGGGGGCCATCACAGACATGAAATTCTCCTAGAGGGACCTCGGGTCTTTTTTCCTTGTGTGTAATCCTGTATGATAATTAGTCCAATTCCACCTGTCTATTTGAGTAGATCTTACAGTTGACTGTCTGTGGTTAATTGATAGTGTTCTGGGTTAGTGCTGGTTTTGTACTAGTCACCAGGAACAGAAATAAGCATTTTTTTAACCAGGATTTGCTATAATTTCAGCATTTTGTTCAAAGATTTGCTTAAAAGTGAATCTGACTGCTATCCTTTTAAAAGAGTTCAGGTCCATCATGGCATTTTTTAATTGAAAAACACTCCTTTCCATGAATAAATATTGTAGATTGTCATAGTGCAAAATTTAAAGTGGAGAAAAAAATAAATGAAAAAATAAACTTCCAAGTAATCTCCTGTCTTGATAGATGTCAGGCTAGCCATAACAGTTTCATGCAAAAAATTGCTTTAATTTTCTCGTGATATGCTCGGACACGCATTGGGAAGCAGAGGTCTATCATCAGTACCATGAAATATGTCCATGGATTATGAATGAAGTTGAATCTTAGATACAGATCCTAAAACTGCCCTTCTCCATATATATTTCCTAATTTGAAAGGAATTTTAGCAGGTGCTAAAGGAGCTAAGTTTTTATTTTAAGTATTCATGTCCAAAAAGTTAAGAATGATCATTAAGTGCCTTGAATGAGTTGCTGGATGCATATGTGTACAATAATTTTTTCTATAGACACATACATATATAGGTCATATGACACAATCAATCCATATTGTATCTGCTAACTCAGCTGAAGAGTTCTCAGAGTAGGCAAAATCAGTTTTGTGGAAGCAGCAATATGGGTCACAGCAGATGGCAGAAAGAGGCTAAAAAGATTCAGTGGAGGCTTCAGTGGACAAAACAGATGGGTGGTGGGGGGACAGAATGGGGTTTCTGGAGTAACACAGGAGTTAGCAACTGCGAGGTCAGTGAGGTCAGTGATATTCTAGAAGCGAAGTGATTGGGAAGGTGAGAAAAGCTGGAAAATCTATGTGAGACTTTTTAGAGGGGATGTGGGTTAGGGCAAAGACAGTCTTCCTCCTCTCTTTCCATGTTCCTGATAGTTTGCTCTTTTTCCCAGAGAGCCTTCCTGCTATCTTCTGCACTTGCCTGAATCACAGGACCCATTGCTTTTCATCCTGTCCTCCTCCGCTCTAATGTCCTTACACGAAGGCGGGCCTTGTTCGTTCCTCCCACAGAGGCAGGACCTCCTTCTGTTGGGATAAGTAGAAGAGCATTGAAAAGGATGAGTGCCAGAGATGGTTTTGCTCCTTGAAGAGAAGAGAGAAGTGCCTCCCATTTCTCTGAGAAGCTGCACATCCCTTGTTTACATCCCATTTATTCCTTCAGCATTAGCAACAGCAGCAGAGGAAGATGCCTGTGTAAAGCAGGAAAAAGACCTGCTGTTCAGCCTAGAAAGCCAGGCCTCATCTTTGGCACAGATGAAACATACAGTCTGCTGCCATAAGCTGTTGCCTACCTTGTCTGTTGGCTTAATACAACTCCGTATGCGAGTGTGTGTGTTATGTATATATACATATGTGTATATATATATATAGTTTAATCCAAGAAATAATGATAAAAACAAAATAATGAGCTTCCAAGTATTACCAAGCCTATTAAACTCCAAATAGTTCATTGAGGACCAATTTCTAAGTAAGTGCTAAATAGAACAGCTAGACTTTGCTTTTATGAAAAAATCAATGCAAACACATGAATCACTAGAAAGCATGCTGCAGCCTTCCAAAGTCAGTTTCTAATTAGCAATTAATTGATCCAAGTAGTCAGTGCAAGAACTAGCACAGGAAAATAGGAAAAAAAAAAAGTGCCCTACTAGGTATCTGGAGAAAGAGTCAATTTTTTGTCCTTTAAAATTAATTTAAATTCTTTTCAGAACCCAAGAGAGTACCAAAGTTTGCCATCCCTAACAGTAATTTCTGTGTTCAGTATTCCACATTTCATCTTGTCCCATAAGCTAGAAGACCTGCTCAGATCGTTGATAAGGATAAACCCAATAAAGAAAACACAAGAGAGAAAACCAGGCATTTCAAGACTGGTTTTCTCACTGCAAGAGTTCTCCTCTGCCACTGACTACCTAGCCTGTGTTATCCATTTGTTTGATTGTTTTGATAGATATACAGGATGGTGAAAACTCACATCAGAATGGAATCAAAGCTGACAAAGTAATCAAAATTGACTTGAAGTGTTTTTTTGTTGTTGTTGTTTTGCTCTCAATATAGGAGATCTGTGTAAATCCTATACGTGTGACTGTCAACAACTTGCAGAAATGTTTAGCTTCCTGCTATAGGAAGCTAGAGTTCACTGTAGATAAAAAGTTAGAAGATCATCTTCCAGATGTAAAGGACATTGCAGATTTCATGATGGATATTATTTCAATGTAAGAAGGGATATCCTAAGAAATTCTCTGCTTGAGATGCCCTTCTTAGACCTTCTGTCCTTTCTGGTGTAACAGGAGGATATTCTCAAAATAAACTGAATTCTACAAGGAGGATGAAGACAGTTATCCTGGAGTTTAATAGGACACAAAAGCAGCTTTGCCAGTCTCACACTCTTTCTGTTTAAAAAGTGACTGGCTCGTGATTCATTAAAGTTGAGGCCCACCACTTAAGAACCATTATTCAGTCTGTCTTCAGTGATGGGGTGTCCATCAGCCTGCATTTGGTACTATAGTGTCGTTCAATTCATGTCTTTTATTCACCTTCAAATTTCAAAATACATAAAGGCTTAAAAGAGAGTCTTATGTTTTTGGATAATTTGAGCTATTTTCAGACTTTATTAAAACTGTGGTTTGCATCCTGTGAAAAAAAAGCCTATCCTATGTTCAGTATTCATGGAAAAGAATAAACAGGAGCTGTTTATCCTTTGTATCAAAACTCATGGCAAGATAGCATTTAAATGAAAGTCTGGGATATGTTTTCAATTAATGAAAAATACTAACTGGAATTTTCCCTTATTCTACTCTCATTGCATATTCAGCTCTTTATTCAGAAAGAATCCCCTTATTTGAGAACCTGGTGGAATCTTTTCCATCAAAATCCTGGACTTCAGGGCAACAATTATGCTCACTAACCAAGCTTCTCATCACTTAAAAATGATATAATAACTCAAGAAAAGGAAAAAATGTGGAAAACTGTTTTAAAAATATTTTTGCTATCATTTTTTTCATGTGAAATATCTCACATTTTCCATCTGACTTCATATATACCTTCACAAATGAACTCCAAAGCTTAGCTGAACAGAATCTTACATATAAGTGATAGCAGGTCTAGGGAGACAGATGAATCAATTAACTAACAAGAATGGATAGCTGGAATTATTGAACAGTCTGGAAGCATAGCAGAAAACACTAAAAAGAATTCTATCCCTGAGTAATTATAAACCCTATTCATCTAATGTAGATATAGTGCAGCTTTATGCTGGAAATGTGTACAATCAGGCATAATCTTACACAGACTGTGTAAGGTTCCACAGGATGTGGAACCAAAGTTGGATAAAGGAGGCACATGACGATGTGAGGAATCTTGGTTGTGACGTAGCTTTTGTGCTGTTCTGGGCAGACTGTCTGCCATAAATTAAGCATTGGGCAACAGACATGATCAGCAGGGTCCAAGAACTATTTCTGTGTTATAATTTGACAAAAAAGGAAATAAATCTGTAGGGAAAAAAAAGGAGAATTCTCTATTAAGTTCTAGGTTACTTAACATAATTTTAAGCCATCTATCCCTGTTCTTTTTGTTGAAACCTTTCTCATAATAAAACCAATATTTACGAAAACTTTTTATTTGTGACTGGCAAAGAAACTGCAAATATTAATCTTAATTGAAAGTATTTAAAAATATGTTTTTATTAAATTCATATTGCTCTGACAAACCTGTTTCCATAATAGGTAATTTGTCTCTCTATTATCACTTCAACTAAGACTTGTACAATAGCAGAAAAGTGAGGTGCACAGGAGAAAACAAAAGAGCATCCCCAGCTCAAGAAGAGGTAGGACACTGGAGGGATAATTAGTGTATAGTCACTCAAATGTTCCAGCAGTCTGATCTCAGCAGTTATGAAAACACAACCTGCCTCTGTACCTAGGGATCATCAGAAAAATCATCAACCTATTAACATGTATAATTCAGAGTAACATTTGCAATTATTTTCTCTATTTTTGTGACCTGGTTGTGTATTTAATATTTCTTTCCATAGTCATTTTCAACTTCTGAATACAATATAGAAAATGTTGTGTGTATTCTTGTTTTCTATAAAATGTACCAAGGCAATGCACCTTTTTACTTACATTTTCAATTGACTTCCCTCAATTATTCTGATAAAACACTGCCTAACTTTCTGATCTGCCTGCAGGATTCACATATGTTTTCTAATATTCAGGAAGGCAAGGCAGAAACTGTTTTAGAAAGCTGCCTGTTGGTCTAATGAGATATTTTGCATCATCGGGATACTTTCAAGCCAATTACTACATTGACATTTCTATTGAAACACATAGTTTCTTTTTGGTTTCGTCCACTATGAACTGTAAGACTGAGGCACAAATGTAATTAACCCTGAAAATCTGTCCATCCACTAGCTTTCTTTCGAAATGTTTTGAAAACAACAGGCAAAAGTGCATTTTTTTCCAATAGAATGGCAAAAGACTTGTTTCAAAACAGCATTTGTCAAGAATTATGAAACAGCTATCAACAGTCATGTATTGTAAAGAACAGGAATCAAAATTGTTTCTTTTCTGAAAAAGAAAAGGGGAAAAAAAAACAAATCTTCCAACAAATGGTCATTCCTTGTTTTAAACATTTAGGGAATTTTAGTTCAGTTACTACAGGAATATTTAGTGTAATAATATTCAGCAATGTGTGGATACTTTTCTAATGCGGCCATTGTTTCTTTAACTGTTGTACTTAATTCTCTTCTCCACTCCTAAGTTCCCAAAAATGTAACACTGGGTCCTGGTTTAACCTGAGCTTTACCGGTGGCCTCTAAAAGCCAGTGATAGATGTAGCCTTATCTTGCCAAGGACTGAATTTGCTGTGTACGACAAATATTGTCTTAGCAGTAACGCAGAGAAGCAATCTGTAATTTCTTCTAGCTACACCTAGAACTCATGCTTTCCAGGTCTCAGTCAAATGTTCTAGTCTTTATGTTTCTATATAAAACAGGAGTGGCAAATATCGCCACTGTCTGAAAAGACACAAATTTATGTTGGTATTGACATTGAAGTCGAAGAGAGCGGTGCAAACCATAAACTTTCATTGCTACATATCAAAAAGAGGTTCATGCAGAGGCTTCACCAAAACCAGGACACTTGTTCCTTGGTGATTTCTTGTACATTAGCTTAGCTAACTCCACTATGTTACTCAAGCTATTGTGAATCCTACTTCTTGTCCAACTAAAATTCCACTCACTGTAGAAGGTAACACCGAATTCTGCTCCAAGAACCATTTTTCTAATCTTTTTTTGTGGACTCAGGCCTTAATATTTATTTATGTCCCAAAGTCCCACTGAGTTTAGACGTTTTGATGCTTACAGATGTATCTGCCTCTCCACTGAACATAAGCAATGAAAATACTAATCCATTTGGAGAGCATGCCTCATTGGAAATAGCATTCTTTTCCTCATATGGAATGTTAAAATAAATAAATAAATATTATTAATTAATAATGCAAGGCCAAATAGATGTAGCTGTGTCTGATCCAAAACACATTAATTCGATATTGCACATTTAACAGGAAAACAAAGACAACGACTTCAAGTGCAAATGAAAAAAATAAAAACAAAGTTTTCTTCAGAGACATTTAAACATTAAGATTAAAAAAGCTGCCTGGTACAGTTATTAAATTACAGGGAGCCAAAACTGTTTTGCAAGCACAATGTTCACAATGGAATTTTCTATACTTTTTTCCTTTATTCCTTGATCTAAGAAGCTCTTTATTTCAAATTTTAGCTGCAGAGAAGTTATCCAAGAGTTACACTAGCATCAATAATAGAGACAAAAGCTTAGAAGTAAATTATTACAGTATCTACTTACAGTAAGATATTTGTGACATGAAATAAAGCTTAAATTATTTCTACCTTTGACATCTTTAACCATCCAAAGTTGAGAGAGGAAAAGAAAAAAGAAAACTTTGTTGTAAGAATAATCTTTTTAAATATCTCATGAAAAGATTGAGCACTATAGCTACTCCTCTGCAGCTGCAATCACAAAGGAATAGATCACAAGCACAAAGGAATCAACTCACAATTGGAGAAATGCAAGTTCTAGCATATAAGATGTTTCCCAAATCTAAGGAAGCACCTTAGCAGTTGTAGTGAAAGTTAATATTCTATCTCCAGCTCAGATAATGAATGAAGAAATAATGCTCTCCTTTAACTGAGACATTAGACAAAAATCCTTAATGTGCAAAGTGTATTAAATGATAGCACGATCTGCACAGGATTTTTCCATCTTAAATTTGCATTGCTGAAGTATCCAGACAAACTACTACTGATTTTCTGAGATGAATATACTTATTTTTATATATCCCTTTGGGATCATTTTCCTGATTGAATACCAACACTCCACAAAATATTGGAATTATACAGAAAAGCAAAGAGATAGAATTCAGCTCAATCAAGACAAGAACCAGGAGTTCTTCAAGAGGTTTAAAGAACATCGTCATTAACAAGACTGAAGGCATTGCCCCATATCTGTGTAAGGCCTTCCAAAAATATAAGGTTTGACGAGTGAAACCAAAAACAGTAGCAACATTTTTTTTGTTGTTTTTCTCAAGATTCAGTGGACAAAGTCTCTGGGACTCCGTGAAAGCCAAGACCTTCCTGGTTTCATTTCTTTTAGGAGCTGACTAGACAATTAGGGATGTATTTGACATAAGCCCACCAAGACATTTAAGCATTGCTCCAGGGACAGCCTCCACAGTTAATACAAATGAAGAGAGGAGAGGAACATTCAAAGTTCTTCTACATTCATGCCTGCAACATATTTGGCCTAATATGGGTTTATATCCAGTTACTGTTTGAAGGCTTTTCCTAACAGCCATAAAGGCTAGAAAAATTTATTTGAAAATGCAATTTCTTCAGAGCTTTATAATGAAGTAATAACTGTTGTCCCCAGCCAGAAATGTGTTACTAAGATTAGTGCCACAAGTTACATTTAAACATTGCTCTGGCCAGCACCTGGTCAGAATTACAGGGTGGCCAGGAGCTGTGCACAAGTGTAATGCACTTTAGATACAGCCAATGAAATGCCATGAAAAGGAAAATGCAAAACTGAAATATTACAGTTGGGTATCTCCAGCAGATACAGAGAAGCAGCTAGACATGGTTGAGTTCTGGAGTGCCAGTGAAAAAAGGATTCAAAACTACAAAAGCTACAGAAGACATCTACCTAATAAGAAATAGGTAAGGAAGCTAAAAAGGATTATTTTGTTTACCCTAACAAAGCTGAAGGTATGTATTACCGTATGTAAATACAGCAGTGTTAAACACTAAAGGACGAAAATAAAAATTTAAGACAGTGTTGTCAGAAGAATAAATTGACATGTATTGACCAGGAGTAAAATTCTTCTGAGAGTTAAGAGATGTTTCCCAGGGTTAAGCAGGGAGATTCCGGAATATCCCTTCAACAAAAGCAGTGAATGCAAAAATATATTGGACATATCTCAACCTCTCACAGAAGATCTCAGTTCTTCTGTGAAAGGACTGTATGATATGTTCCCTCTGATAACAAAGACGTGGGCCCAATGACTCATGCGCTATCTTTCTTTCTTCCATTCAGTTGAAACGTACAATCCAAACAACATCCAAACAGCTGAAATTGCCACAGCCTCCCCAACGGTATCTTGTATACAGCAAGCCAGAAACAGCGGGGGCAGTTATTACGACACAGATGTTAGCATAAATGTGGTGTTGTTCTCTTTTCAAAAAATCTAATGAAGGAAACAATACATTTGCTGTTAGGAGGCAGGTGATTTTAATACAGTTATATATTTTTTAAGCGTGTACATATATATATATATACACGTATATACTGCATGAGATTTCATCAGCCAGCAGTTTTAGCTATTTTATCTCACAGTGATGATTTTTCACATTTTTTTTCAATTCACAGTGCATAAAATTGACTGTTATACCAATGTTTGCTATGTTAACTATTTCTAAAGGTACCCAAACACATAATCATATATGACATGAAAAAGTACTTGCATTTCATCCCCCAAGAAAGTGAATTCTGAGTCACTTGTACTTTCTTCTGCTGTAAATTATAAGGAAAAAACACCCCCAAAGTGTACATACTAAAGAAAAAAATTAGCTAGATCTGCCATTCTTCCTCATTTGTATATCAAAGAGCTGTGAAAATGTTGCTCCCTTTCAGTTGCAAGAAGGTACTCATATGCCCTTCTGACAAAACTTCACAGAAACATCCTGACCTCCTCAGATGCTTTTTGTTTAAATGTTTTCAGTTGAATAATGAAAGCCAAAGGCTTATGATGCATCTCCTAATTAAGACAAACAGCATTCATTTCCATTTTTAAATGCTATGTATTATTTTGCCTCCATCTTTCTTCTTTTCTGCATTTCACTGTATCTCGACCATCAAATGTACAACTTCTGATTCGCCTGCAAACAAAGGCCTGCACAGCTGTTACTTTGCAACAAACACATTATGGGCCCCATCCAAAGCTCATTGAAGTCACAGTCTTTTAATTGACTTCAAAAGGCTCTGGATATACTCTTCTTTTTTTTTTTTTTTTTTAGCTATATCTTAATCTGTGATGCATTTTTAAAGCCGAAAAACCTTTAATGCACTGACATTTTTGCAGTCTATTATAACAGGAGATGTTAGAAAGATCTGCAAACAAAAAAAATGAACAGAGTTAACTTTGCCCAAAGTGATGATAGGAAATGTACTCTTATGATACTGCTGCCGACCATTTCTAATATTCTAATAATGTATTGTTACTCTATGACAATACAGAATAATTTTAAGCCTCCATTCATAAAGACTCCAATTATAATCTAATTCAGTTCAGATTAACTATGCTTTGATGGCAATTTCTGTATACCAAAAAAATACCCTAAGATAATGTACTGCAAATATAGTTTCAATGCTAATAAGAAGCAGTTTAACAGTCTGGAGAGGTTCATTCTGACTACATTTTCACTGTAGTGATAAACAGTATATAAAGCATCTCAATTACATCTTTAATATAAAAAATGAAGTTGTAACATATAATTTAGTCAAACTGCTGTTAATTTCACTTTAGGTATATCCTACTCTTTTACTCAATAGGGAGAGAGTTAAAAACAGTATTAGCAGTGTCACTGTACTTCAGTGCATCTGTTTCAATCTTCATCTTCAATGCCTTTCATTATTATGAAATACTAACGGTTGCTTTTCTTAAAACTGCAACAGCTGTAAGTGGGACATTTGAGTTCATTACCCCTTCCAACCACATTTTGCACTGAAAATTTTTCAGTAAACTTTCATAACAGCTTTCGATTCTTACTATATCTTATAAAACTTACTCATTGCACTAAGTTGTTTAATTGCAATAGATGTAGAACAATATTTTAACTACATTGTTAATATCAGCTGCCTGTTTCACGCAAAAGTTGCTTCTGACACCAAGCCTCAGCATAAGCGCAGACCAAAAACCTAAATGAAAAATCAGCATTCATTTTTTTCTGTAGTATTTAATCTCAGTAAAAGCAGAAATAGTTGTTCCTTTTCACTAAAGCACAAGAAATATCAGGCCTTTAACCTTTAATATTTACTTACAGTTAATATTTTCATACATCCAAAATATTTATTACTTATATTCAAAACTTTGCATATTCTTTCCCAACTGTTATATAAAAGCAATTTGATGAAGGTGTGAAATCATCTGATATAGTGCAGTGACAATCAGAATTTCATTTTGGGGAAAATCCTGTTGATTTGGGTTTTTCATTGCAAAGAAGGCAAAAGAGGTCAAAAAAGACCCCTCTGAAACTCTGTCACACAAACAGCAGCTACTAGAAAGCGGCCAGTAGCCTACTTATGGCTGACATCTGTGATGAAAGGACTCCACACAGAAGCTTCAGCTATCTTATGTGAAACAAAGACTAACGCTTTGGTTTTCCTTATCTCCAAAAAGTAGCCTAAATAATCACCTGCAGAGACAAAATCTCCTCCAAGAATTTGTTCAGTTAGCTTGTAGAAGAAATACTCATTAAGCCAGATTAACTCCTTAATGGTTATAGAGTGGTTCTGAAATTTGTCCAAGATACAGAAGAACAGGGTCTAAATTCCCATTCAGATTCAGAGGTGTGGAGCAGGACTTTGAATTTCTATTTTTTTTCTCTGACAAGCATCTTAAGCATTCCAGTTTTCAATGTCCGCTCTCTGACACCAGTCAGACCTATTGACTGAGGAAGTTTAATTCGACATATATAAATTAAAAAAAAAAGTGCCTTTGATGAACCAAACCACTTTAAAGACAACATTTTTGCAGGAGAAAGAATTCCAGCTGTGTGTGGAACGAGCCTACGCTACGGCGAAGACCTCTTTGCAAAATTTCTTTATTAATAGCTCTTTGTAATGTTTCCCTAGTATCCAGAAATCCCTTACTAAAATTTACACCTACTAGATAAGGCCCGGGTTAGATTACTCTGTCTGATGTGTTAATTATCACTTGCACTTTTTGAATACAAAATCACCCAGAACCACAGAGGAGTTGTTATTAGAAGGGACCTCAGGAAATTACTTAGTCCAGCGCTTCTACCAAAGCAGGTTTAGCCATAGCAGTTTGCCCAGAATCATTTCTAGTAAGGTCTTGAATAGCTCCAAGGATTACTACTCTACAGTGCCTCCAAGCAGTCTGTTCCAGTGTTCAGCACCCTCACACTAAAGAAGTGTTTTCTTGTGTCCAAGTGGAATTGCCTTTCAGTTCGTGTCCACTCATCCTCTCCCTGTGCACCACTGAGAAGAGTCTGGCTTCACCCTGTTGATACCTTCCCATCAGGAACTGATACACATTAATATGATCTCCTTTCAGCCTTAATCTCCAGGCTAAGAAATCTCATCTCTCTCAGCCTCTCCTTGTGTGTCAGATGTTCCAAAACCCATAATTATCTTCATGGCTTTTTTGCTGCATCTGCTCCAGTATGGCTATGTATTTTTTGTCCTGTACAGCTGAGAATTGCACAACACTCCAAATGTGGTCTCACCAGAGCTGAACAGAAGGGAAAGATTACCTCCCTTGTCCTGGTGGCACCACTGTTCCTGAGTCAGACCAGGATACTGTTGACCTCCTTTACCACAAGGAAGTATTTCTCATGTTGAACTCATGTTGATGTCCTTCTCTACAAAGAAGAACTCTTCCCAAGTCCTTCTCTACAAAGATTCTCTGGAGCTGGTTATCCTCCTGGCTACACTAGTGCATATGGTCTTTTTTTCTCTTCACAAGCAGTGTTTGGAATTTACCTTTGTTGAACTTTATGAGATTTCTCTCTGCCCATTTCGCCAGCCTGTTGAGGTCCCTCTAAACAATAGAGCAACCATCCGTTTATCAGTCACTCCTCTCAGTTTTGTGTCACCTGTGAACTTTCTGTAGTTGTACTGTGACATGCTGGTCATTAAAGAAGATCTTAAACTGTATGGGCCCCAGTATTGACCATTGAGGGATACCACTAGGACTGGTGTGCAGCTGGACTTCACATTGCTTGATCACAATCCTGAGAGCCCATCATTTCAGCTAATTTTCAGCCCACCTTACTGACCACTTACCTAGCCAGTACTTCCTCAGCTTGTCTGTAAGTATGTTATGGGAGATAGTATCAGCACCTTACTACAGTCAAAATAAACAGTATCCAGTGCTGACTTTTCACCGACCTAGCCAGTCATCTCATCATAGAAAGTTATCTCTTCAAAAAGATTTTACTGAAATCTTCCCAAGCTTGAACGCCACCAGTGACTTAGGTTGTCTTTTTCCAATGGTACACATCTAATCCTTTGCTAAAGAAAAATACGGGATACTAACCAATGACATTTTAAGAGCACAGAATAAGAGTATTTATTTATGTCTTAACTCTTCATTACGTCCCTTGACTACTGTCATTTTAAAAGCCCTTTGAGTATTGGCAATGAGATTTTTCCAATGCGTTACCCATTGGTGACAAAGGCCGGAACAAACGTCTCCTGCGGCTGGGTTCCCGCTCCCCAGCTCCTGGAAGGCACAGGGTGACAGCGCTGACCAGCAGATGGAGACACAGTATACCGCTTGGGAAGGAAGCTGCGCTCCAGGCCCAACTGTTCGGAAAGTTCTACTGATTGGGAGTTCGCTCCTAAGCAATTAAACCAGCTAGCTCCATCCCAACCCAAGCCCATGTTTTGACATTTTTTCAATTCTATGTGTTTTCTGAGTTGTTTAATATTCTAATTACTCGGACTGTGGCATGATTAAGCGTGATTGGCTAGACATTTTTGTGAAACAACGAACTAGATAAATGCTTAACTAATTTATCTTTTT
The DNA here is from genome assembly GCF_059628265.1 of Tinamus guttatus. NCBI lineage: Eukaryota > Metazoa > Chordata > Aves > Tinamiformes > Tinamidae > Tinamus > Tinamus guttatus. The sequence goes on from NW_028288649.1 coordinate 10,127,958, forward strand.
TTTTTTTTTGTAATTTCTTTAAACAACTTTTTTTTAATAGTTAGTCAAGATGAGTTCCATAATAATGTAGTAACATTTCTTAGACTCTCACTTACTCACGTTATTCAGTGCATGTTTTATAAATTTAAACAGCTTTTTTTTGCTCAGTTGGGTGCTACCACATAGTCTTATTTGCATACCCCAAATGAATAGCTGTAACAACATTTGATGTGAGAAAATCCACTTCAAAATTCTACTTCCCCCAATATTCCTAAGCATTACTTCAGAAATATTTTTTTCCAGAAATATTTTCAGACACCCAGCAAGGAGTTTTAGCAGTTGTGTCAAAGAGCATTGGCATTCCTTCTGATCCTTGGCTGTAGTAAAACACATAGGTTGCTCATTCTCTCAAATAAGTGAAAATAACCAAAGAGGACATTTATTCTAAAAATAAGTTGTAACTAACAACTGATGTGTCTATTATTCTAGACACTTCAATACTTTATTATTCTGCTTTCTATTACAGGTGTCATACTCCGAGTTAACATATATGCTAAATTTTGGAGAATAGCAAGACCATTTTCTGGCATAGGATATGAAACCAGGGTAAAAAAACAAGACTGAAATAAAGAGATATAAAAGCAGTATAATGTTATGTAATGAAGCTGCCATCTGACTGCTCTTATAGTCAGAACAAAATGGCTCAGCCAGGAGGCTGGACAGCAGTCAGAAGACCGCTAGAACCCTGCAGGATCAGCAACAAGACAGGCTTTTTCAAGGCAGCTGTGCAAGCCCTACTACAAAGCGACATGGGACTTAATGCTGTTCCAGTGCAATGCAGTTTGGCAGAATCCTCCTGCATCACACTGCCAAGAATCAGAAAATGCAGCCACCACGTCCCTAAAGCTCTGGGCTAGGTCCTTCTTCCAGAATCTCTGAAAAATCTTGCAGTATTAAAAGCTCCATTGTCTTTAATTCTCATAACTCCAAACAGCCATCCCTTTTGCTCTAGTAGGAAAATTCAGAGGAAGCTGAAGCCACTCGTCACACAGGTCAACATCTTGATTACCTTCCTACAGGCTGATCCACACAATTCCTCTCTCCTCCCTCCCATTTCTCACAAACCAAGTATTTTTGTGAAATAAAATGCTACCCTTTGGTCAGTTCTGTTCACTCAATAATGCATTAATGCATTATTTGCTGTTGTTTATGCCAGTTTAGAGATCTACTGACTAAGCCAGAAATATCAAGCTATATAGCACAACAGAAGCAAAGCTGCCCAGACAAACAGTTATTGCTGATGCTGGGGACCTGAAGTCCACCCTGTATTCATTCCAGACTATTTTCATTGCAGATGTGTGTATATATATATATATTATATATATTTAGTAGCTCTAGTCTAAATCCATACACCAAATACCTGTTAGCATTAGGTATACTTGTAGGGAGCATCTTTGAGTTAAGTTTTACCCAGAAGGAATCTACTTTTCATGCTTTACAGCCGCTTCATGTGAATCAAGGTAAGTTAAGTTAATCAAAGCAATTTAATGTGAATCAAGGCAAGGAGAATCATTTTAGAAATGACCTTTTTATCTGAACTAGAAGACTAAAGTAATTGTAACCACTGATTACTTGCCACACTGGCAAAAGAGTGGCCTGCTAAAATTGCACAGTCTTTACTATTAAAAGATTTTGATTTCAGGTTAATTTAACTTTATCAGACTTTAAGCTGTATGATTTATATCTTTCATTCCAGGCTTCCCAAGATATCAGCAACATTTAAATGAAGAATTCTAGCACATTAATGATTTAGGACAAATGACCTATATATGTATATCTTTTTTTTTTTCTGTCTTATCAAAATCCACTCTAATTTGCCAAGTTAAAAGTTATGTCCGTATGTTCACCATAGACTTATCAGATCTCTATATTTTATTTTCTCAAGGACTTCTTCCTCACTTAGTATAGTCCAGACTGAATATGGACCAGCGAGGGGGAAATGGACTGTGACAAGACCATGAGGAAACATGGAGAAAATAAGGTTGAAAGGTAGTGGGAATGGAATACTGGAGAGATAAATAGAGGCAAGAAGGGAGGAAAAAAACACACCAATATTCAATGAACAAAGAAAACAAAACTAAGAGCCACAAGAAGCCAAATGAAAAACAAGAGACAAGTCTGGAAAGGGGCAGACTTGAAAGGATGCGGCAGACTACAGAACAGTCTTCTACGCATTCTTCCCTACCCGAGTGTATAACCCATCTTTCAATCCTCCAAATTCTGTGTTTCAGCAACAAGTAGCTACTCAAGTAGTAGTGATTCAAGTAGTAACTAACAGATATAAGTTTGGCAACTTCTGCGTTAAAAAAAAAAATCTTTTAATGATATTGATGATAAAGGAAACAAGATTAATTATCCTACCTGGATAATTGTCTGTTTCAGGTACTCAGTGATCTAACACAGAACACGCAAAAGTACTGTCTCAGCTTTTGGTGCTTTCTGTCTTTACGATGTGCAACCAGAAAAGAAAAATCTTACACACAGCATCTAACACTGAATAATGCGATAGACCAGAAATAAAGATAATTTAGACAGTAACTAACTATGGAGGAAAAAAATAAGAAAGTTGATGATGCAGGTTATGTTCTTAGATAGGTATTTATTTTTTAATTTCAATCCTTAGAACATCTCCGACTTAACACTGAAAGCTAATGTAACATGAAGTATTTGAATTATGTTTGTGTAAGGAGTCAAGGTCAGTAAAATGCTATTTGCCTTGAACAGAAGATCCAAGACGTTATAGCCTTTTATAATCAAACATATTTTATACAAAATCATAGAATCATAGAATCGTTAAGGTTGGAAGGGACCTCTAGAGATCATCTAGTCCAACCCCCCTGCACACGCAGGGTCACCTAGAGCACGTGGCACAGGACTGCATCCAAGCGGGTTTTGAAGATCTCCAGAGAAGGAGACTCCACAACCTCTCTGGGCAGCCTGTTCCAGTGCTCTGTCACCCTCACTGTGAAGAAATTTTTCCTTAAGTTCATGTGGAACTTTTGGTGCTTCAGTTTGTGGCCATTACCTCTAGTTCTGTCGGTGGCCTCCACTGAGAAGAGATCAGCACCATCCTCCTCACTCCCTCCATTGAGGTATTTATAGACACTGATTAGACCCCTTCTCAGCCTTCTCTTCTTCATGTTGAATAGGTCCAGCTCTCTCAGTCTTAAAATTTACTGAAGATTAAAATTACTGAAGATCCTATAAATTAGTAAAAAGAAAAAGAAAAAAAAAAGAAAAAGAAAAAGAAAGTTTATGAATTGTCACATACTAGTTAGGTATGCAATAATGCGTCCTGTAATGGAGCTTTGAAAGTGGTCATCAGGTTGCTAGTAAAATGAATACATTTTCACTGAGTATTTTTATAAAGTTGATACAAAAAATGGGTGTCTTTGACAGAAGTCAGTCCTGATGCATCTCAGGTCAGAATCAATAAAAGCACATAAAAGGAAATAAAATCAAGCACTAGCATCTGCAACACCTTTTTTCTTTTTTTTCCCCTCAAGAATCACAAATGTTCTTTTAAACTAATGGGTAGCCTAAACTATTTTACCTTTCTCTGGGAGTAGAGTGTATGTTTATTGTTTTATATATATAGGATAAATAAAAGTGCCAAAGTTGTTTCCTTTCATTACTTCATTGAAACTTTGTTATCACAGTAAATGATGTAAAGTCCTTCTAAGTGTGAAAATATTAGATGAATAGATGCTTCAGATCACAAGCTGAACATAGTTATAACTTCTATCAATATTGAAAACATGATTTTATAGTATCAAATCAGTATCAGTCATTTAGTGATTTTAGTTTATAATCTGATAGATCTCAATAACAGCCAATCTACTTTTACTGAGATCATATTCTAAATGCTATTGTTTTTCTAATTTAAAAGAAAAGATCATTGCCAACACAACATTTTGTCTCTTCAGTAGATTCTGAAGAGCAGCACTAGGCACTGTGATTTTTGTGTACTATGTATTTAAATACTTTTAAATTCTGTCCTTCAGCTTGACCTGCTTTATGACTTTAAATATCCATGCCCATGATCTCTTTCCCATTAAATTCTCTACACTTAAGAAGAAAAAGAAGGTAGTATAATAATTATAATCATTATGAAGGAGTGTCTAGGTCACCTATGAATTCTCTGATGGTAGTGAAATCTCAAAAACTCGCTGTTGGAGTGGAACAAATCAGACTTAAAGGGCTGGTGAATCTGATTCTGTATTTGCTGAATTTTGCCTTCAGCAAATACTATTGAACAAATCCCCATTTTCCTCCTAAGGGATGGCTAGAGCTGGTTTAGTTTTGAGTCTGTGTCAATATTTTTATTTAAGACAAATAACAGTGATTAAAGTATGGCTTGAATAGGTTTGTCAAGTCAGCCTTCAATAACAAAGCTGTTTCTGAGTTATTCAAGCAAACACATGTGAAAATACAGATAGCAGTAAACTTTCCACATTCCTAACATTTCAAATGTCTTTTTGGTTTTTGAAAACTATATTAAAAATGGGCTTTGTTGTGGCAGCTTTGTCATTTCAACATGAAGCAAATATGCACTTGCATCTACATTTTAACCCTTTAAAAATAACAGCTTACTCTTTAGTAGTAAACATTATCAGCAGTGATGTGTAAGAAAGTGGTATAAGTTAACCTTTATGACTATCAACACAGGCATTCCTTGTTCTGTGCTCACACTTCAGTTACAATAAAACATGCTTATGGAACACATAGTCAAAAACTTGTTGTCAATTATTTAGTATTCCCATAAACCATTAGGTGGTCAAAAATATCTTTAATTGATTCCATCTCTACCTACACTACTTATTATTTATTAGTATAACAAACTTCTCCATGGGAACAGCTAATTGTACCTCCCTAGTGGCCACTTCAAGTGGAATAAGCATTGCACAGTGCTGCCTAAGATACTGCTGAAAGGTCTTCAGCATTTGGGATTTGATTAAAACTGTATTACATGTACACATCAGCAACCATTGCTAAAACAAAACACTAATTTAAAAAATCCTTCTGCTATACTGCTTAACACAATTGAAAAGCCTTGCATGCATGGGAAGAGGAGGGCGGGGGAGTTGGCTATCTTTTTTTTTTTCCTTCAGACAATCATTTTGTAATAGAAATAATATAGCATTCTCTCATACAAAGAGAAGGGGAAGTGTGAACCCTACCAGCTGCACTGTGGGAGAGACCTTTTCCTCTGACATACATGTAGCACAGCTAGCTACTGCTAAGCTGCATGGTTTTGTTTCCTGATTTTTTTTAAAAGACATAATTGGTAATCTGTTCTATAGTAGAAAAGACAGATGTTATGGAAATAGTAAGCCCCGCTCTGCGTAGATTGCTTTGTGACAAGGCATTCCATAGGCAGCGTTTCACAATGGAAGATTTGGACAATAAAGCATCCATTTTGAAACATCCAGGTGAGTTGTAAATACTACCAAACAATACCAACATAATAGCACTGTAGGCATATTATAACACTTAATTAAAGTGTTCAAACTACTGCATAAGAGATGGCAAACAATTCCTATGCAGAGTCTGATATAAACCAAGATTTGACAAATAGGTATTAGGCTGTTTATTTGGTTAAAGATTAACATGAAATGAAAAGTATTATTTTCATTTAGAATAACCCGTGCTCTTCCATCACACCTACAGCTCCTTTCTTGGAAAAAAAAAAAAAGTCTCAGAATCTCCAAAGAAACATTTTAAAACAGTTGATTAAGATTATTCTTTCTCAGTTCTTCTCTAGTTTGTCTCTTGGATTTTTTTTTTTTCTGTTTCTGCTTTATGCCAAGTGGCATGTCAGGAAGTGATCTTCAGGCTACAGCCAAGGAACGGATTCTAACCCTGCTAAAAGGAGACCCACATTCCTTCCTGATGCCCCAACTATGTATTTGAAACTAGAGACTACAGGCACAGTGTAAGCGCAGCCCGGGGGTTAGGTTGCAGCAAGAGCAAAATGTTAAAATCTTCCAAGCCATGATAAATCCATGAATTTGTTCAAAATGATAATGGATAGCAAAGTAAATTCAAATGATCTCAAAGGCATAAGCAGAATGTCACCAATCTGAAAGGTGAAAATAAATCCCGGCAAAATACTGATGTAGCTGCAAGCAAAAACACCAACATTGTTTGCAATTGCAGGTGCCATCCCCCAAGCTAGATATTGACTGCTGATCAGGATATATTACCCTCCATACAGGTATTTCATTCAAGTCTTCTTTTATCTGATATTTCCTATTTAATATTTCTAACAAAGAGAGAATATTTGCTTATTTCCTTTCCCTGCATCTTATTAAAAAACAAAAACTTCATCAAAATGTAAATTTTTGATCAAATATTTTTGTTGTAGAATCATGGATTCCACAAAAGTATTTCAAATAAATTAGAACTAAAACTGCCAGAATCCAGGCATAAAAATTAAAGAATATGGAGAGAAGAAGAGATAAAAAAGGAACAAGATTTCAAGTCAGATGCACTGGCAGACAAAGCAGCTGATTTACCACAAGTGTCTGGCAGAGGAAGCCGGCATACTTTGGAGGAGGTGAGCGATATCCTAACCAACCACGTGGCCCAGGTAAAGACTCCTTCTGTGCAGGCCTTACTGAGCATACACTGTAGAGATGCTCTACAAGTGCATAAAGGTACCACACAGAACATTTAGTGCAGGACAGCCCATGCACAGGAGCAAACTTACTGCCTTCACGACGGAGTAGCCTTCACAATAGAGTAGCCTTCCAACTAGGTGCCCCTGCCACACAAGGCCACCTCTTGGGGCAATTCTCCATAGACATAAAGAGAAAAGGTTCTTAAATTTAGTATTGCTAAAGCAGTTTTAAATGTAATTTTATTCTTTTAACCATTTTTGAGAAAATAGATTTAGAAAATTCCAACAATTTCTAGCAAAATCGTCCAGCTTAATTTTGACCCAATTTCCTTTCCTGTATGTAAGAGACACCAGAATATAAGACATACTTCAAAGCCAAACATACTGTGGCCACTGCTGCTCCTCCTGACTTCTGTAAGAACAGTGGTAGCAGCAGGTAGCAATGATGTATAAGACACACCTTGGTTTTAGATTATTTTTACACACTATAGCGTACAGGCAGCTTAAAACAGTTATCTGGAATGACTTTGTAATGGCAGCATAGCCACCATTAATTTAGAAACTAAAGCTCAGAATCAGCCCTGCTTCTTGATTCTTGCTCTTTGTTTTTTATCTCCAGAAAACAACCCATCTATTAGCTTCCAAAATGCGTGAGATAGCTAAAAAACATTTTAACAGAATTGTTTTTAAATGACAGTCAAAGTGTTTTTCAACATTTTTGGTAATCGTTTTTACTCACTGTTTTATTTCCAAATTTGTTGAAATCTGTTGTGCTATTTCAGGTTCTTTATCTCTTGAGAGAAGGAGGAGCTAAAGTTTGTAATTGATCCCATTATTACCACTAGTAATGTTGTTTTGACAACAGTAGACTGACTCCACCACTATTTACTGGATGATCTTTGCCATGTCTTTTAATTGCCATATGACTAATGCAATAAAGTGGGATATTAATATATGCCTCTACCATAGATGTTTTATGAGGTATAATTTTGTTGGCTTGCTGTAAAAGTAGAACTGCTGAAAAGATCAGAATGTTCATCCTATAAAATTCCAGCATCCCAACATATATTTCATCCATGCCCCTATGACAATAAAGTGCAAACACACAAACATTTTGTGAAAACAGATACTTTGTCAAAATCAAGATGCTTGAAAACCAATATGCTTTCCAGCGAGAAAGGAATAAAAGAATCACCAAAAGGGCATCTTGAAAGGGAAGACCTGTAGAACTAGGGAAAAAAAGTGCTCCTTTTCATCATGATAAGAGATCTGAAAATAGAGTTTCCTCTAAATTACTTGATCAAAACCAACTACCTTAACCTAACACTAAGTAACTTAAAACCTTTCTCATAGAACCTGAAAATTACAATAAATAAATAAATAAATAAATACCTAATATTATGGGAAAGTCTCTGTCAAAGCCCAGGCAAATCTGGCCTTTTTTGTACAGATTAACATATCTGGCTCAGACGTAATGGTAGAAATATGGAAACCCAGAGGGAACTGTTCTGCTGTTATTAGGACTCACTATAAATAAAATATGAAGCACATACTCCAAGAACAAATCTCCATTATGATTACAAAGAGGTATCTAAATGAAGAGAGAAACCTCTTGCTTACAGAGTATACTGAAACAGAAAAACATTGCAAACAAAAAGCTTTACATTCTCAAGTTTTCTGAAAATGTAAATGATTTTTACGACAGAGTATTGTTTTTTTATCAGTCCTGAAAGACCTGTCCCCATTAAATAGCCCAAATTATCCTTATATTAATTTACTATTTTTTGTGTGGTTGCTAATAAGAAACAAAACAAATAAGGAAAAAAAATAAAGTGATAAAAAATAAAACAGAAGCTAACAATACCAACTGTCAGAAATGCAGGAGAATGCAGACTGGCAAAATATTCAAAAGCTGCTGTAGATGAATGTTCTTACAATGAAAGACTAGCTACTATCAGAATATACTGAAACATGTTCACTAGTAATAAGCTAGCCGGAGACTAAGATATGTAAATTTTATTAAAACATCTTAAATATACGAATCACTGACCATGAAAATTTTCTTAATAAAGAATCAAGATTCCTAAAACTTGATTTTTCTATATGTTGGAATATTTATAAGTGTTATTACGCTGCATTATTAATAATGGTAAACAAATTGAAAATAGCCTTTAGCATACTTCTTACCTAGTCCTCAAAAATAACACTAAAATGCAAGTAATAATAATAATAATATCTAAAAATGAAATAATATTTTCCCAAATCATGGTATGTTTTAAGAAACTTTCCCACTTTCTCCGACCATCTGCCTATCGCATGTTAATAAAAGGTTCTACTGTATCAAATAAGAGACACCATTATGAGCAGGATAAATCAGATATTAAAAGTATAGCCCTTGCATGTGCTACCCTCTCCTCTCAGGGACAGCAAAATCTCCAAGGCTCTGCAACTTCTTGTCAATAATCTCCCTTTTCCTGGGCAGCTTTGGAGAAGCAAGCAAAGCTTGTCCATGCTTTGAGAAGCATGAGAAGATTCTGAGTTTCTTTTTTCTCCATAATCTAAAATTTCTCATTTAATTTCTAATTTAATGTGCTCCTGAGCCTAGTCTAGATCAGATTATGTACCCTTTTAATCTTTAAATCAATTTCCATCCCCCAGTCATTTATTTGCCACTTGATCATCCTCCAAGTGCCCCTCTAAAGCCTTTCTAATTATCTGGGGAATGGACAGAGCAGGTCTTAAAATCATCTCATTCACATGACAGCAGAAATCAAGTTTTTTTTTTTTTTTCACATAGTGCCCTTTCTTAATAGCACCTCAAGTTCCTCATTGAAGACAGAAAACAGAAATGAGGTGAGCTCAGATGAAGAAGGAATGAGAAAGGAAGCTGTCCATCTTTCTACTATATACAGGGCACAGCACAGGGGTGCAGTCATCTTAACAGGTTTGCTGAACACTATCACTCAAACACAAAAGAGTAATAATAATTACTGATAGTAATTAAGTGTATAAGATATAGCATGGATCAGGCTGAAAAGTGCTCATCACTAAAATCAGCAGCAATTAGTGTATTTCTTGTATATATATCCAATATGCAAATATCAGATCTATAAAGATTTAATGATGACAGTCACATCAAGCTAGTTTTAGGGTGCTCAGAGTTCTTTCATCACGTTTGAATGTTTAATGGAGAGTATATTGCTACCCAATTATTAATCACTTTAACATGTCCATTCTCTTGTGGAAGGGGAGAGAATATATGGGAGGTTTTTTAAAAATCTAATTATACAAGTTGTACAAGTCCTCCAAATCATCTTATATTTAGGCTTTAATATTAAATTAAAAATCAATCAATGAAGTTCTGTTTTTGTTTGTTTTTCAGTTGCTTTGGGAAGAAGTTATTCCTGGATAGTAAGCTGTTATGATAACATCCATCACAGCTTTTGATATGACAAATGGTTACAGAATACTGGCCAACAAAAAGCACTTCCCATTTTATAGCCTTTAATTCTAGATGATAACATCTAAAAGGATTTCACAGCTATGTCTCATATTTGCCTGAGGCATCAGTTCTTTTTTCAGAAATTATCTGTTTTACAGAATTCAGTTATTCTACCATTCTTGTTAGGAATGTGAAAAAGCAGATTCATAATTTTCCATCCTGGACACTTAAAATTCTGTAAGATAACACTCATAAAGTATACAAAAATATATATGAATATAGAAAAAAATATACATATGTATATGCACACATATTCTCAAACATTAAAGGTCTAGAGACAGTCTTCACCTTACTTGTGATCTACAGTGAAAACCTCTTCCTTCTGGAGAGGACTGTCATCCTGGAGAGGCTGCCTCATTTCGTTGGCTTTAAGGTACCTCAGCTACTTCAGCGAGCTCAAGAGCTGCAGAGAGGCAAAGGCAGGGCGGACGTTCAGCACCCATTACGTCTTTGCAAACCATCTGTGAGTAGTAAGAGGAACAAATATATTCCCAGTGAACAAAAAGCCACCCGTATCTTGGTATCTTGTCTAACTGGCAGTTTTCAGAGGACAGGAAAAAAATGCAATAAACAAGACTGAATTAAACTACAAAGAGCTGTGGAAACTGGATATAAATCTTGACTATAACAACTGTTATCCTGAATACATCCATGCCTGCTGCTGCATCTCGTATATGCTTCAGCTGATACAGTTCATGTTGGTAATTAGCACCATTACTGGTCAGAATGGGAACTTTAAGGACAGAATATTCCATGATTAAAGAAGGCAATTTGGACAGAGCTATCCAAATAACACACGATAATTATCAAAAGTAGGAAGCTGCTATCCTTCCATCTGCTTCTTGAAAAATACTACCCCTGCATCTTAGCTGCCCAAAGTGTATCCAGTAATATGTCTGTGAAGGCTTCTACGCTAATCATGATCTATCTGACTGCTATAAAATATTGCTGGTAACACTCTGGCCAGTCTGTCCATGTGTTGACCCTCACCTCTGCCCTGAGGAGGAGGAAGAATAAAACAAAAACTTAGGAGATAAAATAAAGAAAAAAAGAGAGCATGACAGATTACTAGCAACAGCATCCTACCTGCTTCCTTCAGAACCCTTGCTGACTTCTAGAAACTATCTGTGCTGCAGGAGGGAGAAATTATACACATATTTTGCTATACCTAAAGTAACAACTATTTTCATTTAAAGAGTCTGAGACCAGCATCAGCCAGCTCAGCAGGAATATTAATTAAATAGTTTACTGAGGCAATTTTCTCTTTTTTTCCAACAGCAGCAGGATCCAGCTGGAGAAAAAATGATAGAGTTGATTATTGACTATCTTGTCAATAGTTAGCTTGACTGTATTTTGCAGTTATAGTAATTTATAAGTAGATACCCTGCTTATACTTCCTTTTGCCATATTTAAGCATATTTTCTAAAAAATGCTTATTAATTCTATGTTCGTTACTTGTTACCAGTCTGCCACCTTCATAACCCTGGTAGCTCAATGCAACCAAATGCCTTAAAATAGAAATAGTAATTTGGGAATGACCACCTAGGTAAATCTGATTGTTTTATTTTCATTCTGTTAGAGATGGATATTTGGGAGAAGGAGCTACCAGTGGATATTTGGTCCATGTTTCCAAAGATAACAGATGCATAACACCTGATCAGCAGATTCTAGGAGTCGAAATACCATTAAATCACATGGTATATCACAAAAAGATATTTTAAATGTTAACTTTAGCAGGCTGTCATTTTTTTTTCTGAAATACTTATTGCAGAGTTAGTGTTCTGAACATCTACACATTCAAGCAAAAGGTAGTTAAAAAGCTAAATGTTCTATATCTCGCCTTTTAACACAACAATTTAAACCACAATTATATGTGCATATTTTTCATTGGTCAGTTGCTAACATTTTTTCTCATGGTGAGTTGTACCTCAGTTCATATGAAGTCTCATCCTAGTCACTCTCATGCAGTATAGTATCATGCAGAGAGCTCCAAATAATTTTGCTTTGAAGATAAGAAATGAGTAGTAAGCTATGAGTGGCCTTCAGCAACAGGCCATTAGCTCTACTTCTGGGCACTTTATTACTTACCTCCACACAAGATATCAGCTCATGCAGAGCCTGCTCAGGTAACTAATATAGGGCTGCACACCCCTCCGTGCACATGCCCTTAGCTAGTCAGTTGTTCAGATTCTTCTAAGTGTTACTCAGTCAGCACAAGGGTGTCCGACTGCCCATGGATGACGGCAGGGATGGATCGGTCTAAGCTGTGAACAGGAGCAGTTACACAGACAGGCAGCTGCAGTCAGCACAATCCTCTGGGCCTAGCAAAAAGGATATTGAGCAATCTCTGTACAGAATCCTGACAACATGAGATACTTCTGTTTAAGCAAGTCTTTTTTTGTTTGTTTGTTTGTATTATCCTGGAACAGTACTTGCTCTCCTAACCCTAGTGTCTTCAGAAAGGACTTTTTGTTGAGTAAGGTTCTACTCAGCATGACTAAACGTAACAGAATCTCATCCAAAGGGATTTAAACAAACTTGTTATAAGAGCTTGTGTTTTTTCTTATTGTCTGATTCATGTTTTTACTGCTTTCCCTTTCAACACTAGGTTTAAATTCAAGTGTCATTTCCAAAGAAATAGCTATGATAATCTGTGGTGAGCTGATTAATAGCACTTACGCAAATTTCAATGACCACAAAGTTGTGAATGTGTCTGTGTGAGTGATCCACTTCTTATAAAGTAAATGAGTCTTCTTTCACATGTTTTATAATACTCAGAATTCGCTTCTCCTCCTCTTCCCCTCTGTATTCACTCTGAAGTCCTTGCCTTCTCTCATTTGTTGTTGTTGTGGCAAAGTTATTTTTTTCTTCACTATTTCCACTCACCCACAGTTAATCATTTATGGCCTTTCCACTGCAAACATGTAGAAAACACGTAAAAAGGAAGCTTGTTATCACACAATCAGCAACTCCGATTACAGCTTGATCAGAACTGACATCACTGTGGTTTCATTAGTGATATTAGATAAGTGCAATCTATTTTCAATCTCCTTTTTTTTTTTTCTTTTGCAATGTCAAAAAAGACACTCACCCTGGCCCAACTGGTTCTTTTTGACAGTGACAAGACTGCATAAAGGATTCTTTTCACTACCAGCTCAAGCCCATTTTACATGCCAAACAAATCAAAGCTACACATCTCTCACCATCTTTATCAACCTGCCTAGACAAAGGGTCGGAAGCATTACAACCTTTGACTTGTTAACTTATTTTTCTCTCTTCACAGCCTAAAGCAACTCTTAAAGTAGAGGATGTACGTGCAAACAAGTAAGTTGTGCAATATGAGTACTGGGGCAGAGAAATGCTCCCACCAAGATCTGCCAGTGCAGATAACATTCTCCTGTTTTACTTCTCAAGACACTTTCTACCTCAGCTTTGGTACTGAAGTGATCTTTGCAGAAAAATAAAGTAAGTCCCAGGGGACTTTTATTTATTGTTAATTTACTGAGTCTACACCTACAATAAGGGATATGCCAAAGCCATCTCATATAGGGAATCAGAAATTCCTTAGGAAAATATCATTTTGCCTGGTAAAAAATACCATTTTTTAGTTTAATTATGTGTTTTTTTTTTTTTTGCTAAAGAGTCCTTTTACAGAAAATAAATACCTAAATAAAAAGAAATGAATCAGACTGTGGCCACCATTTGCCTTTTTTTTTTTACCTAAGAAAATAAATATTTTTACTATTGCCATTGGTGAAAACTAATTCCACCCTCAGCTTCCATAAGAGTCAGATATTTTCAGCTAGACTAAAAAAGGTACATACTTTTACAGAATTATTAGATACAGGACATGCTTCTTGAGTGGCTTCTGAGAAAGTCCCAAGATCCTGGTGAACACACGGGAGATGAAACTTCATGGTCTTCAGTGCTGGACCTGAGAAATTTTTCAAAGCCCTAGGGATGCTTAAGAGTGCACATACTACAATATTTGGATAGATAGCATAATGACTCAGTATTTGCTGGCTTAATAAAGCCATTGTTTGATGCAATGTCAGAAGAGAGACCAGAAGAATAGTAATTCTGGACCACAATTGGTTTCTTTTCTCTGTCCCAAAGTACCTACTACTGGTCCCTATCAGAGACAGAATATGGGATTGGAGGGAGCCAAGTACAAAACAGTGCAGTAGTTGTTCTGGACTTGATCCACTTTGGACTCCAAAGTTGAGCATCATGATTTGTAGCTGCTGTGACTTAGAGATCCAAAATTAAGAAGATTAATTGGATGTTCTGCCACCAAATGGGCTGCAAAGTGAGTGGGATCCAAAGATAAGTACAATTTAAATATACAAGTGGCCATGCATACATTCAGCCAGGGGTATCACCTATAGCAATATTACATTGTTAAGTGAAAAAAACTCTGACTAATAAGGCAGACTGAATGCAAAGTAACTAAGTTTTCATATGTATTATTTGGTGTGATAATCACAGTAAATTCTATATGTTAAGTACTTAACAGAAGCTGTATTCTTTCTGCAAAGAAGGGAGGGAGGGAAAGTTCCTTCTTTCCCTAAAAGGAAGGAAAGGAAGCTGCAGAATTCTCAGGGGAAACACTGATTCTGGACTAATATATAATTCAGTCACATATGCAAATCACACAGAGATAGAGGAATATTCAGTTTGGGTAGGTAGCCGCATGCAGAAAAGTTACCCTCGTTCATAGCAGCTCTAAAGCTAAACAACCAGACACAGCTCAGCTCCTGCTGGCTTACAAGGGGAACTGGTATTTGGGATCAGGCAGGGATACATCTTTTTCTTCAAATTGAGGGGTTTGAAATACCAGGAGAAACCGAGAAAACAAAAATCTGAAATCTAGTAATGGCAAACACTGCAGCCGTGAGTTCCTGTTAAAATCAGGACAGCACCACAGAGTCCTCCTATGGAGACAAACTGGTAGCCTTTCCGTAGTCCAAATGACTTCAAAATCTCACTGAATATACCACCTGTTCAGACATTGCATCTCTCCCTTACTCGTATAGGTATCTTTCCATAATCATCTCCTTTCATTTACCTATAACCTCTATTCTCATACAGACGCACCCATTCTTTGATCTTCATTCAGGTCTTTCCCCGACTTGCTCCCACTTCTCCTTAGCCCAGACAAGATGCATCTGACTAGAGGAAGGGTTTCTGTCTGCAGTGGGAGTTCAGCTATGTGAAGGAAGAGGCTGGGTCTTAGGGGAGGAGGAGATTAGCATTTTTAAACAATTCAGTAGCTTTGGGAAGCGGATACACGTCTGAGAGGGGGAGGAGGTGGGAACAGTTAAGTGGGGATAGCTACAAAGATATTTTCATACAGGTGAAGATAAACACAGTAAAACCATTAAAGTCTAATTTTGGAAAAACTTCTTAGAAGCCATTCCCGGCTAATTATTCTCAAGTAATAAATGAATAGAATAGTAAATGTTATTAGAATAATTTACTATTCATCAAGAATAATAAATGAATAGAATAATTCATTTTTCCCACATCCTTGTTCTTTGCAAGCTCTGGCAGGCTAACTAGGGCGCAAGGAGGAGTATCTCAGGAAGAACAGGGAAACAATGCACACAAAACTTGGAAAAGAGGCCTTAATTTTAGGTGAAAAGTTCACATATCCAACAGCATTTGCTGTGTTACTGACTGAACTACCTGTCAGTCACGTATATCTTACCACACTCTGTAAAACCCCTTTGGCTTGCTACTGCATAAAGATCAAAATCACGGATTAGGACTGTGATCTTTCCATGTAGGCAGTATTTTTCTTTTAAAATTATTTCATTATTTTCTGATCATATTTTTGTTAGCATAAATACATTAAGAAAACTGGTATGGTTCTGAAATAAGTAAGAGAAAACTAAAACAGCCTTCATCCCAGTCTCCCACCCAATTTACTGGCTTCTCTTACTATATGTAATACATGCACACACACACCTAACACACAGACTTTCTTCCACCAGACGACATACAAATACTTCTCTCAAGTGCTTTTCCTGCACCACAGGCAGCCTTACCCAGAGACAGGCCGTGCGCGGCCCCCGAGCTGCTCGTCATGCTCCGCCTGCTGAGCACGCTGCTCCGCACCACCTCAGCCGGCAGCCAAAGGTCACCGTGTGAACCTACCATGTGAACCTGTGTGATGAGGTTCCCCACGGCAAGCACAGGCTTCGAGATCTTTCTGCTCACCGAGAGTACTAGAGTTACTGGCCAGGGCCATGAAAGAGTGCTTATTACGTATAAATCATGACCTGCATTGTGCTTGTGGCAGATACTTGGGCCTTTGTAACAGCTGATGCTGCTTCTATCAGACTCAGTGCATTAGATGAGACCTAGAGGCCTTCCCTTGTGACTCTTCTAGTGCTTTTAAAGTGGCCATAGTAAAGCCATTCCAAAAAATGTAAAGGTAGTGAGTTGATTTTTTTTCAAATGTGGAGAAAATATTGTTTCGTGCCAGTTCCATATTGTGTATTACAGAAGAGTAAGATAAATAACTGAGGACTGATCATCTTAGGGTAAGGTGCTAAACACCTGTATAACCTTGGGCAAGTTGTTTAATCTTTCTATGACTCAGATTCTAAAATGTAAAATACCAAAACTCTTGCTTTATCTTACTGCCTATCTTCCTTTTTTGCCCTCTGATTAAATTTCAGATTCTTTTGAGTTCAGGACATCTCTTAGTACAGATCATGCAAATGGACATTATTGCGGGGGGTTCTGCAATGAGCGCAGCTCATCTGTCTCCTGATGCATCTCTGTTTTGCAATCTCTTTGACACAGCACGTCTACGTCAGCCTTGCCCACCTTTCAGACCTCTCTAGACCATGGGAAAATGTAATAGGCAAGATCAGAATAGACCATGAAAGACTTTAAAAGAAAATGATTAATTAATGTTTGGATGGGACTCAGAAGGCAAGCTTCCATCACAGACTTGCTGAAGCTCTCGGTGATGGTCAGTATTCCAAAGTACAGTGTAGTAAGGCCCTATCTCACTCTTTGCTGTACATAAGTTCTTGGTACACTGACTAAGAATTGAACTTGGGGAAAATCTCATGCCCTCTCTGAAAAATCAAAACAAAATACCAATTAAAGAAAATCTTTGAGATACGGTTGCATAAACCCATATTTCTGGACTTTTCTAGCTAAACCAGGCCATCTGTTTAACCTCTAATAATAGGACAAAGGGAGGCAATAGAAAGATGTAAAGAGAGGGTTGTCATCATTAAAATGACTTTGTAGAGGCATACTTAAAAGGATGTGAGAAGGAATTGAATTTCTCCATTGATCATGATGTGAGAGCCTACCCAAGTGCTTTAACCACATAACCATAGGGGCCAAATGTTATGGACAAATTCTAAAACCTAGAAAAATGTTGTTTATAAAACTTATTAATCCATGTGCTCAGTTTGCCCTAGGTGTAAAAACATGGCCTTTTTGAAGTGAGCTGTATGTTTTTCAGTGCAGTTTTCAAAGGAACTGGCACTCCTAGTCTATAGGCTTATTCTGATTATGAGAAATGTTCTCATCCTAAATCAGCACAAAATAAAGTCAATTTGTTAACATTTTCATGACCTGAGACACCAAGAATATTTTATATTTGTCAAAATATTTTGAAGAGTCTGATCACTTCAAAAAAATCATTTTTTTAATCTAAATAGAGAACATTGACATTTTAGTTCAGTCTCCTCAAAAACTTCATTTTTAATTGTTTCAAAAAATGTTGTTTTTCTTTTTTAATGACTTTGGAAAGTGTCTAAGATGTTTTGTAGTTTGCTTTCATGAATCACCACTTTTTGGTAAAAACAAAGTTTGTGAAAAATTTTCCAACCAGTTGTACTGCTTGAGCAGAAAGGTAAGGGAAGTTAGCTCATGTGACCTGTGTTTTTATTCTTCACTTCACAGGGTAGGCAAACCCTTCACTTCTTTAAGGTAAACTGATAAAAGATGCTACCCCTAGTTTTGCTATTGGGGTGCTAAAATTTAGGGATGCTTCCTCTTACTTTCTCTGTAGTTAAAACCTTCTAAAGGGGATGGGGAAGAGGATGAGAAGAAGCTTTTTTATTAGCGCTCCAGTTATAGCATTGTCAAAAACCTGTGTAGTAAGTTTTCTTACTGTCCTGAAATGTACTTAAGAATGAAATGAATGTAGAACAAGGACAAAACCTTAGGATCATCTAAGTCTGCTTAGGACTTTCTCATCCAGATCAAGATTATCCCAGCTAAAAAAAGAACTGCTGATATGTACATAATAATTAATCAAACATCAGAAAGCGTAAGAAAATGAATGTCTCTCTTGCTGTCCCTAGGAGGAGGCAAACTCAGGGGGGGCAAACAGCAAGAGGCAAAGCATGAAGCGTGCCATAGGTGTGGAAGCCTCTAGGTACACTTCATATAGAGATTACACCTGGGAAGGGAATTCTCACCATTTTCCTCTTCAATTAAATCTCATTGAAATCTTGGCTATAAGTACCCACGTACTGTGTGGCAGGGAGTTGGCAGCTTCAAATTTGGCAGTCTCTACAAGCCAAATATGTTGCACCCAAGTATTTTTGCTCAACGAGTATCTCAAATCCAAATCCAAAAACTGCATCTTGGAAATGACTGTTGTTTTTGCTAACTCAAGTTCCAAAACCAATATGATACCACTTAATATCTTAGGAATTTAATTCCAAAAATTTAGAGTTTGAGCCCTTTGTTGTTTAGGTCTACTTTTCTCTCCTTCTTCTTCCATTTTAATAGAGATATATTTTGCAGTCTTCGAGTCTGTAAGCAGTGAAAAATAAGCACTACACCACCTTGTTTATCACAGTTATCAGTGCACTTGTTTGTGTGAGATTTCCTGTGTTAACAGAAAGGAAACATACTAATAATAGATGGCAAATACAGGCTTTTTGAATTTGTGCAACTGAGCTTCCTATTTATATTTGGTACAAATTTATTTACTGTGTGTTTGGAAAGAAAACACAGAGAAATTCAGGTCTGAAGTGAAACAATGTGTCTGTCAATAAAACCATCTTTTCACTGACAACTAAATTTCATTAAAGACAGAAAAACACATTTACTACACCTGCAGCTACATGATAAGAATCCATTATTTTTGAGTAAAGGTCAAGGATACACTTCAATAACTTCAGAGGAAAATATCTTAAAACAAATTTGCAGTTTAATAGCAACAACAACAAAAAGCACGTAAGCTAACTTTAAGAATTAGTTGGAGCTGCAGATTGGAAAGTCATCCAGCAGTCTTTTCTCTTCCATGTACCTTCTCTATGTAGTAAGCAGAAGCTTATCTACCAACTACATGCACGTTCCACCTTATAAATGGTGCTAACAAATATTTATTTATTGTCATTGGTTTATTGATTTTAAGTGTTTATAAATATTTTTCAAATTCTTAAATTTGAAGTGCTCTTCAAATTTAACTTTCTTAAAAGTGCTCTAATTAACAATTTCCATGAAGTTGCATTTTGATATTTAACCTTAAATCTGATTGTATGAAAGGATTATCATCACACCTGTATTGCTTTCAGTATGTAGCAGGACACTTGCCCCTTAATGGTCAACCTGGTTCAAGCACCGGCCTTCTGCTCCACAACTGAGCTGTTATTCACCAATTCCTCTGCAGTCTTTTGTCCCTTCCTTTTCTTGTTCCCATTACCAAATTATATTATGATTGCTTGTCTTGTCTCCAAGTCAAGCAGCATATGATCTTCTGCACATAGAACAGGCTGCTCTAATACATGCTGAAAAAGTACTGTTATGCACCTGCAGTTGGCCATCCAGGGGTTTCACTGCCTTCGAGGAAGAAGTTGATATTAAGGTATTCTGCTTCTATGTAAGTGATCTCTTCTAAAGAAACATTTCCTAAGCTAAATCAATGATTGCCAAGTCAAAGGCATAGTAAACTTCTATGTTAATTATCAAAGAAATAAAATAAATAAATAAAACTTTCTCAGACTGGAAAAATACCTTGGGCCAGATTCTCTATTTTAGACATGAAGGTCTCATATATTCTTGCAAATATATGATATATGCATGCAAATCAGATATTTACATCTGCCTACTTGAGGGTGTAGATATTTGTCTATATATGTGCAAATAAGCAAGTATCCATGACTAACACTGAAAAACAAGTAAATGAAAGAGACATCCATGTCCCGAAATATAAGGTGATTTATTTTATACATGTATCTCCTGCATTATGGGCAGTCAAAAGCTGCTGTGCAGATTTTAACCTGGAACCAAAGATGCTTTGTGGGAAATATCTAAGAAGCCTGGCTTTGTTGTTAGACTCCAGACCATGCGACCAACGTGAATCTTGACAAACCAGTGCAGGACAGAATTCAGTCCTATTGGACCAGTCTAACAAAATTAACAGACTAACAGACAAATGAATAAAGCAGATTCCCCCTGTGTGAATTGTTAGAAATTTTTTTTTTTGGACGATAATGATTACCTGAATATAAATTGCTCATAAAATATGTTCAGTAGGATTGGGCAGAAAATAGAACTCAATTTTTCAAAAAAGTTCATGTTTTCAGAAATTTTGGAGGGAATGCTAATCTTTGCACAAAAATATAATGAAAATTGCAGGAAAAGGGATCACCCCTTAAATAGCCACCACCTCAATAAATGAGGCCTAGCAAGAGTACCCTCACACCACAGGTGCATGCTCAGGCCTGCACACAGGCCTTTGGAATCAGTCTTTCTTTTCCCTCAGTAATAATTTATATCAAGTAGAGGTCACTCCTCAGTGACCGCAAAAATTTTGTTTACTGGGCATTTACACAGAGGAAATCAAAGTGGACTCAATACAGCTGGCAATTTTCTTAGGAAAGCGAAGATCTTTTTCACATCGAAAAGTGAAACTGGACAGCAGAAATAGCAGAGATCCTTTAGTGACCAGTAAGCTGCTCACCCCTGAATGCCAAGCTATCCTCCTGTTGCTGTCTGCTTCTGCTCTCCTCCCAGAAGTCTCCTAGCCCAGAAGAAATGATCGTGAAAAGGTAATGGAAATTAAAATCAATTCTCAAAACATTTGAATAGTAAAAATGGCTTTTGAGCAGCAATACAGATAGAAAGAATGCTTCTGAGATCTATCTAATTGTGGTAAAGGCTTTTTAATGAGAAATGGTGCCTCTCTGTGCTGTTTCATAACTCACTGTGCCATTCTAGATGCCTCTATAGTTTAAGTACAATAAAATTTTAGTACGATTTTGAACACTCTCTAAGTTAACAGGTAAGTCAATCTAAAGCCATAAAAAGAGATATAACTCTAGAGAATTTAAATAATTTAATCAGGTGTAACCATTTCTTCTGAAGTTCTGTGGTATTTTCTATCAGCCTAAAAAAGCACTATAGCATATCTTAATGCATGGCTACAGGCAGCTGAAGTGACTGCCTTCATTTCATGTGCCTGCTGCTGAGCAATAAAATCATTTTGTCCAAGCCATCACATCCTTGAGAAACTCCACAGAAACCTCTGCACTGACCAAAAAACACTCAGAGTTAGCTTTTGTGAACCTACTGGAGCAAAACCACTGAGTTTTGATGGGAAAAGGAATGGACTTTATGTAAGTTTTTAGGATTATTCTAGGCTATAGTAGTAATTGGCTTACACTCTCATGCAGCTGAAAGTTTGCCAATGATTTTAACCAGAATCACAAATTTTCAACAGACTTTTATAGGTACCCAGCAATCAACTTGAAATTACAGGAGGAAAAAAAAAAAAAAGAAAAAAAAAAAGCTAAGGAAAAAAAAAAAAAGAGAGAACACCCATTAATTCCTTGATTAAAAAAAAAAATAACCCTTGATCGGATTCACCCTACCTCCCTTTGATGCTACTGCCATAAGCTCCTTAACAGCTGTTTGCCTTTGGTGAGGGACAATAAATAAATAAGCCTCCAAAAACTATTTTTCCATTTCCCTGCAATATGCTCTGCAGTAGGCAACAGTTATCACCAGTGCTGCTGTAGTCCTTAGGCCATGCTCATTGTTCAAGGCTCACTAAATACGGGGCACTTTAGGGCTTTTTTTCCTTCAAATGAAATGAGTTTGTGTTTGTGTTTTGTACTCTACTGCGCACCCTCCTACATGCCCACCCACTCTCTACCCCATGGGGTAGCACAGCAGAGAAACATGGTTTGCTGTTGTCCTGGGAGTTTATTTTATGTTATTCCTAGTTTGCGTTTTATTAACTGGATCCTGAGGAACATATGACATTGCCAATATTTGTCATTTTATTGCAAGTTTCACAATATTTAGCCCTCTTATTTTGTGAGGGAAAAAAAAAAGAGCTTGGGAATGCTAAAATCTTATATACTGGAAGGGTAACATAAAAGAATACACATGCATACAAATACACAGACAGATGCATTGCTTTTTAAAGTCATGCCATTTTTATGCTGATCTCATTATTTAAGAGCCTGATTTGTGATTTTGAACACTTGTGGTTGGCAATATGAGATAGTTTGGCAGGAATTGCCCAGCTTTTATTCCTTGCAGTGGGGATAAAATACAGGAAAAGGAACCATAATCTGCATAAAATGAGAACATACAATAAACTTAATCTCAATCTTTTTAAAAATCTATATTTTTTTCCTCTTTTTCTCACTATTCATTGCTTATCTCTATTCTAACGAATTCTTGCCTCTTACTTGCAGGCAAAATGAAGACAGGAAGTTCAGGTGGTCTTCCCAGAAACCTCATTCTTGGAAAAAATGTATTGCATTCTGTGAGCCCAGGATGTTGTTCCAACTTTAGATTCTTTTCAAGCTGGGTAGAACCTCCATAAAATTCCAGGTCTACTAAACTCTAAAAACACATTACTTATACTGAACTAAGGTTAACCCTATATTTTGAAAGACCTCCATATGTCAAAACAGTGGATAGCCATATTCTACTCTTACTGTTACCATCCCAGGTTCACAGTCTGAGTTTCTGCCTTTACCTCAACATGCCACTTTAATTACTTCTGATGAAACAATTTTCCAGCTGCAGTTGTTTTGCTTCTTTAAAGAAATGGGTTTTGATTGGCATTTGTAAGGGAAGGTGGATTTAAAACAACATTTAAAGAGAGAAAATGTCTGTTATGTAACTAAAAATCTAAAAACGGAAACAGTTTTTAGTTATTAATATGGAATTTTTAGAGCATGAAACAAATGGATCCTATCATGCATGAATCAGTATGAACTACTGTACATACCTTTTATTCATTGCTGCATAAATATTCTGTGACTGATTATGATTTATAGTGAATTAAAGAAAAATTCAAATATATATAGAAATATGAAAAGGTGCTTGGACCCTTTTATCAGTCTTTTGCTTGTTCTCATGGTACACCATGTTAGCAATGAGATGGACTAAATCATAATATGATGGTTTGGTGGAAAACTATGCATTTGACAGCACATCTAGCAAGTATCATTTATATGCTCCAGAAGACTTTCCTTTTTTTTTTTTTTTTTTTTTTTTTTTTTTTTTTTCCAGAATGCAGTGTACAGTCCCTGCTGCTCTACCAGCTTGTTCCTGAGGGGCAGCACCACCACCTTTAGGCATAAGCAAAGCCAAAGACTTCGCAGGTGGAGGGAGCCTGTGTGTAGATCTGCTGCTTGACCTAGACACAGGTTGCTTCAGACATGCTGATTAGAGCTATTAGAGCACCCTTGAGAAATCTCGCCTAGCCCTTGAGTGCAGTCCCGTTCGTGGTGCCCCGGGCGGTCTGCCCGGAGGAGTCTGTCTGCCTCTCACCATTATCTGCAGGTTCTCCTGATTATCAGGAAAATGTGGGAAGGAGGGAGAGAACCTGAATCCAGACCTCTAGGCTGTCAGTCTTTTCCAGTCTCCACAGAGCTGTCTGTGCCTGTACTTGGCAGCACGCAATGAAATAGAGTCACAAGTACCTGCCTCACAGGCTTAGCCTGCCTTTGGAGCCTTGGTGCAACATGATGGCCTTTCCCACTGGAGATGTCACATCCCACAGCCATCCTCCATCACTCCTTACCTCAACAGGCATCTCTCTACAGAAAGGTCAACGGCTTGGCCAGGGCTGCCAGAGCTCACAGGTTCCTTTGACAGGTCTGGGAGAGATGGACAACCCTTCTGGAGTTTTCTGTGAGGCAGAAAGCATGAATTTTTGAGCTAAATTGCCTGTGAGGGCACCAAGTCAGGATATAAGACACAGGTCATGGAAAATTGGGCCATCATGGCACCTGGGATCTACATGAAAGAGAGGAATAGGGAAGCAGCTTGGGTGATATGGGACAGAGGGATGAACAGGGATCGTATAGCACTATGTCCTAAACACCAATAACTACCCTCTTCCACCAATAGATCCCTATCCATGAATGGTGGCTGTGGGAAGACCTCTTCCCAGTTCAGAAATGATGAACCTGGGCTGGCTTCGGCTGGGCCCGGGCTGACCCCCCCAGCCCCTGGCAGACAACATGGTGCCCAGCCTCTGGAAAGGCAGGGCACAGCTCCAAGGGGATCCGCCACTGGCTGGTGGTGGCCGTTGCTGTGTGGAACTGGGCTGCTGGCAACATGGGGGGACAGGGAGTGAGGGTGAGGAGGGTGACAGGGCTGGCTGCATCTCGAGGCTGAAGGAAATGGGGTCGCCATGCTGCAGCTGTGCTGCTTCGTTCATGTGGTGCTCCCCTCCTCGCTCTGGCCATGGTCTAATCACAGTCTTTCCCAAGGGCAGAACTAGGGGCTCTGTGTGGAAGCATGTCCTTCCTGGAAAGAGCCCCACACAGGGCGGCAGTACAGGCAGCCCAGCGAGCATCTGATTTTGGTGTTTTTAAGCATCACAAGATATTTTCAGGGATGCCAGGCCATGGAGGAGCCCATGCTGCTCTGCGGGCCAGGGAGGTGGTAGCCCCAGGCAGGGGCTCAGTGGCATGTGTGGTTATCCAGGACACAGAATAGAAGAGGGTTTTTTTCCGCAACGTCCCAACTACATGGCTGCCAAGCAATTGCAAAAAGCAGGACATTAACAGCAGCAGTAATAGGAAGGTGTTCATATCTTTGTGCATGCACAGATATAGTAAAAACATAGTCTTCTTTTTCCACGTCAGGCAATATAGATATGGGTATATAGAGCAGTAAAAGTAGAAGTTTCCTTATTCCTTTACCCACTGAAAGCTTTACATATGTAATACCGTATGGTACATACACTTGCAAAACATTTATTTACATTATTAGTTATTCACAGAATAATGAATGAATTAAAATCAGAATATTTCTGATTTAAAGATGAAGCAGTCATATTTGTGTTTCTTTTGTCTGAAGGGAAATGCACAGGTCAGGCTTTATATCTGGGATTAACATTAGTCTCCTAGTTTCACACATAGATTAAAATCTTAATATTTTGTGGCTAAATTCACTACCTCAGAGGAAGTTCTGAAATCTTCTTTATTCTGGCCTCATTTGTCCTTCGCTGCTTTTGATGAGTATACTGCAGTCATCTGTGAAGCACCTGACACTACTGACAAAATTCAGATGTATTCGTTACATCTCTATTATAAAATATAAACACACATAGAGGTAGAAAAAGATGCTGAGGAGCGCCAAAAGGAATTTTCTACTAACAGCTCTACAAAACACTCCCATGAAAAGTTATGCCAGGTTAGGAAATAGCTTTTAACACTTTTTGATCACTGTGACTGAAAAGAAGTACCCATCATTAATATTGCCCACAGTAAGGAACATGGTGGCATATAGACAAGTCTACACTATTTCATGGAAAACCTCATATACGGTCAACCATGCAACCATATCACATTTCTTTTCCAAAGCTTCTGTAGAGAAAGGTACTTTTCTCTAGCATAGCATATTAATATGGATAGAGTAGCCATCAGTTCCTCTGAGTAAGCTGCACTCTGCAGTGAACAACTTCTGTAAAATAAAAATCCGCCAGAAAAAGATGTCTGACAGCTTACTGAATGAAAGGTAGCAGAGTCAGAAAAATACAGAGAAATACAATCACCAATTAAACTACGAGAGGAAGACTCCTTTAACGGGGGGAAGATCAAGTCTATAGAAGGAAAGAGTTAGCTAGAGAGTTATTGGATTCAGAAATGATCATTTATTTTGTTTTGTCTGCTGATCTGAATATTTAAAGAATTCTTTCCTGAAGCTCAAGAAGGAGATACCCTGGAACAAAAAATAATGTATCTTGTCTCTTCTGTGATTTCACGTAGCCACATCGTTTTTTGGTGAAAAAGATAGAGCCCAATATTTTATGTGTAAATGGTACAAGTCTTTGTATCTATCTAGATGGACTTGATACATTAGTGGTAAGTTATGAAAAAGGTTAGGAAAAATAAGCTGTCTTTCCTTTCCAAAACATATGCTTAATCTCCTATTTCTGAAACTAACTTGATTTCATAAACCGATTTAAATAAAATCTAGACTTTTAAATTCTTTAGGAGATAAGTGTTAAAGATTTTTCAAAATTGAATTATTTATAGTGTTCATATATGGAATTACTTGGTAAGATTTAGAAGAGATGTATTATACTACTACTCTTCATCTCAAAAGGCAGTTATCCAATAAAAACATGAAATTCTTATCCAGCATGTAATACCATGATACATTATATCCTGTTTTCCCTTTCCTTACATGTGTTTATCTTCTCCTACAAATTCTAATCTGAATTCATTAATACTGTTAAGAAAAGACTTGCATAATTCCCCAGATCAGCTTTTTTCACCATTCTTAAGTATAGGTATTACACTTGTCATCCTTTAAACTTATCACCCACTAACATGGTAATTCTGTTGTCTATTGTCTTTGTTACCACATCTACATCCTTCAGGATCCAGGGATGGACATTAGGGAATATGAGATCAGTAAACTCCTGAAGTTCCCAGTTCTAATTTGCAAATCTGTATTCTAGCTGTTCCTCTTGCCTTTAGTTAAAGGTTAAAGTCACCATCCTAGTTTAAAACCAAGCACTCCCTGTGTTACTGGAGCCAAATCTAGATGACATGTCATGTTTAGCCTAGATTCCTGCCCTAGCAGCCCACCTCTTCTTTCTCTGCTCCCACCCGCTTTGTATAAACTGAAGAACTTTTTTGCCCAAAGATTCTGCCTTTGAGGCAGATAGAGATCCAAACCACCACAGAAAGCTTTGTAATGAATGCCAACACCTTGAACTACACTCAGGAACTAATTAGCGCCTGATGTAGTAACAAGTCAAGAAGCTGTTAATTCACACTAAGAAAAAAAAAAAAAAACGAGTCTACCCAAGTAATTCATTTTCAAAACACTCATGTAGACAGATGTTTACAACTGGCACACACATATATTACATATGCACACATACCTCTGTCATGTGCTTTATATACACACATCCTTACATTTACAAGTGATACTATCTTACCCATATACAGCAGGGCATAATGGCTTGAATAGATCTTTCCTTGACTTAGCAGAACATCAGTTATGGTACTGAAAAGAATATATATAGATACTGAATCCCTGCAGTTTGAGGATCCTGCAGGAATAATGGCTTGTGTGTCACTGGGGAACACAAACTACTGTTAGGTCACACATCAGGGTTATACCCTTATTCCAATCAACCTTAAGGAATCAGTTTTCAGCCAAAAGGAGTCAGTCTTCCTTCATGCAACTTTGGGAAGAGATTCTGTCCACACATGGCAAATTAAATGGAGGTGATACATAGTAGGATTTCCCATATTAGTACAAAAATTCAAAATTGATCATGTCTTCTTATGACACTCCCAGTAGGCTGGTCAGTCCCTTCTGCCCTTTCATGTGTAGCTCTGCAACCTCTTGCAGTTCCAAACTAGAGCACAGCAATCTTTATAAACAGATTGTGCGCATCGGAGTCGGACACCTTCAGGTACATTATTCTGCTACCATGCTCCCTGCTCCTCTATGGACCTGGGGAGTTTCTGTGTGCCGTATTCTGAATAATTTTCAGAGAATAATGCAGTCATGTGGCTCAGGATCAAGTCAAATATTTCCCAGGATTCTTCTTGCTACATTTATGTTAGCACCATTTTTAAAAAGCTGCTAAATAACATGGAGAGAACACCAGTGAATGTCAGTCTCCCTGAATGAACATAAACAAATTGCCACCAGCAAATCTATAGTCAAAAGATGGTCTCTACCTCAGGGCACTAAGAGTTTACAAGATCACTGAAAACATATCTTTCCTCCTACTACATATTTTCTTCAGGCAAATGTACTGCATGGTATATTGCTTACAGACTCAGCCAGCTAAATCTGACTAGTGCTGCAGGTCATCAGTCTCAGACTTTCAGGATGTCAAGAGCCAGTTTCCTAGAATTGTGCTGGGTTCCTCCTAGAGCATAAATCTGCATATGAGTTCCCCTTAGCCTGAAGAATTGCACGTGCATCCCTCAAAATTATTTTGCTACTTATCAGTAGCTAGTCTGGTGTTTAGTTTAGTGCATGAAAATCAGTTATTACCATTTTTCCGTGCCGAAGAGCACAATTCTGAAGAAGATATTATCCTCCTACATCACAGGATTCGGCACAGAGGCAGACATAGTTTCATACTTAGGTAGCAGTGAAAGTGTTTGTATAGTTAGGATTACATAATTATGCTGGAACCACTGATCTAACACAGACTTTTCCTTTGTAACTTCCATCAGGCCCTTGTAATACACAGATACACGTGGGATGTTACCCCAGATACTGCAAGACCTGCTTAATCAGTGCTAGATTACTATGCATGTGGACATTCAATAAAGGTGCTAGATATCAGGCTCTCTAGAAGGTCCAAGAGAGAAATGGAATTTCTGCGGTGACGGAAGAGAGGATGAGGCATTGTTTTTCCCTCCAGTCAAGCTAAACATCCAAATGGTCTTCTGTAACCTCGGTTTATGGAGCATTTGCTGGACTCATGTACAATTAAGATTATCTGTTTCAGGGTAGACATCTTATTTCTGACAAAGTCCAGGTGCAGGTGTTCAAGAAAGAATATAAGAACAAAATAAAATTACATTAGTACTTCCCCTTTCAGCTTAGGGATGTCTTCATATTAGAAAAAAAAAAAACTCATTGGAGTCTAATTTCATGCATTTGTCCAGTTGCCTTTTTAATCCATGCAGTTTTTTAACATCCAAAATGTTCTCTGCCAAGGAGCTTCACAATTTAAATATACACCGTGTGAAAAAGTATCTCCTCTTGATTTGATTTCAATCTGTTATCTGCATAGAAGAAAGAAAGGAGGTCTTTACACCCCAAGTGGCTGAGGAATAAAAATAGATGGTGTATTTGAAAGATTTAGGAGTAGAAGGAGGATACTGAATCTAGAATTTGAAAAGAAATATTTTTCTCTTGCGATAAAAATTTACTGTTCTTTGAATTACTTTGATAGGAGCAAAGGAGAAAGCTTTTTTTGCAGAAATTGAGGCAATAAATAAATACCTGCTAAGCATTTCCCCTGGATGTCATTGTACCCGGTACACTGTAGCCCATCTGGGATGATTCTGCCTTGCTGGAGGTTGACCTGGTATAGAGTTTTCTGCATGGCACCTTCATTCAGTGTAAGGCATGACTACTGAAAAAAATGTGTGTGACATGAGTAGGTGAACATTTTACACATTGACACTGAAATCACAAAAAAAGAACAGCTCCTGCCTCAGCTGCAGCATTTAAACAAGTTTATTTGCTGGCTGGGTCTCAGAGCAGTGTAGGGTGCTCAGGTTAACAAAGAGCTGACCCCAGTACTCAGCAAAGTCATGTGGAATAAGCTAGGAGGACGTAGACATCTATTAATTGTTCCATGATGAGTATATATCTATTTATTCTTCACAGCAGGTCAGTCTATCCCACATCTCAGTAAAAAGAATTGCAAATTTGGTTTAGTACCTTGCACTAAAATGCCCAAAGATTCTCACAAAGTAAGCATCCGTTGTGAAGAGAAAGCTCTTTAACATGAAGTGACTCAAGCTAACTCACCACAAGTATCAGGTGTACAGTAGCTCTTGCAAACAAGGGCTTGATTATTCTGTTTTGTTCCCATTGAGAACCTGGCACATCGATTTTTTTGTAAAAAACAGATAGGAAGGTGTGTGGCTTTTATCCTTGCTAGACAGTAATTCCCTGTTCTACGGTAATACATATATTATATATATAAATGTAGAAGAGTCTGGGAGAGAAATATTTACCTACATCGCCGTCTGTATTTATCCTGGGTCAATACAATATTCCCTTTGTAGGTTTTAGCATCATTTATTTTCTTTGCTGATACAATGATTTTGTTATTGTTGCTGTCAGTAGCAATGGTGATAATGGATTTGTTATTCATGGAATTATCTATCTATGACTGGGAAGCAGACCTGACTGTATCACTCGTATTTCTATAATATATCTGTAATTATGCATTCGGGAAATCTGACAGCAAAATGTCAAAACAAAAGCAGATTTTCTCTGTTGAAGGTACTTGAAGACAAACAGCATTACATCAGAAGCTTCTATCTGGTTCAGACAGGCTATTTACTGCAACAAAAAAAATAGCCTTTTGAATTACTTGCAGCTTTCCATACCTCATGGTAAAACGCTACTGTGGTGCACTATCACTTATTCATCACTAGAGTAGGGAGAAAGATGAACAGGGATCACCAAAAGAGTTAAAGGAAACGATCACTTCAAAAGACTGATTTCCTGTAGCTTTGAAAAGTGAGGGTTTCCTTCAGTAGCATTTAATAGTTACAGCTGAGTGTAAATTAGAGCACTCGTTTCCTACTTTGCAGGCATTGCTAACACCCATGTGAGACATTATTGATTTTCACACAAGAGAATGTCTGCTTGCTTATTAGAGCTGGAGTAGTGTTCACAGGAGGCTCTACCAAGCTCAGAAAGCAAGCAGTGATAAATAATTCCCTAGTTCTGGGTGAGGGACAATGTATCCCTTTCCTTCACCCTCCGATACACAGTCTGACAGCCTTGTACATCAGTGATTATGAATCATCGAGCAGGCTGTGGGAGTTAGTTCTATAAATAAAAAAATTAGGTGATGCATCTCATATTACAGTTAAAAGTAGAGATTAATTGTTTACCTAAAAGGAAGTTAACACCAGAAGAGTTTTGATCACTAAAGGACTTCAGGCTTAATGCACTACCTTTTGGGAAAATATAGCATATCAATATTGTTATTCCAGTAAGTAGAACAAAATTGCTGTTAACACTAACATTAGTCTGAATCTTTTGCTAGAATCTTTTCTAGCAAGGTGGTAAGAAAAGACTGGCAGGGAAATCAGGGTTTCTTGCTTCAGATGCAGGAGTGACTTTTGTACCTGCATTGAAGCTCTCCAATAGTATAGGGATGTGTAAAGTGATATTGAGCACTCAGTTTGGAAAAATCTATGGTAGTTGTCACACAGTACTTTTTTTTCACCTTTTTAATTCTTATTTTCCTTTTGACAGTTGGTAAATCGTCTTTTTAATGGCTCACCGCAGTTTTAATGCAAAACTTAAGACCAAATTGTTTGAAACCATGATTTAATTCATGGAATCTATTAAAAAATGTGTTGACAGCCTTCATTCCAGGAAGAAAATGTTAATTACTTGTATCACAGTAGCACTCAAGATTCAGGCCATATTGCCCTAGATTATAGATATGCATAGTTCTTGTATCTGACTGTTTTTTTTCTCAAAATGGAAGTGGCTGACTGATGTGAGGTACTGCCACACTTATTTGCACGCTTTACAGCTAGATGTACGTATCGTATGGATGCAGAATGATGCTAATGGCATATTAAGTGACTTATCTAGGGTCATAGAAAGGTCTGTGGCGGAGCCGGCAGTCACTTGCAGTCATGTCTTGTGAGTCCTACTCCGATGCAGTAAGAATCACCTTTCCTGGCACATAATGTCCATGTGTTATAAAAAAGCACATGATGAAGACACACAACTTTCAAAAACAATATTTTGTATGCTGCAGCTCAGCTTTGAGATATCCTTGGGTTTGGATCTCAGGAATTAAAAACAAAAACAAACCTGCAAGTCCATTGGACTCAAAATGTTTCAAAATGGGCATTTAAAATCTGGGGCACCCAGAAGGGTGTTTGCTTGTGAACATTTGCACTTACAACTGTGATTTGACCTATATAAGAGAGTAATTCAGAAAATGACTGGAATCTTATTTTGTTCAACAGATCTGTAACTGATATAGGCTAATGAAGTATCATTCACCATAGTTCCTAGCCAGATTCACAACAACTTCTTGGTCCATCTGTTCACTAAAGACACAGCATTTTACATATCTCTTTGTACCCATATTTGCAAAGTCCATATTTAATTCCTCCACTAGTATTTATGGTCCTTCCTCAGTCAAAAATACAGACAAGTGGCTTCAAAAAATAAAAAAATAATACTGCTTGGATACAATAAGTACATGCTCCTCTCCTCCTCTCCCCCCCAAAATAAAAATTTTACTCTTTGCTGAATAATCTTTTGCTATTTGAAAATGCATATTTATGGGACTTCACTTCAGAGTTCTTGCAGTTCTACCAATAATGAACCACAAATAGCTAAGGTAAACAGCACATGAATAAGGAATAGGCTAAATATTAATCATTCAAAGTATTCATCCAATACTTCTTAGAATTCTTAACTATTCTCAAATAACAAATTTGTCTCTTAGTGACTTGTTAAGCAAAAGAAATGAAGCTTCAATGAATGGTTATTGCCAAACTTACACACACATATATTTAATAGATAATAATACAACTATTATTGTTGAAAACAATATTTTAAAAATATTTTGTTTTCTTATTCATCAGATTTTTTTCATGAACAGGTTTTGTTTTTCTGTTTACAAGATATAGATAAAAGTTAAGACTCTCTATTTTTTAAAAGTAACATTTAGTGTCAATTTAAATGAAGCCATAAAAATTAAGAAAATGTGCCAAGTCATAAATATTTGAAGTTTTTTATTCACTGATAGGATCCTCTTGCAAGGGTTAAGTTTTTTTTTTCAGCACTATGGCTGTTTTCTTTTATTGTCTTAACTGCCAGGAAGTGAAGCCAGATTATAAAAGACTGGTGGAAAAAATAAGTTAAAGGAGCCCACATTTTATTCATGAATTTTTAAAAAGAGACGTGCACAGGTAACCATCTTGTGTATGGCTAGCCAGTCTTTAAAGAAAGTGTATGTGTTTACTCACTAAATAAAAATTTAAATCCTCAAAGTTGTAGTGTCCCAGGGATTTACTTTTTTTTTTTCTTTTTTTTTGCGTAATACGCTGTAGGTGAAAAGGGGTTAAATACAGTTTCTAAATGAAAAAGTGTTTTATTGTGTTAAGTGTCAGGAAGTGAGTAGAGGTGTAAAGGAAAGAGAGAGCGAGAGAATGAGATCGTTAGAGCTGATACCATGAAGTGTAACATAAATTCAGAGATGACAGAGCAGGTGAGGACTTTGAAACGCAGCCATCACAATAATGTCACCTACAGCTGAGAATCCACAGAGGAAGCAAAAAAGAGAGAAAAAAAAAAGAAAAAAGAAAAAAAAAAACAAAACCACAATGCAAATGTGATCTAAATACACAGCAACAGACTTTACTATATAAAACTTACTGAAGCGACTTTTTCAAAAATCCCCTTCTAGTAAGCTTGCAATAAAATAGTAAGGATATCATGTAGACCATCCATAGAAGTATGTCATGGTCCTCCAGTGAATAAGTTTCAATGCCAAATTCTCTCTTAGAGAGTTAAGTTAGAAACATAAATTGCGTGGACTTTTGGCCCAATGCATACTATTATTTTGACCGTTCCTTTTATCTTGTCAGATACCACAAACTTTGACAAGTTTATTTATGCTCACTGTGATAAATTCTCTAGTAGTGTACTTAAGTGCACCTATTTGCCCCAATAGAGAATTTGTTATCTTGTGTTGGAAACACTTCTGTTTCCCTATAAAGCTTCATCACTACTCTATCCTAGGAAATGATCTCATTATATTTTCCTTCCATTCTTTTCTCCTACTGTCACAGTATTTCACCTCACAGGCAGTAGGTTACTATGCTTTTTAACTGTGTCAGTTACTTGCATCCAACTGGTTTTGCTGCCTGTGGGCAAAACCCTGCAATTGGGATTACTCAGACAAACCTCACCTTAGGGAGTGGTACCCACATAAGGCCAAGGTCTCCTTTTTCTGGTTAGGCAAAAAACTGATACATGAAGTGAGTCAAATTTTCAGTCAGTATAAATCAGTGTAATTCCACTGCAATTCATGGAACAGAACTAGTGTACATGAGCCAAGGAAGTGGTGTAATGTGTGCAACACTGTTGTACTACAAAAGAGATGTTCGTTACATCAGAAAACAGTAATGATGCCTGTCAATTAAAAAAAGGAAAAAGCAAAAGAAAAAAATAAAACTAAACCTAAGAAAATCTAAGCTTAGTTTTTCAAAAACTAAGAAAATCTGCTCCACAACATTCAGACTCATCCAATCCAAATGTTGATTCTAGTTATGAGGAGAGAACACATAACAAAGCATCTTTGCAGATTTCATATAGGACTCACTCCTATTTACATTATATTATATGCCAGATTCCAAGCAATTTTCTTTTGCTCTAACATATTAAGAACTGTGTAGCATTTTAAGAAATCTGTTTAAGCTTCAGAGTTGGGAAGAGGAGGACTACAATCCTCCTCTTCTAATCTTTCCTCTTCAAGAAAATGATTAGAAAGTAAATGTTATTCCAAGCACCATGTGTAATAACAGAGAGCATCAGACAGCTGAAGAGGAGAAGCAAGGCATCCTGACAAAATCAAAAGAAAGGAAAGAGACTTTTCAAAATCAAACCCCTATATGCTACCACGTATTCTTAAAACATTTTTCAAAGTTTGCCAAAAGAGGAAGCTGCTTGTCAAGATTCAGCAATTTACATGCCATTTGCTGAGATGAGAAAGGCAACATAGGATGATGCTTTAACAATTGGCATTTAACTTGTCATGTATGGGCAATTACTTCAGTATCACCTTGCTCTATGTTGGAAGCATATGTCTTATGCTTACCTATAATGGAAAACAGGACAAAAGGATAAAGAAAAGTTTGTGAAAAACAGACATTTCTAGACTTCATATTTTCTTCTAAATTGAAAGATTATTAAACTGACTTGATCAAAATGAGACTCTGTTTAAATATTCTTTAACACCAAAGAGAAGCTGACACATACATAAGGTATTGATACAAGTCTTCAAGAAAAGAAACAGGGCAAGTTCTAGTTTGTTCTCAGGATGCCTACTAACAACAAAATATCCCAGTTTGAGAAAGCCATTTTTGGGACTGAATGCCTTTGACCTGGGATCCAGGAGCCTCAACAAACCAGTGAGCAATCTAACATGTTTTCAGAGAGCTTATAAAAGTAGACTCACTAACTGATGATGTCTTACAACTTCTCTATGCATACTACACACCTAATATCTACTGTACACTGGAACAAGTTGTGCAAAGAGTTTGTGGAGTCCCCATCTTCGGAGATATTCAAACCCTGGACAAGGTCCCAAGCAACCTGCTCTAGCTCACTCTTCCTTGAGCAGGGGCATCCGTCTAAATCATCTCCAGAGGTTCTTACAGCCTCAACAATGTTCTATGATTGTGTGATATTCTCAAAAGAATAGCTCTGCTAATACAGAACCACAGAACTGTTGAGGTTGGAACCAACACCCCTGCCCAAGAAGGGTCAGGTGGAGCAGGGTCAGCTACAGCTGCATCCAGACGCTTTTGGACATCTCCACAACTGGTCTGGGCAATCTGTTCCAGTGTTCAACCACCTTCACATTAAAGAGCTTTTCCTTAGATTGGGAGAGAACGTCCTGTGTGTTACTTTGTACCCTACGCTTGTCCTGTCAGTGAGCACCACTGTCTGACCTCATCCTCTTTATACCCTTTCTTCAGGTATTTATAGGCATTGATAAGATCCCCGTTAGTCTTCTCCAGGCTAGTTCTCTCAGCCTTTGCTTATATGAGAGATGCTGTGGTGTGTAGCTCATCGTAGTTGTCCTTGACTGGGCTCACCCCAGTAGCTACATACATCTCTTGTACTGAGGTCCCATAATTGGACACACTGTGGCTTCATCGGGATTGAATAGATCAGCCCTGAGAAAGGATCACATCCCTTGACCACTGGCAATGCTTTTCCTTATGAAACCTAAGATACCGTTGGCCTCCTTTAGCACAAGGGTGTATTACTGGCTCACAGTCAACTTGTGGTCCACTTAGAACTCCATGTTGCACTCTGCAAATTTTTTTTCTTGCACTTTGCATTTATTAGGAAGATATTTTTGACAGAGTTATCTTCTGAGATTTTTATAGTACTGGCACTATTTGATTTGGCTTGGCAGAGGAAAATCCCAGAATAACTATATCTTCAGACGCAAATCTTGAAGTCAAAATTCTTGCTCTGATTCTTTCATTTGTATTCTGTTTGATTGTATTTCAATTGTATTCTATTTCTATTTGTATTTTTACTAGTATCCTATCTGTTTTTTTTCCATTGTGAAACTTCTCTGCAGTCAACACTATTCCCAAGTTGGATTTTCTTCTGTGTGACTGAGAAGGTATTCAATGCACTTGCAAGCAACTTCTCAAATTGAGGTGGAACAAATGGCAAAATGTTCCCAGTCTTTCCTCAAGTGAACAGTCCATGACAATGAGTAAGTCCTATTTACACTCAGTCTTGATCATCTGACCCTTTAATGTGATTCAAAGGGTATACAAGGTCTCATGAACTCCATGGAATCAGATAAGTCATGCAGATGTTTGTTTCCCCCCATTAATATTAACTCAGATTAAATATTCTAGTTTGAGCTGACATATTAGCACTATAGTCTCTGTAGCCTCAGTGAAATGAACATCTAATGCAGGACATAATTAGCATCCTCTTAGGCAGTCAGATCCTTTTAGGACACATCTCCTGGAGTTCTTTCTGTCATGGAACTAGCCAGCATGATCCCAGAGAGAGCAATGCTCCTTCTCCTCATCTCATCCTCACTAACCCTCATCTTCTGCTATCTTACCAGAGTTTATAGTGTCTCTCATGAACAAGGGAAGAGCAGTTGCAAAGCTGCCACACTTGGTAGATATAATGTTATTTACATGTGCAGTACTAACATTGTTATAGGTGAGCATTTTTGGAGAGGTTGCAGAGGACTTCCTTAATTACCTTGCAAAATCCATGTCTAACATATCACCAGCTTGCCTATTTTCCAGCATTCTTCTCTGTGTCAGCTTTTTCTAACCTACAGCTTTTGGTTCCGACGTATGGCAACAAGAGCCATATTGGTTTTCTAATGGCAAGGGACCACTTAGTGATAATAGACTGCATTAGATAAGTAAACATAGAAAGCAAAAGCTTGATACCAGATTAAAAAGATAACAAGACAGTTTAGTAAATGAAGTTTTACTTTGTAACTGGGGTGCTGATTTTATAAAGCTTTTCCCGCATCAAGGAGGGACTTCCCTATGCATATGGGTTTGTCCCCATTACCCAGGTCTTAGTATAACCGACCTCTATGAAATATGTGTGAGAAAGGACTTAGGAAACAGATAGTACAAGTACATTCTCCTTTGCCTTTTCGCGACAGAATTGGAGCAAGTTCTCAATGTCCACTGAGCCCAGTCTTTGCCTGCACCTCACTATGACCTTATCTGCTAATCTCAGCTAAATCAATCATAAAGCATTTATAGAGACCAGAAAATTTTATAGAGGTGAATAATCCTTGTTATATGGACAATAGCTACTCCTGGCAATCTGCAAGCACAAGCACATCTTCCTATTTACGGAGGAGCATGCTGCAGCACTGGGCATTACTGACAGGCTTTAGCTTGAATCACACACCTTAAAGAATATTAACAGAATTAGTTAAATATTTTTGCTAATTACAGAAATAGGTAAAATGGTAAATAAGATGGAAATAAATATAGCCCTCAAGTCTGTTTTATAACTTGACTAAAGGTATCATGGATAGCAGTGACTTTACAGGCTGTCAGCATTAACATTAGCAGTTTTTAACCATGACCTGAGCTCTGACAAGCTGTTTCCACACTGTCAGTCTCTCTGCTTGAGCTGGCAAGTCATATATAGTAAAACTGTCCAGACTTTATCTGTGTAGTTACTTAAAAAGCCTATCTGGTGCATTTGCCTGTCCCACCATTACTCAGAGAGCCTGAAAAAGTCTGAGTGACCTGTTAATCTGAGCAATCTTATTGGATAGTTAGAAACAAAACATCAACCTGTCTCGCCATGGTGGCTTGAGAAGCCTCACTGTCTTTCTAGTTGAGTGGATTTTTTATGAAATACCTCATCTCTTCTTAATAAATAGGTTGCATTGATTAGATTACTATTTTAGTAAATAGTTGCATAAAAGAAATTTCACCACTGAGGAATTATTTAAAACAGTCTGTCTTTCTGTTTGCAGTTGAGAATAACAATTTTTCCAGGGTATATATGCAAATCTAGAGCATATATATATGCTCTAGATTTGCAATATCATTTGGTCATTTTGATATGTCTGTGAATTCAGAAGTGGTTTTCTTAACCCTACCTCTGGGAGTCCTTGTTGGCCACCTCCTGTCTCCATAGTGAGATTAAATTTAGTGTGTGCTTAATATTGCACAAAAAAGAATACAATCTGAGTGTACAGGACCAGAAGGAAGTTGTAATATGGTGATATTGCCAGGTCTTCAATCTCATCAGTAGACTAGACAACAGGCAGCTCAGCTGCTCCTTGATCTAGGTATATCAAATAACTTTTAAATATTTGCAAATCCTGAACTCAATCTTTTGTTCCTGGTTAAATCTGTATAAATTCCTTCCTTCTTTAACCAAAACAGGTACTGCTCATCCTAAGAGATCCCAGACATTTCATTATGTCTAAAACAATATTTAGAATTTCTAACAGTACAAACCTCTGAAAAGTTTTGTATGGAAAAACAAATCTGACCCAGATAGGTCAGGCTTTCAGGTGAAGACTCTTAAGTTGCAAATAGAAGCTTGCCTAAGATAATGTCAAAATAATCCACAGTAAGTCTTTATGTTTTGCTCCCAATAGTTGGACCCCAGAGGACTCAAACTAGAAACCTGACATTTTTATTCTGGATTATTCTCAAGCAGAGTTGTTACTGTTGTATATAGACACCTTTCCTTAAGTATAAAACCACCCACGCATTTACCCAGCCACTCTTTAGCCCCTGGCCATGCTACCCTCTCTTCCACTTCAAGAATTTCTGTGTTCTGATGCATTAAGCCACCTACTCAATCATTACCCAGCTCTCACAAGCTAGTGATAAGGAAGACGCCGAGACAGGGCTGGTTCTCTTGCTTTCCTCATTCAAAGAAACAAATCCAATATATATGATTAATAGACAGACTGTGCCTATATATAGAGCATGGAAGGCAATCCTGAAGCTCTTAAATCAGTAAGTAACAGCGATGGGATACTCTCTGTGAACTAAATAAATCTATGACTGTAATTCTTATGCTAAGAACCACATATATGAATACTGACATGATGATTACTACATGCATAAGTTGATTGGTACAGGGATAACTTTGGAGCACCTGATTTTAAAAGCAGAAATAATAATGCATGTACTAAAGTCTCACGGTTCTTTGAAATGGAATTCATTAAGCAGGAGAACTTGCTTTCTAGACTTTTTTAATAGGAAAACTGGTTCTCTTTCATACAATAGCTTTACCTTAATTCTCCTCTACAGATAAAACAGTAAGAGCTTAGAGCTTCATCTTATGAAAAGGAAAAACTATGCAAAAATGTGTTTTGTTTTTTCCATAAAGATATATTGTCTGCAGCATACCTGGGGAGTTTCATGCATCAAATTTCGTTACAAGTAGGAAATATCAGATAATACACATAGCTGGTAAAACGGTGAATGTTAGGTCAGCTGCATAACAAATTCTTTTCTCTCTGGTCATACTCTAGGAGCGAGAGTCACAGTTTCTGCAGTAATATGCACTTTCACATTTTCTGAAGGCTCAAAAAATACTTTGTTTTGTTCATCTCTGCAATACAAATCCTGAGACGTCTCACAATGGAAGAGGTGGAACTTTTCTTTCCTCTGAGCCTTGATAAA
Source organism: Tinamus guttatus (assembly GCF_059628265.1). Classification (NCBI taxonomy): domain Eukaryota; kingdom Metazoa; phylum Chordata; class Aves; order Tinamiformes; family Tinamidae; genus Tinamus; species Tinamus guttatus. The sequence continues at coordinate 10,168,249 of NW_028288649.1, forward strand.
ACAAAACAAACTTGGTAGTGGCATGTTCTATGCTCTCTGCTCTTTTCATACAAATCAGTCCACCAAACTCCAAAATAAAAACCAAGTAAGATGTTAGTGACATTTCAACTATGGATATTAAAAGGCAGGTTCTATAAAAACATGACCTGTCCTTAGAGCAGAACTGGAGTGATATATCCACTGCATTTTTTGTAATTAAAAAAAAGTTTCTCCCATTCTTCATCCTTGTTTCAATAGCGTTATAGAGTTGTGAAACTGAAATTGTTATCTTTCATAGCTACTATATTCATTATGTTGTTTTACAATGTTTGTATGTATAAGTGATGAATGAACATATCAGAGTTTAGGCGTAAACCTTGCAATGGAGCTCCGAAGCTGAAAAACGAGATATTAAGATCAAGTATACTTGTTTGAAATTTGTGTGTAAAACAAATAAGAAGTGATCATTATATTGGAACAATAATGTCCTGAAATTTAATGCTTTGAAAACCTTTTGATCTACATAAACAGAAAGTAGAAGTGCCAAATTACAGGCACTAATTATTATGTAATAGGAAGGTGGCACAACAGTCTCACTGGTTCTAGAAGCACCAATGCAATATGTTGGATCTTGTTTTCTATTCCTGAAGAAACTTAGAGATTCCTGTGAGAAGCTTAGACTTAGGGATTATCTTTACCTATCTGTGGGCTGGAGGCTAAATCAAATCATCCATGAAATAAAATCCTCTGAAATACAATACCATCTGCAAACTTGGGGGTGCTTTCCTAATTTAGATATCTAAAGTTGAACTCTTTATGTATGCGCAGAGGAATGCAACAAAGGAAATGAGAAATGATCCATATAAGCAACAACACAGAAACTGGCTGGAGCAGATATTCAGACTAGTCTTGAAATATGTTCTTAGGTAGGTGTGCTCTTAACTCTGAAAGGTAGACTACTAATTATTGTGAAGTTCTTTGTGTCTTCAGAAACCCAAATGCCAGAGTAAGAAATTGATAAATCTACATAAGCACATGGAGAAATACTAAGGCATACAAAGTGTGCTTTTGGTTTTAATTTTTATGTTTTATGTAGCTTGTGTAAATGTGCATTAAACAAACAGTCTGCTTAGCTTTTACTCTGCTATCAATTATTTTTTTTCTTTTTTTTTTGGAATGAGTAATTTCATACTGTGTGCCCTCAAGGAAAAGTAAAGCCAGTGACCTCAAAAGGAAAGCACTGGAGGGGAAAGATTTTTTTGGATCCTAAGAGTCCTTCTCAGTGTTAGTCCAGAGTTTGTATAAAGGTCTTGTTTTGGAGCTAGCTGTTCTGTCATCTGACTGTCGTGAGGCAGTTAAGCTAAAAGATCACACACAAAACAAGAGCTGACAGTGGAACTGGTCACAGCAAACTTCATGTAGGGAAGGTCATTATTTCGAAGAGTGCCAGCAGGCAAATACTTTGAAATCTCTCTTTGCTGCTTTATAAGGATTTTTTTTCACAAAATGTCCTTTCCCAGAGGTTAGGTAAAAGCGGGAAGCAAAAAAAGTCTTTGTACAAGCCAACTTGATCAGCTTCTAAATCGAAGGGCAGCAACAGGACTTCTGCATCCTGACCACAGAACTCCAAATGAAGGACAGTAATTAGTTTAAAAATGACAAGTTGCTGAGCTGTTCCTTAACATTCCTGTTTTTTTTTTTAATTTATTTATTGTGAATAAGAGTGTGTTCTAAATCTCAGTGGCGGCTTATATTAATAAGGGCTCCTCTATTTTTTTCCATCCTGGAAGTAAGATGTTAAGAGTTCTAAAAGGAAATAGTGCCTAAAACACAACTCAGTCAGTCATTTTCTTCATAGTTCAAAGTTATTTGCATACGATATATCACCCTTCACAAATATTTACTCTGCTAAAGCCAAAGACACTGCAAATTATATATGATCAGTTTGAACTCCTGTCTTTCACACTTGTCTTAGAGCTATGACTTTCGTTCTTGTTTCATTTCAGAAATATGAAGAGACAAAAATAATTTCTTTTTCCAATAAGATCCAACATGGACTTCCAAGTAAAAGACCTGAATTCCACCTATAAAATTTGATTACAGACTGATTAAAAAGGTGGGGGGGTGGGGAAAAGAAACTGTATTCATGGGCTCATTACAGGCACAAAAAGGGGATGCTCATACAGACCATAGAGAATTTAAAAGATTTATTTATGATGTATTACTGTAATTTTTAATTTAGACATGCAAATTTTTTAATTTGCACTGACTGCTTTGCCTTAATGGTTTTGATTAATACTTGGAGGTAGTGTTTGTGAAAGAGATTTATACTGTGATTCATCTGCAAAATAATCAAATCATTACCAGCTAATGACAAAGCTGTGAAAAATGATATAGATATTGTGTAACTTCCAGCTATTGCAGTGCACGTGAAGGTACCCAGTACTTCCAGCAAACGTGGACTTGTGTTAATAACCACTAAGAAGTTTGCTCTAGGTCCCTTCTAATTTAGTAACAAAATACATTGATCTTAATAAAGCTGTCTGATAAAAGTAGCAGTGATTAACATCCCTGAACTCTGCCTTCAAGAGAATATGCCAAGGTTGGAGACACCTTTCCCTCCACCCAGAAATGAAATCCTATAGAGATTTCTACTTATCTCTGCATCTTACTTTAATCCTTACATAAGGAACAATTCCTTACATAAGCTATACAGTCTTGCAATAGACAAAAGAATCTCAATGCCAACAAGAGTAGATGATGTCTATGGCTTTCATAATAATAATAATAATAATAATGCCTGTAGCTTTCTAAGCATTTGTAATTAAATCTTTCTTGTTTTTCACCATAGAACTCACCCCTAATTCTCACTTCTGGTAAGTATTTTACTGTAAGGCCAATGAAGGGATTACTGAACTGATAATTTGTGATCTTTTGCAACACCAGTGCATTTACACAAATATATGTGCATAAACACTCATACACGTAAGGTCCACAGTTTATTTCAAAATATCAAATTTCAAAATATCACAGTAGAATTATCTAACAAGACATTCTTTGCTTGACTTCAAACTTCTTTTATGGATTGATAGGAGATTTTGTAATTTTCTTCTTCAAAATAGATTTCCTTAAAGATTAGGTGAATCTTTGCATACAGAAAATGCAGAAATAGAAACTGGTCCCTTACTGCTTGTGAACTTACTCTTCTAAACAAGAGACATAAACTAGAATACATTTATTAAAAACAGAACAGCTATATTGCTTTCAACTAGCTGTTATTCCGATCCCTTTGGTCACATGGATCTAGGGGTGAAGTTTCACCTCAGAGCCTAAGTTCAATTTGATGGGATGTTGCCGTCTTTCTCCTTCCCCTTGCCAAAGAATATCCTACCCCTATTTCACTTGTATTCAATGAATTGAACACAATGCAATATAATAGAGTACAATACAACACTGTGTGTTTAGTTCAATTCAGTGATCTGACAGAAAACGAACGTACCAAAAAAAGTTTACAATTAATTTCCTGATGTGACTCAACCACACAATGTAGTCGAGGCAAGGAAAGTAAAGGGGACATGTAAGACGGAAGGACAACAGGATTGCCCTTTGGCCAGCAATCTTTTTATTAAAACAGATTAAGCAAAAAAGTCCTCTTTCTCTTCCCATGGCATATAGTGGGTTCTCAAAACAAATGCAACTTTCCAGATGCCTCCAGATTCTGCTAGCTCTTAATTTCTAAGATGAGCCAATTGTAGCTTTATAAATATACCCACTAACTTTTCTTACTCTGTGTCTCATGCTGTAATTCAGCTTCTAAAAGCTCAACAAGTCTGCTTATAGAGTAACAGTAATGAATTGTTTTCTGCCAAAGCCCCCTGTAAAAATGGTTCTGTGATACAGTGATTCAGCGGTTACCACCTGAATATCAAAACTTAGCCAACTCTCTGCTTCGGAGGAATAACGGTCTGTGGTGGATACCTGCAGTCGTGAGTCCGTAACACCTAGGTACCCTTTCCTGAGGACTGGCTTGAAAGTCCTGAGGTTCACATTGCCAACTTATTGAGCTCATGAGTAAGTAACCTCATACCAGTTGCATGCGTTTTTCCTTTATGGGCAAGATTCAAACCAAAGTTAATCCTAAATAACATCTCACAAGTCTAAAGTGTAAGCCAAACTGTAGACATTTGAGTAGCCACAAACCTTAAGCATGAATGTGAGCTTGAATCAACTAACATGAGCTAGCATGACAAAGGAAAAGTGTCTAGTGAGTCCCTAAATCCCATGTGTTGACACAGAGCTAGTTTGCACTGAAGAGGGTTGCTCTCAACTGCAAATGCCTGCAAAGTCTGCCCTTTTACTGCTGAGCATAGGAGCCCACAGCCCTGCTTTCACCCACACTCCAACTTATTCCTTCCCCCGTAGATTCTGTGTTACTGTGCTTGCTCTTACTCTGCCCTTGTCCTGGGCAGAATTCTACTGAAATAGAGACTTACAGGTAAGTGGTGTGAATGAAAGCAGGAGATAGTCCAAGATTTAAAAGACATCCACACAAGTATGTCAAGGAAAAGCCTATTTATTCTTCAGATATGCACTGTGAGGCTGTGAGTTACCCAAGGCACTGCCTACATGGTGCTGTGTGGTGGCTAGCTACCTGTATATTGCTATATTTGCTCAACTCATGTGCCTGAGAAAGCGTTGCAGGCTAAAAATATTAGCAAAATAGTATGATCACCTCTCATGGTGTGCTATTGTGCTATCATAACAATTCATTAAAGGTAAATCTTTAAGTATGTACCGTGTTGCTGATTTGCACATTTTGTCAAGGTCAATGTAATGTCCTGCAATTATTAGACTGTTCATTTTTCTCTCCTGAAAAACACACTAACCTAAAATTACTGACTTCATGAAAAACACTATTACAACACCTAGAAAAGATTCAGTCCACGGGACTGTGTGCACTGATATTTTGCTGAAATGATCTTCAGTAAGAGGAATGCTGCCAGACAAATTCACATAAACCTGGGGCTAGATCAGCAAAGGGTTGTGACAAATGCTAAACGGCATAAATATTCTGATACCTAACTTTTAGACATGGTATTACATAGTTATGCAGCCTGGCTTGTCTTACTTGCATGGAAGGAACTTGACACCTATGAATAGGATTCTCAGAAACCAGCAAGCTAAGCAGAGCTGCTGAAAAAAAAATGTTGAAAGAAAGATTTAGGTTTCTCCACTCAAAAATCAGGTAATTTTACCCAGTCTGATTTCCTGACCCTTCTGGGGATAGAGGTCTGAGCAAAGGGTGTTCGTACACTCTTGGGAATAAATTTAGACACAATTGTAAATTTGACAGCTCAGAGTTAGGTAACTAGTAAATCCAGGCGTCTTCAGGGTTGGGAAGTAACCTCAGTGTGCCTAACTTTCTTCTGAAGTTATTTATTATATCCATAAGCAAGCTTCTACATTCTGCCCTGATGTAAAACTCAGTGAATACAGTGAAGTTCTTTAAAACCAACTACTAGTGTATTATTCAAGCCAAAATAGTTTTCAAGCTATGTAACATAATAAGCACATTTTAATAATTAATAATGTAATGTAATTAGTAAGGCAGTTCAATGCATTTTCTTTAGTCAGACTTTATGGCATACGGCTATGTAACCATTGCTTGGGAGATTCTCCTACTGGTTTGCATTTCATGTATCAATAAATCTTAAAGATTTCAATTTTCATTTTTGCTACAGTAGTCTCTATAATTAAAAAAAAATAATAATTAAAAATAAAGACAAAGTAATTCATCCTTTACATATATTGCTAGGGTAGATCTTACAGATAAGACAATTGTAGAAGCTTGAAGCGGGTAGAAGACTTTCAAACTATAGTAGTCAAATCTCTGAAGTTCTTCTGAAAAAAAAAAAAAACCTCCAAACACAGCTGCTTTCGTTATCTTCTTCTTTGCATGCTAATTTGACTTGTTATTACTGATTTCTTCTTTACAAAATTTTATTTCCTAATCTGTAGTCATGTCCATAGTTGGGCCTCCCCACATGCATAGATGTGTATTTATATATATACATTGCTGTTATCTTTGATATAGGATAACCTGACACATTAGAACCTTAGGGTTTCTAGGGTTTATTTGCATTGTGTGCTTTATATATTGAAAAAACACAATCATTCAGTATTTAGAAGCAATAGAATATTCAAATTGCACAGCGCTTAAAGCGGACTATACATATATATATGACAACTTAAAGCAAGTGAGAGCTGCAAATATCCAATGGGTTTGTTAGGCAAGACACTTATGAGATATGGATACAGTATTTATGAGACCATGTGATAGTGACAAGGGACCGGAAATGAATTGTCTTCTTTAACATAATCATATATATAATTTCTTCCACACTGTTGCAGTCAGATGAAGCTTAAGTTCATCTTTTTCTATCCTAAAATCTTGATATTTGTTAACTTTTTGTAATTTTAGAATTGGAATAAGAGATTTCAAACATTTCTGCTAAATATTACCGTAAGTTTATGCTACCAGTACTCAAAATCCACTGGTTTCAGTTTACATGAGGATGAGTGAATCTGTGTGGCAGATTTGTTTCTCATAGTTCACCGATCTCCTTTTGAGTCTGTGAGAAGCCAGAATTCAGTTTGAAACTTAGAATTTTCTCAGATCCATTGTAAAACCACTAATTTACAAATGATTCACTCTGAGAATGGCCAGTTCTGAGTTGTCAAAGTCTTACTGTCTTCGGGTAAAAATTATGTTGAAAATCAGAGAGAGAGAAACAAATACCATGAAAATTTTGCATAGATCTTTAGTGGTTTTTCCAGCATATGTGAAACCCCAAGCAGTTTAGTTTTGGTTTTCATTACCGAAAAAAAAAGAAAAAAAAAAAAAAGGAATAACGACATTGTAAAGTTGTAAATTAACAGGTATGCTGTAAAGCCTCTTTTTTATTTTTTTTCTTTTCTTTCCAGAAATACATGGCCTGTATTACTGTAGTTGTTTTGAATCTGACCAGGGCATATTGCTGGTATGTTGATATGCAGGTATTTAAGCAAGCAGAGCACAACAGGTCAACACGAGTACTAGGTAAGCTGTGGCAGTGCAGTTAAGATATATGGGACCGTGGAGTCATGCTCTGTAAAAGTCCAGCCCCTACTATCAGATGCAACTGCATAGCCAAGGTTCCTCTGAGAGGTTTTCATATAAGCTATATGTCACATGCCACCAGAAACTCACTCTTGCTTCCTCTTGTATTTTAATTCATAATGAAAAACTGGCATAAAGTCCTGGAAGAAGAGGACAAGAAAGGTTCTCTCCAAGGGCGGGTTGATGATGCTTCATAAATCCCAGTGATCCTAGCAAGTGATCATACCCAAACTTCAGAGGAAGGGAAAGCAAAACAAAGCAAAAAAAAAAAACAAAAACAAAAACAAAGCAAAAAAAACCCCTCTGACTTTGAAAAGAAAGCGGAAAACAAAGAACCTTTCCACCTTTGTCCAAGTCTGGAGATAGATTAAATTCGCAGCTGATAATATTTCTAGGACTGCACATGTGCTCTCTCTACATCCTATTCTCAATTCTAGCCAATATCTCCTGTGCTTCACAGAAGTAAAAACACCAAATTTTGCTTAGGAAGGGAGATAAGGAAATTGTTTCCTGGCTCCTTTGAGAGACCACCAGGATCTCTGAAATATGCTATGGCTACAGCATGAAAAGGAATCAAGCAAACTGCAATTTACTCTTATATCAGTCTCCCATGCTTACAACAACACACTAGGCACCCAAATACATCCGTGACAAACTTCCCTGCCCTGGAAATCAACCTGTTTAAGTATTCAAACTTTTCTGTAAGTCACCATAACTATTTAGGCAATTTCTCTTCTCTACACTGTTACTGTATGGAAAAGCTTCAGTCCAAGAGAAGTTGGACACCTTCTGCTAATATCCAAAAAGTAATTTATCTAAAATTTTTTGAATTTATTCATAATCATTTTAGATTCATTGATCTTCTGCTACTATCACTTTTTCACTTAAATAGTTGTTCTTTGTCCCTATCATTTCCTCCTGAATGTATTTAGGAAGAATCAGCGTATCTCTTTTCATCCTAAGTTTCTCTGGGCTTAACAAGTCAGCTCTTTTAATCTCTCTCATAAGATCAATTCTTCATTTATATAAGCATACAAGTAGTGTTTATCTGCCTATGTTATGCTTTAAGGTCATCTTACATGAACATAGATGACCAGAAGTTAATAAAATATTTGAAATGCTTTGAGCCCCCATCAATGCTTTGAACAATGAAATAACACTTTCCATACTACAACTGTCTTAGAGTGCCTCTTACAATTATATTAGCCTTTTCAGTGTTTCTCTGTGTTGCAACAGAAAGTCATCATCCGTGACAACCAGCATACCCATATTTCTTTTTCATTATCTTCCACTGATAAATAAACATCATATTTAAGAATAATTCCAGTTACTGGTCTGTAAACACCTGGTTTTGCAATCCATGGCTTATAAATTTCACCTCATCATTCTATAATGAAATCATCTATTTTTTCTCATTTGATGGTCAAGTCCTCTGTTACAGCAATGCTTCCCCTTTTAATGTTACCTGTGAATTTCACAAATACACATATACCTCTTGATATTATAACACTAATTAATATATTAAATGTGATCATTTTCAAGGCCAAAAGAGTCTTCTTTTGGCAATCCTCTTTTCTTCTAACTCTCCTATAAAAATAATTTCCATCTTCTAGAATAAAGTCTAATCCATTTATATTTTCTAAGAAATCTATTATTTCCTTAAAAATGATACTGGATTTATCTAACATGATCTACCTGTGTTAAACTAATGGTATAATTAACACACTTACAATTTATCTTCACATCCTTTCTTTTAAAACTTCTTCTAAGACTACCCACTGTTGAAATCATATTAACAGGTCTGTAGTTGCTTGGATAACCTTTTTACTTCATTTTCCTACCTGTAGATACTTATTACATTTGCTGCTGTTAATCTTTTCATAGTACTTCTAAATATGCATATTACTTAAAAATTCTTGCTATTAGGCTTGTATATTCTGTTAGTGTTAAGGCTGGATATTACTACCTCCTCTGATTTTGAGTATAGCTAATCTATTTTTTGTTTATGCTTTTATACAATTTCTGTTGTTCTGTCCTTTTTTTCCTTAGATACCTTTTAGATAGACACAGCACAACTTAGATACTTGTGCTGAACTGTTGAATAAAGCATGCTGCAATGGAAACTCTTCAAATTTCAGCAGGTTTTAAGAATGTTGCATTCAGTTTTTGTTATCTTCAGTAGAAGACTGGAAAAGAACTTGATTCTTATCTGTATTTGCAGGAAGAGATTGGGCAGCTTGAAAACATTAGAACTGTCTCTTAAGAAGGCAAGATAAAAATAGAAACTGCACAACTGGTCTACTGTGATGACACAAAGACACAGAAAAATGGGGACAGGGGGAGAAGCCACAGGGAGAACAGATAATGGGGCACCTCCTCATCTGCATGACCTCGGAGGACCCATCGAATACACATCAAATAAGGACAACAGTCAAGTCTATGACTGAATTTGGGAACAACATATTTTTGCACTGAACAGACATGGAATCATTTAGTCATCACCTTTACTGAAAAGTGATGCAAAGTATCTATTCAGCAGTTGATCCAATCCTAGGTCAGTCTAACCTTACCTTAACCCTTACCTCCCATAATCAGTATATAGATGAACCAATTCCTCCTTCTTTTTGTTTACAGGATTAACAAACTTCAGGACATTTGCTTTCTGTGCTAATTCAAAAGACCAGTATAGCTTGATTTCTACACAGGCTGACATTTAAGACATAGTTCTTCTGGTAGGCTCTGTTTACTTTTAATGTTTAAGGTATTTGTTCATCCAAAGACTTCTATATTTATATAATTAATCTACCTAATCTATATAATACTTAATCTATAATAAGATTTTTTCCTCTTGCTGTAAAACTCACCTTTTCCCTTTTGAACTAAAGTAATTCCAAATTTCATCACAATCCTCAATATTCAAATTCTGAAACCTGAATCTAAGTCCTCAATCTGCTAACTAACCTTTTGCATGTCTTGAATTTGCTTAAAATCACAAACTTCAATTATGGCCCTCATCACTATAACACTTATAATTTTATTCTTGGAATTCCTCTGTAACACAAGAAAATATTATCATTATTTTACAGGAAGGATAAGATAAACTAAGTGATTTGTCTACAAATTACATGGCTCGTGTAAGAATTGAAGTTCATTCTTCAAAACTTCATGGGTGTGATAATTCTCATTTAAAGCTGATATTAAAATAGGAGGAAACTATGTACTGGTCACAATAATAGTCAGTAATATATAATAAAAACCTTAATCTGTAAAGATTCTTGTAATTGTACTGCAGATGTTACTTCAAGATAGAGTTTATTTTCTTGACTCTCTGAGCATCTTTAGCAAATATCACTTTTACCTATTTACGCAATCAGGAACAACCTGGAACTTGAGGTTGTGTGATAAATGCTTTAAAAAGCACGTAGGCTCAAATCAGAGAGTGGCATAAATGAAACGTTGATATGTTGCTGGTGTATTTTGTTTCTTTCTCTATTTCTCTCATAATATCACTGCTTGGGTTCCCCTCAGTTCTTTGGAAGGTATAGTGCCTCAGGGCCATGGAGATATCAGCCAAATCACCTGGAGACAGTATTGAGTAGATCATTAACCCAATGGTGAATCAGAATGTTTGAAACAAAAACAAGAGAATAGCAGGAAATAACTTGCAGTTTATGGCTGGGAAACTGGAATGAAATCCTGTCCTCATCAAAGTTAACACTTAAAGTAAAAATTCATTATTGATATTTATGAACTACCCTGGATACTTCTAATGCCATTTATTTCATTTATGACAAAGTTTGAAATGATAAAATTATATGCAACAGTGCGAGAGTTAATGTAATAGTCATGTACATACCTGATTGTGAACTTGCATTTGTTGGAAATTTATAAAGATTCTTTTTTTGTGATAATAAGAATAAGAAACCTGTAGCAACTTACCTCTTCTTCCTTTAATGCTGACTCATTTTTTTTTTCCTGGAAGACCTGCACAAAGTGAACAACCAGGGTGGGAGAATAATAAAATTACTCATTGTGGCTTTATTTATTGCAAAAGCAACAAACAAGAAACCAGTGTCAATCAAGTCTTAATATCTGTTGCTAGAAGAATAAATTAAGAGGAGCTTAGAGCCGTCAAGCTCGGCGGATGTCCCCCCGGTGCGGATACGGCGCGCGTGCTCGGTGGAATCCACCTGGCTCCATTGGAGATGGCTCTCTTCCACATGGCCATCAGGGAGCACACATATCTGAGTTTCTGCTGGGCGAGTTAAGGAGGGAGTGGAGCTGGGGTGGGAGATCAGGGGCTGAGGGGGCTCGTGAATCATGGCAAAATATTCTCAGTGAGTGCCTGCCAGCTTTTAAGGGCTTGCAGAGCCTCCACACCTAACACCCAAGCAGCTAGAGTATCCACTGAGCAGAGTCTGGGATAATTTTTGGTGTGTGTGTTTTCAGGATTTTTTTATCTGCATTTCGTCTTACTCATTTAAAGGAGACCTGAGATCAGGGGCAGTTGGGGGCTTTCTTTTTATTGGGAGGAGGGAGAAAAGCAAAGGGGGAAGGCAAATACATGGCATTAATAAAAAGAGGTCTATAGGGGAGGAGAGCAGTAGAAAGTGACTTAGGAATTTTCAGTATTCTCATATATTCTCATATATTTCACTATAATGTCATCCTGATTATATGGGGCACTTCAGGCACCCTCTGAGCACGGTCTTAAACTGAAGCACAACTGTGTTTCTCTGTAAAGTCACAGGGACTACTCACGATGATCTGCTCAATTTGGGCATGCGTGTAAATGCAATGCTGGACAATGCAATGCTATGAAAAGTACATTTAAAAAATGCCAGGAGATTCTGGAGGACATTAATAAGTGAATTATATGGTTTTGGTTTTGGTTTGTTTTGTTTTTAGTGATATAACTGAACTACCTTTGTAACACAGTAAAGCTTCTGCATTGGAGGTCTCTGGCAAACCTCTGGGGGAAAAAATCCTTCAAGGCAATAGCATATGAGGTAATGTCAAATTAAAAATAAACAAACAAAGATGTCCAATTAAAAAAAACATAGCAAATCAAGACATATTTCTCCCCATTGCAAGGAAAAGATTTTTTTCCCTTTTTTTTTTCCACTGAAACTATTAAATAAATATGCTTGTATTTTACAAGTGTGCTTGCTGCAAAAAGTGCAATCTATTTGTACAACAGAGAGAATGAAGGACTTACTGCTTAAAGGCACAAAAAGGGTGTGTAATAGGATTCTGGCATCTTCCCAGACAGCTTGCAGACAAATTCAGAGACGAACAGAGAAGTATCCTTTTTGAAGTATATTTGGCCAAGGTCTCATTCACAAACAGATAAAACCAACACATTTCTGCATGATAAGGGTCAACAGAATAGCTTATTAGTTTGAGAAGAGGACCCATCTGCAAATTTCTTATATAAAAATATACGAGGACACAACAGGAAAGCTGTCAGCGTGACAGTTGGAGGATTCTGCCAAGGAGCCAGATGCTAGTGTCAGAAGAACATGTTCCACAGCTTGGCATCTGGGTTCTCTCATTGCCCTCCAAGAAGGAAGAAAAGGAGGAGTGATAAGATATGCTTAAATGAATAAAACTATAAGCAATATCACCACCACCCTCAACGCACACAAATCACTATTTCTTTTAGAAAATCCTCAGCTACATGTTCTCCTACATCTTTGAAATTAAAATGGAGGGTGATAAATTTAACCCAGTTATGTTCTAGTATGTTCAAAATCATTCACACTGAATATGACTCATATGATTTTAAGTGCTCATTTATGTAGCTGCACATTTTTTTTTCTGCTGTTTGACCAAAATTTTGTCACAGAAAGAAAAAGTCAAGATCATTTTTTAGGCTATGTCATTCTTGGGGAAGGTAGGATATAATATTGCATTTATTGCTGAGAGTTCAGAATAATTACAATGTTATTCTTTCTCTGAACAGCTATTAACTCAGCAAAGCTGGAAAATACATAGGAAAGGTGTAAAGGGTCAGCTGAAGACTTCACGAAGCACGATAGGGAATCACCTCATTATCGGATAAGTACGGGAAAGGAAACCAGCTTTGAGAAAGCTAGTTCCTTAAACCATAGCTTTGAGAAAGATATAGTTGCCACATAGCTCCCTTAATGATTCTGGTTAGAGAGTAGGGAAGCTAAGCGTATGTCCTGGGTGCTTTAGTCTCTTCCTTTTGCTGTGGATAAATAAGTAAGCCTTAACTTTTTATCCATGTTCTTTTCTCAGCTCTTTCACCATGATGCCTGAGAGTGTCAACACAAATTCAGGTCTCATGTACTGCTGAATCTCTGCCTTTGTTCTACTGAATAAAGCTGATTAGGAAGGATGAAGCATTCGCCTCTAGTAATTTAGTCGGATATCATGTAAAGCTTTAAAAATACTTGATTTTCTTTTTCTCAGATATCTCCATGGAAAGAGAACAGACCATAACGATGGACTCTGTCCTGCTTGCAAAATGACTGGCCAATCTTCTCTAAGCTGACAGACATTTTAAGGTTAGGCATTCCTGAACTGCAAGTGGTATTCACCTCTTCTCCACTCCCCGCTCCTTGCCAGAGATAGATGTGTGATAGTCACTGCTTGCGCTGGTGTTGCGGAGGGCGTGGAACTGGCTTTCACCTAGGACCACTCCTAATTTAGACAGAAAAGCAGCTGATTAAACTCTCCTTGGACTTTTTAAAAGCACTTTAGCTCACCTCCAGTCTATCCCCAGAAATACTGTATTTTACAAGCAGTTTAATTCCCAGTCTATGCAACTGTAACTGGCATAGTTCCTGGTATTTGTTTTCAGAAGCAGTAATTAAGTCCTTTCAGGTATCATTCCTCTTTTAGTTCTCTTTTGACCTAGGATCTACAAAAATTGATCTGTGGAATTTTTTTTTTCTTTTTCTGTTTTCACCAATTAGAGTGGAATTCAGAAAATAATGTAGCAAGCTCCAGTCTGAGTCATTCAGTTGTTAACAGCCCTTTAGGAAAGTCTACTGAAAACACACTGTAGAGAGAGAAAAAAGAAGGAAAACAAACCAGCATTGCTACTGTTTAGCCTACTATTGGGATTTAGGACAAAAACTTATCGTGCTTGACCCCAGATTAAGACAGCCCATACAAACATAGTCAGAAAACTGTTTAAGATGAAATTGTAGATCTGAAAAGTGAATTTCCATATTTGTTCTGCCTAAGTGACTTCAGGAATAGCTTTGCTGAGCTTTGCTCAGAAATCAAGAGGTGATTTTAGCCACGAGCTGTACTGTAAAATCTCTTTGGGATCTAAATATCAAACTGTTCTTGGTGCCTCTGACATCAACACTGGCAATAAAGCGTCTGCTGTTAGCGCCGAGCTGACAATGGGATGTGGAACACGAGGTGAAAGAGAAGGCGGCTCAGTCTTCCATAGCTGTCAGCAGAGCTGGCAACGCAGTAGGAAAACTTACTTTCAATCAAGTAAACGGATACAGTGCAAAGGCACATATGGGAAACAGACGAGAAAAAGAAGCGTTTTTGCAATGACACTTCCGTATTTAAATTGCCCTTCAAATTTTCTGGACCAAATTTGGGCTCCATTGCACTCCTAATTTTATTGGTGGGATAAAGAGCTGAGTTTAACTTGTTTCTGAAGGCATTATGCTTCCTAATCTGCTAAATCACTCTGGAGGAAAATGATTTGGGGCATTCAGACCAGCTAGGGCTGACCCAAAAATAACCTGTTCCTTCTGAAAGTATAGCTAAATCTGATTTCAAAAGCAGGAAAATTTTGGCTATTCCTTGCTTTCATTGTCATATATGTGACAAATGTGTCAAAGAATGTGGTATGTTCACAACATATTCTAAATTCTTTCTTTTTTAACAATGATGTCCCTTCTTTTTGTGAGGCGAAAAAAAATTGTTTAAACTTGTCTAATCAAGGTTATTCAACTGTATTTTAGATAACTGCCAGGAAAACAAAAATGCTGAATTTGGCACCTCTTGGAAAGACAGACATCAGGGAAAACAAATCTCGAGCTTTGGCCTGTTATTATTACCCTATTGCTGCACAACCTCATGAAAGGAAGAATTTGCTTTTCTTAGAATCTGTAGTGGAAAGATCAATGCAAATGACAAAAAAAAAAAAAAAAAAAAGCTAGAAGAAATGCATCAGAATAGGTGCTCCCCTGGACAAGGCTTGGAGGCATCAGCCATCAAAATGCTGAGATCCTCATAGGAATGATCAGGCAGGGAGAACACTTCATGTTCTGAAATGTGAACATACCCTCAAACAAAAATGGATCAAAGCAGGAATAGGATGGTCTAGAGAAAGTTATATTCCATGCAGGTTTTTTTCTCAATAACATATTTCTTGCCTGTGCTTCTTGATTCCTTAATACATTTTCCAAAAACTTCCTCACAAACTTCCCATAAACAAAACCTTACCTGCAGCCTAAGTAAACATGTGGACTATGGAAACATCATAGTGCTATCTGCAGACCTGAAACATCTTTGGAGACTCTGGCAACCCATTCTGTGTGACCCAGATACACTCAAGGACACAGGCAAGAGGTCTGACTCCAAGACAAAATGCTTCAGTCCCAGTCAGAAATCAATTTTGCCAGCATGCAGACCTAGCATGGAAAGAGGCAAGCAAGAGGTCCTGAGACACTCAGCAGTGCCCTCACAGGGTTACAGTATCCCTAAAATGGAGTACTTCATATGATGAGTTCTAATCCAAGAGTGAAAGCACTGAGAAACAGCATAAAATGACGATATTGTCAAGATGTCGTGCTGATATAAAGTCTGGAAAGCTCATGAGATTTCCAGACCCTCTAGTACTGCAAAGGAGTTCTGCTGTCATACCATAATGTTAGCAGCAACTGAACAGCCAGGCTTATCCAGTGCTTCACCTAAAGTCCAAATCCTTTCGAGGTCTGTTCATGACATCCAGGAATTTATTTGCACCTGCAGTATGTTATGAATTGCACTGCAGCACCTGCTGTGTTGTGTTTGTGTTTTTTTTTTTTTTTTTTTTTTTTGGTGGTGGTGGTGCTGGTGGTTTGTTGGTTGTTTTGTTGTTGTTGTTGTTTTGGGGTTTGTTTTTTGTTGTTGTTTTGGGGTTTGGTTTTTGTGTGTTTTTTTTTTTTTTTTTTGTGATATGTTATAGGGAGATCCATTCAAAAAGGAAAGTTTTAAATTCCAGTGCAGAGTTTCTATGTTAATTTGAAATTACCAAGAAATGAGCAGAGAGAAAGCGGGAGTGCTGTGCATGCTTCATGCTTTCTATGCCATTTTGATTCATGAGATGAAAACTTCAGTGTATGTTTAAAGTCATTTATATTATTAACGAAACAAGAATTTTTACAATCAGTGAACATTTGTTTAGTTTCCCCCTCGCCTCCTCCCTCCCCACCCGACCCCCCAACCAGCACACACAATTTTAGGAGAATATTTTGTTGGCTATAATTAAACTATGTGTGTTAATTAGGATTAGATTTTAAATGCACTGCTTGGGAAGTAGAAAAAATACAGGATCTGAATGAACCCAAATTGAGATGACACTTGAATTTTCACAGATGTTTCCATAATCCTAATTTCAAATTGATTGTACTTCCTGAACATTGAGAAGCCATTTTCTGTTATTTATTCAGATATGAACTACTTTTCCAGTGGGTAGAAAATATCCAGTCCTATAGTTAACTCCTTAAAATAAATTGATGACAAAGAAAATTTTGACTAGCAATAGGTAAGCAGTCTGGCAAGACATGAAGAGTATCAAAGGGCAGATGTCTCTAAGGATATGCAGAAGCTGTGATACCTAAGAATTACTACTTGGTGTTGCTATTGGAGGACAGAGTAGGTTGATGCATCCCACCAGTATGTGCCACCATGTACTTATACTCCTCTGCTCACAGTGGAGATCTGCTGAATCTGTCATACAAAGCCAATGGAATCTGGCTCTGCACCAGGAGAACCTAAATTATTCATCATGAAACCAAGTAGAGCCTGAGGGCTGCTTTGACTTAATGGCAGCTGGCAATGGCCCCAAGGGACTAAAATAGCAGTCATCCACCCATGTGCTCAGTTGGTATTTTTCCCTTCTCTTTTATCACACTCTCTAAACCAGTGTCAGGGAGAGGTGCCATGTCTTTCTCTACAGACTTGATCTCTTCTTGGCTGGCAGCAGCTTGAGTCTACCATTGGAATGGCATGGTACAAGAATGCCGCATCACAAGACCAAATTCAACACACAAAACAGTCGTTCATAACAGAACTATTGTCCCGGTAACATTGGACCCAGATTTACTTCCTGGCCTCACAAAGGGATTTATTGCTGTTGTTAATGTATGTCTTTCTGGCCTGACTAAACCAAAGAACGTATTACAGAGTCCAATCCAACCTTATCTGGGAATAGTCCTAAATGATTTAACTAATAGTTTGTTTCTGGTCACATCTGTGTAATACACCAAAAAGATCAGAAAGGATATGTCTGAGCAGGTTATTCATTTTCTGTCTAAAAAAAAATATAAAAGTATTAATAACTTTTAGCAGTGAGTTGGGCTGTGCTTTTGCAGACAACTTGCATACAAGCTTCTCCATACTGATGTGCTAGTGATCTGTAACGTAACACTAAGTAATTGTAAATTAAGGACACTTTTCACAAAGATAGTCCATTCTCTTTATTTTCTGTTGACTTTTCTTTTTTAATTTTGTTATCTTGGTTCATTACTTATTATACAGCTGTGCTGGAACTAGAACAGGTAACTTGGGTCAATACTACTGACTTGTGAAAAGGGAATATGATATTGGAATAGCACAAGTTTGACTCTGGACACGACTGCTTACCCCTATGTGCAGTGTATACATGTTTTCTTTACAATACAAATTATATAAACTAGAAAATGCCCAAGTCTGGTGTACACCCAAGGTTCATAAAGCTAGACCAGGAAGCTCTCATGAATGACAAGAGCCAAGGATGAGACATTAGATTCCAAGAATATCTTACTATGCAAAGATACCAACTACTAATAAGAAGAAAGGACAGAAAAAAAATGTCTGTATGGATCTGTTGGCCTTTAAAGTAACTTTACTGTTGTAGCAAAATCAAGGAGACCTAATATGAGTCACAGATCCATTCTGCCTTTGGGCATGTATTTGCACAGCCAAGCAGCTTGAGTCCCTTACATTGATATTGCCTTTAAGGCAAACAAGCCCTAAATCTGTCCCTGAATTGCCTGAGGAGTTCTTGTCTCCCAACTCAAATCAGACTAAAAGGCACATGTGATGCTGTGAACAGGCAATGACTTCAGCATCAAGTGTGAATCTGAACTCCTAGTTATTGTAAAAGCCAAACTGCAGCAACTGTTGTGGAACTGCAAGTCAGGACCCTGTATGATAGGTATATACTTACTGAGAGCAAGTAGTTGCAATGAAAAATAATATGGATATATTTTTATCAGTCTTCTTCTTGTCGTTAAGAAAACAGGCAGCTTCTCTCAGTTTGCCTAGGAGCAAATTCAACCTAGAATAATGAAGACAAGAAACTAGTAAAAGCCATCCTCCTCTGTTCCCCACCATCAGCAAAAATGACACCTTTGACTCCCATACAGTTGATTAAAGTTTAAGTCCATAAAAGCAGCCCTCAAGTCACATTTAGTGTTACTTATTTCATTAAATGTCAGATTAACTAGTAATTAGTTCAATAGAATTATTTAATATTATTACTTCATATAAAATGCTCCATAACTTTTCTGCACATCAAAGCATGTGATTTACATCAAAATCATTACATGTCAATACTATGGGGCATCAGTATGAAATCAAGATGCCATATAGTGTATTCAGTTAAAATGAAATACCTTCTGTCTATTCCTCCTGCTCTGTTTATCTGCATGTGCTCTTTGATATTTCTGAGAATTTCAGGCTAACTCTATCTGTGGTCTGAATGCTGCTTAAAATAGACATCTTCAAAAGAAGTTGTAGCAATGCAGGTAGTAATATCAACAAAATACCTTTCAATGTTCTTTAAATTGTAAACAGAAACGCTCTATCCCATCTTACCCAGACAACCTACATTGACTGCAGTGGGAGTTATACGAAACTGAGGTCAGAATTTGGCCTGCAATTAAGGAAGTAGTGCCAGCAAACTGTTTCCACTGAAAAGTCAAAACAAGTTTATCAACTAAACAAAGTGAATTTCCTGAAAATGACAACAGGTACAGGTGTAATTTCAAGAACAACTTGAGAGTTTCACTAAGCCTCTCTTTTTTTCTCTCTCTGTCTTTTGAGAAACAACTCATTTTATCAGAAACTGCATGTGTGTGCTTGCATGTGTGATCATATAGTCACTACAAAAGTAAAGTGGTAACCAATCTGAGTTTTTTTTTCTCTTTTGCTTCCTGACTGTGCAAGCCTTTTTCTTTTTTTCTTTGTTTTTTTTTCTTCTTTTTTTTTCTTTTTTCTTTTATTACTGTAATTATGGGATCATGGGAAGGGAGTGGCATGTTGACCATCATATACAGGATTATTGCCACACAGCCTTATCAGCAGCTTTTCACATGCATAGATATATACAGATATATATATTCTACACACAGTCACACGGGTTACAGTGCTGTGGTGTTTTAAGTAGACACATGAACTTACACACACAGAGTAGTATGTGTGCATAATTGCAAATTTAGTGTAGTAGAGCTGTGGTAACTACAAATAACTGTAAAGCTACTTCTTGTAGACTGTATTCAATATTATTCCATAACCACCTAGCAAAAGCAAAAAAAAATCTGTATGCATATCGTAGTGTGAGTGGCTTTGTCAGAAAATACAGTAGACAAAGGTTGTATATACTCTAAAAATATAAACTAAGCAATCTTAACTTTTGCTGAAAGATAGCATGTATGATAACTGGTGTTATTGCTTTTAACCTCTTCATTTAATAAACCACCTCTGAGATTCAAAAATAGTTACTCAGCTCATGCCTTAAGTGAAAAATTCATACTGCTATTGCTAAACAACATGGTAAAACACATCCCTACACGGCAGATGAGCATAACAGACTGATATCTCAAAGCAAAGTCTTTGGTTGGTCTGTCATGTCTAAATCTGCCGGGCAAACAGTTCCAGGAAGGTTATTTGTATATAACAGACCTTACTGAGAAGTGGTTCTCTGTGCCATTAATTTCTTCATTTAGAAAAAGTAGATTTTTTTTTCTAAATTTAACAAACCTCATATCAGGAAGACATTTTGTTTCTGGAAATTTCAGATAAAAAAAAGCTATTCTGCAAAAAGTTAAGATTGATTTGTGTTGAAAAGAAGTCTTGTTTCACAGAAAAGGGACTTTTGGCAGATACTGCATTTTTGAAGAAAAGGTAAAGTCACAGTCTAACACCTGACCTAAATATCTCCCTCATATATTAAACAAACATCTTGGAGGAACAAATCCCATGGTACCTGTATAACTTTGCAAAGAGTGACAAGAAGGTAGGCTCCAAATTTTATTCCTTACCATTGCCTTCCTGGACAGCAAAGCTAGACTATTCGGCCCAATTTGTCTTCCCTGTCCTCGCCTATACTCTAACCTCTCCTCCCGCCACTCTTTCTTCCCCACCACTCTTTCTTCCCCTCTTTTGCTCAGCATAGCTGAGAGGATTCTGCTCCCTAAAGATGCCTGATGCTTGAACATAACTGAGTACATTTTATTCCTAGGACTACCTAGCATCACCACAACAAGAAACACGTTGTCAACCTGGGTTGTTTCCACCCAGTGAAACAGTTTGTCTTTACCAAGAAAAATCAGAGAATGCCAAAGCTTTGCTTTCAATTCTCCTTTTCTCTGCAGTCACACTATGCACAAACATTGTAGGACGCATGTTACTGTCTGTCACGAGGCATCGTCTCTTGTGATCTCCATCAGTCAGCCACAGTCACCGTGAGCTAATAGACAAGTTTACAGCATACACTTTTAATTGCCTGGTTTTGGTCAGCTGGAGTCAGATTGCTAAAGTTAATCATAGCTTCCTGGAAAAATGTAGCATTAATTTTAAATGTAAATTATTGAAATGTACAACTAGTAATTCATATTTTCTAATTAATAAAAATTCTGTGTATGATGCATTAGTAACACTATTAAATATTTATCTGTAGATGTTTATCTGTAGATGCAGATAGCGTGAATTATAATAAACTGTAAAAGGGTTCTATTAGCTTTTTTAAAAGATAAATAAAATTGAAATTGTGATCAATATGATGAATACATTATATTAAAATTCCTTTTGTCTTACAAAAACATATCTGGTGATGCGTTCTATGAATAAATCTCATAAAATGTTAGAAATATCTTGAACTAAAATATGTTAAATAAAAATAAAATTGATTATAGAAAGTAAATTTAAATTTTTATGATATAATTAAGTCTTATTAATGTAATGTTCTTTATTTTTCAAATTAAAAATTCACAAGAATTGTCATCCTCTTTCATCTTAATCCAATGGTATGTTTGTCATAATTATTTGTTATGTATTTTCATTAACATTTGATGAATATTAACTTTGTGAAAAAGAGCAATCTTGTTCCTGAACAAATCGGAGATCTTTAAGGGCAAATATTCAGTATCTTTGCTGCAGTAACTCTGAGGAGGCAGCCAACTTGCCCATAGTCTCAAGGAGACCAACTGCAGATCGCCCACCAGCTTCAAGGACTTTTAAAATTTAGTTCACTGTTAAGTGATGTCAAGTCTGGGTCCTTGTGCCTGATTTGTATTTCTGGCATAGACAGATAATCTGTGTCTCAGGCTCTCATATTCTACAAACTGATGTAGCTCCGTAATTGCACCATCTCAGTGAAGGTGAAACTCCAACTCAGTTGTCCTCCTGTCTCTGTCTCTCGTTATGTGCCTCTTCAAACTCCAGCTCAGGGCCTAGCCTGAAGCTCCAGCAGCTCCAGCACATTCAGGGCAGATTCAATGGAAGCTAAAGGCTGTCTTCAGAAGGCCTTCAGGCCTAACTTT
Source organism: Tinamus guttatus (assembly GCF_059628265.1). Taxonomy (NCBI): domain Eukaryota; kingdom Metazoa; phylum Chordata; class Aves; order Tinamiformes; family Tinamidae; genus Tinamus; species Tinamus guttatus. Next base: position 10,190,395 of record NW_028288649.1, read on the forward strand.
TCCATTCTCCCCTTGTTTGCTAAGCATTACTCTCCTGAAAAACAATTACAGTCATTGTTCCTTAAGCGACTTACTCTGCCCCTGTAATAATGTGGATGACCAGATATGGCAAAGATGATAGGGCAAAATGTGATCCTCTTTCCAGGGATTTCAGTCCTCTATTTATCTTCTAGATCTTTTATGTGGCACTGCTCAAGTCATTGGAACCATATGTCCAGTTGCACACAACTCAACACAGGAAGGGGATGAAAATGTGGCCTTTCATGCAATTTCAAAATGTTATTTTTAACATAATTCTTAAATATTTACAGATATACACACAAGCTTCCTTAGAAAACCAGCTGTTATATCTTCACATAACTGTTAACAGACATCTCTACTGACAGCATAAAAATATTTTAGGTTGAATAAAGAAAGCTAAAATATTATCAGAGCCTAGGAACACAGACAGCCAGTTCTACATTCCACCAATGTTGTTTACACAAAATTGTGGCATCAGATCATTTTTAAAGACTTGATTTTGTCTTCTTTTTAATTATGAAAAATAAAATAAAATTGAGTGACACTGAGAGAAATAAATAGATAATGAAGGATCAGGATTTTTTTATATAGAAGCTCCTTATTAAAATGACTGTTTCCTTCAACTGCTTAATTTAATTTCTCTAAAGCAGGTTTTCACTTGTACTGCTCATATAAACGCACAGGTATCAGATGTATTAATATGACACCATGTGGGTCACACCCTGAGCTTGAAGAACCACTTTAACCTCTTCATTGCCTTGTGGACATAGCCTGTGTCTCCTCCCATGGGGCTGCTTGTCTTGCCCAGTGCACATGGGACTTCCTGTAAGGAGGATCCATCAGGAATCAGGAGGGATCACAGGAGGCCTTCGCGCTCTTTGCCCTCTGGACCACTCTGTGCGATACCTCTTCACAGCTCTGTGACAAGTGAGGGAGGAGCTCATTGTTCTCTATGTCATGCCAAAGGTAAAGCATCACTTCATTCAGTTCATGCATAAAAACTAATGAAGAAATGTGTGTGCAGATTTGACATTACACAAGAACTTTTTAAAGTTGGAGAAATGTTCATTTTTGCTTCAGCAAATGTCCTTCTGACAGACACCCAAACTATGCAAGCATTCACAATATTTTCATGCACATATTGCACACCTAGATAATCTGTACCCCACTGAAAATGCCATTTATCTGAAGACTGGTTTTATAGTATAATTAAAAGTTCTAGTGATGGAAACATGCCTTTAGATAATTTGTACAAAATCACAGACATAGGCAAAAGGGAGTCAGAGACTGGGAGTGACTACGGACACAGAAGCAACAGCTATTGGAAAACAGAGATAATGGAAACAGTGAGAGAGAAAGCAGGTACAGGAATGGGATAAGGCACAAACCTAGAGAAGAAAAGGATTATAGAAGAACCAGGGGCAGAGGAGAAAAAGTGGGAGGAGGGACAACTGTGGTAAACTTTCCACCTTATTCACACATGCCCACAGTGGCTGAATCAGAAGATGGACAGAAGGGGCAATTTACAAGTAAACTTCACAGGAAAAGAGTAATCCTCTTGTTATCTTAACATCTCTTTTATATTTATGATAAAATATCTTCACTGGCCACTTTCTAGTTATGAAGCTTGTGTGCTATACAAACATTTGTGAGTAGAGACCAATCTGTTTCTTTTATATTTGTTTGCAGACAAGTATCCCTGTGCACTGGCTAGAGCAATCAGTTAATAGTCAAGAGAGTTCAACTCCAAGCCCAAGCAACTGACTAACCCTGAGACCTGGGACAAGCTCAGTAATCGAGATAGCAAACTCTCCTCACTTTGCAGCACCGTTTAGTGGGATCAGGAATCATTTGACAGACTACTTTCAATTCAAGGAGAGAAAGTTGGTGAAGCTATGAAAGTTTAACACTCTTTCTGTTTATTATTTGTTGGTGTAATGACCTCATGGGCAAATCTGAGTGTTTTTCACAATCAGGCTCAGAAATAGTCTTTTAGCTCTGCAGACCTCTGAAGACAGAAGCAGGCAGTTTCTTGTGGACAGAACATACACCACCAGCGATCTGATTTCTCTCTGTGGCTGTGGCTGTTGAATATCAGCAATGATGACCTTTCACATTTCACCTCCCCTTTGAAACTTGCAGGTTTTATTAACATAGAAAAGCTGTAGGTATAAATGCTTTTTATGGAGTGTTATGATGCAAGATAAGGATCTCTTCCAGAAGATAATATCCTGTCAGTATCTACTGAGACACACGGACAAAAAAGAGAATCTTTCTAATAATTGAGTCCCTTGTCATCACTTTGAGCTAAACTCTAACCACTACATTAAATCTGTAGGTAATTAGGTGGTGGGGATCTTGTGGATTTTAACCTGTTGTTAATTATTCTTTAGGTATAAATCAAAATCTGACTATCAGGCAAGTACATCCATTCTCCAGTGTAGTGCTTTAAGCATTCAGTAGAACTGAGGAGAAGAGATTTCTTTTTCCAACTGCAATTGCACCCTCAAGATAAGCTTCTGCTTATAACCTGCTGAGAGCCACAAACAGAGTGGAAGAATGAACTGTAGAGCACATTTATGCTAAGTATAGATTTCCCTGGATTTTCCCTTAGAAGACACGAAGGGATAGACAGAGAGAAGAGGATAGGTCCACTTATTCAGCCAGGAAAGCCTGTGCATATGTACATTGCTTAGTCATCATTTGAGCCCTGAAATAAATGTAGTGCTGAACCTTAATCTAGCCCCTACTTTAAAGGGCAAATCTGCTACTGCCCTTGTGGTCACCATCAAATTAGGAGTATGAGAGAAGGGGACTAGGTAGAACTCTCTCCATTGCTTCCTCCCAGTTAACAGATTATGCAAAGATCAATCACAGTTTTCTTCAGTTTTTGTCCTTAAAGGAAGACAAAAATAATACACAAAGTGGGCTCTCTATTCCTATTCCCTTTTCACAAAGCTGGCCAGCAGCAGAAGAGAAATATACAGCAATATGTATTTTCCCAGTGAAAGTGAGAACTCAGAGGAAATGTCTCCTGAAGGTTTTTATAGTGCTGTGGTTCCAATGCACCTCCAACATGGCGGTGAGATATAATCTAATCTACAGAGCATGATCAGCCAGGTAATTAGACAAAAAGACAGACTAAAAGAGAAGAACGCAAGTACATTCCCAATCTTTTGATGTCGTCTTTGGTGGGTATTATTCTCCCTTTGACACCTCTTAGAGCAACCATTGACATTAAAAGGAGCCATACCCATCCACCAGTTATTAACAGAGTCCATTATATGATTATATTTCAGAGATAAATGTTATTGATTAAAGGTACAGAAGAAACAATAATTGCATTTTAGCTGAGTCATTTTGCTACCACTTCATCTGTAATTTTATTATCACTTTACCAAAAGGCAAGAAAGATGCTTGAGTTAATGAAAAGCTTAAGGTGTGTCAAGAAAATTAATAAGAAAGAGAATCCCTAGGAGAACAATGCTTTTATTGAGGTGCAAAATGCCAGAGCCACAAAATTACTTAATTGCTACAGCAGGCTCCCTTCCTAATGCCAGTAGCAGTGAAGGAGTTAATACTTGGGTGCTAATCAGACAGAGAATTTCTTTGTGACATGAAGTGTTTGTAGATAAGCAGTAATATGCCTTGTTTTACTGGTTTTCTGTAGCTGGGGCAGGGTCCCTTGCAGCACAGCATATTTTGAGAAAGATGGATACACAAAACAGGAGTAATAGCTTTCTATATCACAACAATATAAAATAAGTGTTTTTTTATAAACTGAAAGCGTGTTTTTAATAGCAGTTTTATACAAGAAATAGCTCTGTGAAAACAATAACATAGGTGGGATATTTTTTTTTCCCTCTTCCTAACCAGAGGCAAAAAGGAAAGCCAAGCAACCCACATAAATCTATCGTGAAGCCTCACGGGAAACCCCATAGGTGAATTATGAGTCATAATAAGAATTATTTGTTGTACTACTGTATGCAATCAATCAGCAATTCAGACATAGAAGACTCTTACCCTCTGTCTCTATCAGATAAACCCCATAACCCTTTCAGAAGACTTTAAACCAGATGTAAATTGATGTGAAGCATTGGCAACTCCTGATACAGCCACATTCATACTGATGCTTCCACTCAGAATATCAAAGTTAACAAAAATAAGCAAATAAAAAGATTATCCTCCTATGTATCCAGTTTCACAACCTGATGTTTTCAGGACTGGCAGAGGAGTGTAGCAGAAAGTGGGAACTTCTTATGAGAGAGCTCAAATCCTAGCAAATAGTGAATGGCAAGGTATTTCAGCCAAACACATTGACAGCTTCTCTCAACTGTGCCTCCTTTACATAGGCTTTCAAATGAAATGGCGGAAATATTCAAAAAAAATATAGTGAAGTGAGGGAGGAAATACAGGAAACATCAGGAAATAGAATCCTTTCTAATTTCCCCATTATCCCTAATTTCCCACTACGCTTTTCTGTCTACTCAGGTACTAAGCAATCTGACCATATTACAGAAAGATATATAGATATTTTTGTATATATAGATATTTTAGATGTTTTTATGTACTGACCTAGAACTCCTAAAGATGATAAGCAGTGCTCTGTATCTCCTTGGCAAAGAAACAGCTTCTCTGCTGATACGTATCAATTTATTCTTTTCTTCTAGAAACCCCATCACAATTTTTGTCACTGTCTTCTGTATTACTGTATAAAGGATGACTTGGAAAACACTGAAAGAATAAGTGGTTCCATAATAACAAAATCCATTAAGTTTGATCCTCTATGTGCTCGTATTTTGAGATTATCTTAAAAGAAATATGCCCTGTCCTGAATAGGGAGGATAATGTGGCTGCTTTCTCTTTGAATGAAACAGCCTTGAGACCTCTGTATTCTGTGAAAATTTAAGTGAAATTTGTCAAAGGACTCTGAACCATAGCTTCATATACATCTGGAGAAGCTCAGCCAACCACAGCAGCAACCTTACAAAGAATCTTACCCAGTTCAACCCCAAGGGTAATTTCATAGTCCACAAATTCCACAACCGTCTGATCATATTTGCATTTTTCCAGCTTGGCAAACAGGTTATTATGGTGGAGGCATTTGAGGACAAGTTGAACATGCCAACTGTGTTGTCCCTGGCTTCTCAAAATGAATGTGGGTGTGATCCAGACATGCTACTACATCCTGGTTTAACATCTCCTTCTAAATATTGTAAATAAAATTCTGGAATGTTGCTAGAACATTAGAAGGGCAGGAATAGGACAGGATATACCTGTACCAACTGTAGAAGAAGATCTGTGCTCAGCTCCCTGTCAGATGTTTTTGTGCTCTCTCAAAAAGGCATGTTTGTTCAAGTGCTTTAAATAGCTCATTAATGAGGTGCTGGGGCTACCAGCTCCCACCTGTTTTGAGCAGGATTCAGTCTCCCACACAAAGCCATTTCTTGAGGAAGAAGTCATGGCTATCCACTTAAGCCTTTGATGGGTGGATGAGTTCCTTAGCAAATCTTTCCTTGACGTAGCCCCATGCACCCCAATTTCTGAATCCCAAAAAGAACCACTGCTTCAGGCGCAGTTCAACACATTGGTTATGTTGTCTGTGCTCCCCTGTCAAACGCATCACAAATATTCCATTTCACATATAGAAAGTGTCATTTAGTAGCTTGTGTCTCCAACATGGGACACCAGAGATCACAAAAATTACATGGAAGGATTCCTGGAAGACAGGCACTAGAAGTTAGTCTCTTGTGCCTACTATGACGGAGTCCAAGTCTCTCAAATAAAAGGGTCAAATCAAATCCAACTCTGACAGCAACACTTTGAACTGAATCAGATTCTGTGATAAGACCAGTGGATTAATGTAGAATTGCTTAGCATGATGGGGCAGTACCCATAATGTAACTGTTCAAACTGTAGTGAATCATTATGACTCTGAACATGAATCAAGAAACACAGGTCTCAGGTTGGAGGAGAATGGAGAGCCATCAACTGATCCTATCGACAGTCTTGAAACAAAGACAGAATATCATAGTTTGGACAAATGAAAACAAAAATTCAGTCTAGGCTCATAAAACTCCTGATATACTGAAGTTACCTATCAAGTAAATCTAGCTGCCTAGCCACAGCAAGTTTTCTTAAATGAAGGCTCATCAGGGTACCTTGTGTGACAAATCTACCTCCTCTCTCATAATAATTAATTGCCATCAGTCATCACAAATCTTGTGCAATATGATCCATTCCTACCAGGCTTTTCTGTTTACCCAGTGGGTGGCACTCCACAAATCTGAATCATGACAGCTTACGCAATGAGTTGGGAGGCAATGAACCAAACAAGAATTACAGTAGTCTTCTCTCATATGTCTAACTTCAGCTATACACAAAACGACATCAGCTTGCCTCCCATATGAAAAGCAGAAAGAGGGAAAGTTTAACTGAAGAAAGGAGAATTATCTGAAAAATGGAATAGACTGAAGACGAGCAAATTCCATTCAAAAATACTGCATCAACTGCATGGCTTCCTATTCCTCATCTACCTGATCTCAGGCCTTGACCCTTAATCTGAAAAAACTATATACTCCTTTTCACTTGCAGTCCAGCATTTGAAGACTGGAAAAAATTAGTAAGTAAGTAAATAAATAAATAAATAAAAGACTAGATATAAAGTTATAATAACCATCTGAGATAAACCACTTGTTTGTATAGGAAAAAAACAATCAGGTGGGGGAAGTAACTGTTCCCATGGATGGGTCTTCTGTTGTTTATATATATATACAAAAGAGGGTCTTCAAAATCTGTAAATAATGAACCCTGGGGAAAAGCTTCCCTTCAGTTGGGAAGTTCAGTTCCTCACCAGCTCCTCATTAATTAACTCTATAAATGTAGGTCAAGAGGAAGGCCATTTGGGGTATTGGCAAGCACTTACAAAACACCAGGTTACCACCAGCTTCCACCACAGCCAGGAGCACCATTCCTGTGGGAAAAACAGCTCTTCCCTGTAGCACAGACTGTTGGCACCCACTGGTCCCTTAGTGCAACCTCCAGTCCTGCCACACAGAGCTTTTGCCTTCCCCATCTCTGAGCCGTAGAAATAACCCAATCCCTTCTCTTCATTTCATCTCTGACTAAGTAACTCATAGCTGCAGCAGAATGTTCATTCATACACCAGAGAAGTAAATGTACTAACCTGAAAGGTTGTTAATAAAAATACCAAAAGGGAGATGCAGCTGAAACTCATTCCTTGTTAATTTTACCATGCAGTAGCAGTTGGATAGCATCTTAAGATGACATTTCTATTGCCAAACTCAGTCAAATTCAGGAGAGTAAGTTACAGGTGAAATGATTAATTTTGCCACCAAAAAAAAAACTATTTATTTTGAAATAAAATATTTTTATTAATGTTTAATTTTGGATTTCCCCTTTTTGAGGGCATTCCTGCTGAGCTGTCCTGCAGTGCTGAGTTATTCTGTAAACATGTTTGTAAAGATCCTCTTCCCTCTCCATTACCACCTCTTCCTTACTCATGGGACTAAAGGATCTTTTCTCTGACATTTTAAAGCATTAAAATAGCTTGAGGGCTAAAGAAAATATTTTTCATGTAATCTTTGAAAAGTTTAGTTGTCAAGGAGACCAAGACCTTAGCGACCAGGTATGGAGGTCTATTCAACACACTAACATGCTTGTGAATGAAGGTGTAAGGATGCCAGTATACCTAGAGGCAAACATGCTTAGGATTTCAAGAGCATCTTGCTTCCTGGCATACCTTTTATTACACAATTAAGCAGCAACTCAGATTTCCTTTCTCTGGATGGTATCATCTAGTGAGTAAAAACCTTGTTAAAGGACTTTTTTGGATGAAATATTGCCTCAATAAATCACTGTATTGAGGTATACTCTGAAAATGTCATTCACAGACTGCCACTTTCCAAGAAAGAATGGGTCCAAGAACAGATTTGATATAACTGCAGAATAAATGACAGTCAACAACTAACATACTGGAAAGGCAGTTTCCTCACTCCAAGCGAAAAGGACACTATCAAATGAGTCTCTCTCTGCTATTACTCCTACTGCCGGGGCAGGGGAATATCACAGTGCACAAGCTGAGTTGAAAGCAGACAAGTGTTTGGTATTTCAATTTGTACAAAAGTCACATTTAATTTGAAAATTTTTAATCTTTCCTTACTCTTTTTGCTAGTACTGGGACCTTGAGAAGTGGATAGCCTTTCACAGAAAGTAATGGTACATTTCCATGAGAAATTAGACTTTTCCATGAGAAATTAGACTTCCTATGAAGTCTAATTATTTCTAAGTATTAAAAATTAAGAGAGTAAATACTCCAGAATGAAAGTAGATGTATTTGAAGCCTAAAGTAGTTATTAGATTATACCTTAAATACTATTAACATTTAGGAATGGATCATAACTAACAAATCATTATAAGAAAACCTGATTTGTTAAAAAACATATTCATATAACGTCGTAGATGTGTCTGTATAAATCTAAGGAATCCCTACTAATCAATGCTGGAATCAGTATTATTATCATCATAATTGATCTGAAGAATATAGTACCAAATCTTCCTTCAGAAAGTCAGGTGCCACACTGACAGTGAGAAACTTCAAAAGCCACATTCAATGAGTACACAAAACACTTCATGGCAGATAAGCTCCAAAGATTATTGGAGTCATCACTGAGGGAGCTCTGAAATTATGAATTTAGTTTGCAATACCAGAATAAAAAAATGTTAAGAAAGATATTTAGTGTCAAAAAAAGAAAAAAAAATCCACTAGGTAAAAGCTTGCTGCATCCAGTGTCACTGTAACTCCAGTCTGGGCATCTTAAAACAAAGTAGAGTGGTAGGCACAGTAGTGTTAGAGAAAACATGGAGGGAGTGATTAAGGGGGTGTAGCAATAGCTTTATGAACAAAGGATAAAGGGTTTGGATTCCAGTTTGGAGAGAGGATGGTTTGAGGACTGAGACTCACAAAATCAGGAAGGTGATATCTCAAGTGAATACAGAACTATCTTTCACCAAGACCTGTACCAAGAACTAGAGAACATACTGTGAAAATATCAGGAAACAGTCTTAAAACAGGGGAAAAGAAGTACTTCTTTAATCCAGTGTGTAGGGAACTTTGGGAACCTGCTGCCACAGGAGGCTGTAGAGACAGATTGTATCAGTCGTATGCAAATTCACGGATAACAGGTCCGTTAGCAGACATGATAAGGGATCAGGCAGGGATATATCCTCTAACATCCCTGATCTCATGATCACAGTCATTGGGAGGGCAGGAGACTGTGGAGAGAGGGCAGGCTTGTGTGCCTTCCCCGCACACATACTGCCCCAGATGGAAGTGGAGTCCTGGGAGAGACAGACCACCTGACGGCTCCCACAGGGCATTTCTGTGTTCTTGTAATTTTATGCAAAACAGGTTGGAAGTAACTATTTGTTCTCCATTTTATCATCCATGTTAAGAGCTGTAGAGTGATCTCTGCGCCGTGCCAAACATGGCAGTGTTCTTTAACTTCTAATAAGTCACTCTAACCCAGCTGCCCAAAGCAGACACATCCCATAGACGGAATACATCCCAGTGAATGCGTCCATTAAAATCCATACTGCCCAACGGGCAGTGATTAGACACTCAAATCTTCTGATACGGGCTATGTCTCTGATGCAATTATATTCAACAAACTAACTCAGATATCCCTACCCAAATAGCTGTGGCATGCTAGGTCTCAGCATGGGTTTCTAAGCTGGCCAAAGACACGTTAGCATATACTCTCACTATAGCAGTGGAAGCTGAGTATATACTACTCACAATTTAGTGAACCATTAAAGAGAATCAATTCACTGAACTGAAAAAAAGAAAGCTCTAAAGCTTTTTAGCAGGTAGGGTTTCTAGGTTTTTATTTTTGTTTTTGTTTCTCCTTTTTGTTTATAGTATCTTCTCTGAGGCCCAGAAAAGCCTTTTTTTTCTCTTGACATGGGTATTTTTCCTTGTGTGTTAAATGCAGTTGAAACTAAAATGACCATATTTGCTTAACTGCAAGAAACTGAGCTTGTGAAGTGCATTATCATGCCAGAGCATCTCTGCTGGTGCACCAGCATCGACTGATGTCAGCACCACACAAAGAATGAAGACTTCTGTATCAGCTGTGCACAAGACTGCAAGAGAACACAAAGTGGCTCTGCTGTCAGGGGAGCGGGGGCTCCCTCTGCTAGGAACATTGGCTAATCTTAAGAAATATTAATATATTTTGTGTAGTTTCACGCACACACTGAACGAAGAGAACAGGGAATCACTATAAGAAATACTTGGTGCAAAAAATGACATAAATTATTGAACACTGATCTACCCATATGGTATTTGGAATATAGTTCTCTCTGTTTTTTTTTTCTTGTTTACTTAATGCATTTTGTCTAAGGCAGTCCAAATGTGTTTTCCAACTCATTGGTCCACTGTTGAAAGATGTAGTTTTAGGTGCACTTTACAGATGAAAAGCTTTCACTCTGCAGCAAGTTGCTGCTCCACATGAGTGCTAATAAAATGTCTACTTAGCAACAACTACTTCTTTGAATAAGATCACTCTTCTGCACACAACACCCATTACACCATGCCCAATAGTCATGGACTGGAATAAAGATTAGGAGGACCTAATACAGCAAAAAACAGAAATGGTGAGTGTTGCATTACAACAGAAATTTCTAGGAGACAGTAAAATAAAAAGAGAAAAAATATTTCTAATGCAAGAAAGACCAAGTCTTAGTGGAAAAGCCTTGGATTATCAAGGCTGTTTATATCCCCCAAAAGTCTGACTGAATTCTCAGTTATCTAATGAGTATCATTCCACTCTTATGTATATACTTCTTTTAGGCTGGCTTTATGTGCCTTTTAATACTTCTTAGTTGTTTCATATTTCTGCATCAACGTCTGTATCTCAACTTCATAAGTGACTACTTCCATAGTGCTGTTTTTTAGTACCCGAAAATAATATTTGTCTGCATTCTTTTATTAAAGAATTATAGCATCAAAAACATGGATTTATTTTGCATTTGTTTTTAATTATTTTTTTTCCTCTTAAGTACTTTCTATCACACTTTATTCTTCAAAATCTTGGAGTATCATTTAAAGCAAGCTTAGCTCTGTAAATATTTTTGGGGAGGTCATTATTTGTCTGTATTATGCACATACAAACTTGTTTTGCAAGGAAGAGGTAGCTGGATCTGGGGTTTTGTTGCTAAAGATTTTGTCTGTTTTTTTGCTTGTCTGCTAACTTGGTTTTCATGTTGGCTGATAAATCTGCTTCACATTCTGTAGTTTGCATGGTCAAACCTACTAAATTTGGAATTGATTCTGCAGTCCTGACTTTCCTCGCTGAATAATTTCAATCCCACAGAACAAACCCATCATTAAAGTTGAGGCGGTGAGAGGAAAAGGGCAGGAAGAAGAAGTTGAAGTGACAATGGTGAATTATCATTCATAATGATAATATTGTAACTCAATAGTGTTGCAGGGTCAAAGTATTTCCCAAAAGAAATGTTATGACTTTTTTTTTCTTTAAAATTTATATTTCTTGCATCTCCACTAGTGTAATCATGAAGTGTGTTTTACTCAAAAAATGAACACATTAAAAATCTCAATAATTTCCTCAAGACAAAAAACTTACATACAACACATTTTTTCACGTGATGCACGCGTCCTTCCAATGCTCCTTCCCTTTCACATCCTGTCCAGTGACCTTTTTTGTATTGAATTATAAATGCTTTAAAAGACACTGAATGATACTTATGGCTTTTGAATGAGTTCATCATTATTTTATTATAACAATAAAATTAGAAAATTATTACTTAAAATGTTAAAACTCTGGGTTAAGGATCAAACTTAGAGCACATACAATCATTTGTTTCCTTACTGAGTTGACATGACTTTCCAAAGGAGCAAGAACTGTGCAGATAAATAAAAGGGAGGAAGACCAAGGCAAGTATATATCTTTTATAACAAATAATAAGTTTCTATTATAGTTGACATTCCCAATCTCCTTATAAGGATAAAAAATGATGCTGCAATCACATTTCTATTTAATTTTCCTCTCCACTTGGAGTGTTAAAAGTAATACTGTTTTTCTGATTCTTGATAATTATTATTCTTTTTTCCCAGTTCAAAAACAATTGAAGCATCATAGTAGTTTTCAAATTAATTATTAGATTTTTTCCCTTGACTCATTTCAGACATATATTAGAAAAGTGATTGATATATTAATATCATTAATTAATTGTTTGACCCATTAATTCTGTGTATCTGCAGAGACCTAATTGAAACAGCCTACACTGAATATAGGATCTCATTTTACCAATCAAAAATTAATTTTTGGAAATTCTTGATTGCTGATTTTGTGTGATGATAAAAACACTGATTCCACCTCATACATGTGTTTAATATTCAAACTCTTAATCTTAAGTCCCCCAAAGACCCCCAGACAAAGCCTCAAAATATTCCAATGAGCTTCACTTTCTTCCCTCCATAAACGAGATTATCTCAATAGGCCTCTATAAACGACAGTTCCTGTTCATTTGACATAATTTTCCTTTCCACCATCAAGCTAAATTTCTTCAACAGATTCTTAATTATTCTAAACCCATTATCTAATGCTATTATAAATGTTTAAATAATATTTGATGTAATCCTGGTCCCACTGAAGTTAATGGGAACATTGCTGTTGCCTTAATTAAGATCAAGATAAAATTTATATTGTTTAATTTGTCACATATTACTGTTGGGTAAAAACAACCTAGTTAGTATTCAAAGGTACTAAACAACTCCCAGACTAGAAACTGGCAGGGCCTCAACACTTTTCAGTGTAAGGCCAGGAGCCTGTGTTGTAAAGTGGGCGGGTAGAGAACAGAGCAGTCGCAGGGTTATGCGCTGTGTTACGTATTGGCAGGCCCAAAATGCTTCCCACTCCGCGAGATGTTCATAGGCTTTAAATGTAGCACAGGAGTTAGGATTCATCAAGAGAAAGAAAAAAAAACAGAGAAGTGAGAAAATGGAGAAAAGCCTTTCCCAATGTGAGAATAAACCTGATACTTTTTTTCAATTTATTTAATGAAAAATCTTGACAATTTCAAACAAAACTTTCTTTTAATTTTTGGCAGAGAGTTGTGTATGTTGATCAGATCTAGCTTAAAAAGAAATACGTCTTTTAAAACAGAAACAAAATATTATTAATATGAAGGGTTTGGCTACTGACCACTTCGCTTTATTTAAAATTTAGAAAATAAATTGCAAATGTTTGTCAAGCTACCAGTAAATGCTGCTATTCATACATTATGAATAAAGACAAACATTAAAAAAAAAAAAGAGAGAGAGAGACCTATAATTACGATTTACCTACATTTTTGACTCTTTTTACAAGTATAATGCTATGTTATGTTATTAATTTGGCTGCGACATCTTTGTTGCGTTCGGTATGTGATCACATCTACATTATAAAATCTCATCATGCGCTACTTACAGACTTCTGTTCAGATCCCGTCCTAAGAGGATCCCCTAAGGGAGTCGCTTACTCAAACAAGATGTTCCACAAAGATATCTGAATGAGCCTTTGGTTGTTTCCCTCAATCGAGGAAAGCTCCCTGTTTATACAACCCCATGTTCATAGCTCTACCCATGCCGAATGGCTGGATTACGCTGCCTTTTAGCACTTAGCAATCGGAACATTGTCCAAGAAGCGATTTCATCTCTTGTTCCGGAAAGGGAAAGAAATATGTAATACACTGACTCTGCTTCAGAAGGCAAAGAGGAAGAAGGGGCTACTGCTAACTGCTGCAAAGGTAGTGGCTACTGCAAGGGCTTCACATTTCAGGCATTTATTCCTGCCTCTTCTCTCCTTTACCCTGACCTCTTTTCTCCACATGTAACAATTCTTTAACCTTGCTATCTCCTAAAAACCACAAAAGAAAGTCAGCTGAAACCCATCTTTTTCCAGGAGCCAAAGGAAGAATGTATTGAAACAGCAGCCTGAACACAATGTCCCTTAGCGCTGCGGCATGCTTGGGTATAAGTGTACCACTGCAGCCTGAGAAGCTGGAAGAGAGGTCACAGGTGACTTCATTTAAAAATTCACATGTAAACGGAAAGGAACAAATTTGTTTCTTATTTGCTGTGTGTGCTGCTTTTCAATGTGTATTTAGGTTGGAGTCCTGAAAATGAGAATTTGGCTAACACAAGATGGCTTTCTTTGCATTTGGCCTACTTCCCCTTTCCAGATTATTGAAAATACCTCTCTAAAGAGAAGTATCTCTTCCTCAAAGCATCCCTTTAAGTAGATCAAAAAACTTCAAGGCCAAGGAGCAGATTTGTGGATTATTTCTAGGATCTTCCAGTCTTAACTTGACCCCAAAGACAGAAACTTTTTCTGCAGTTCAAGACTCCATTTTTCATTTGAGCTCCCATTTGTCTTTTAATCGGGAAGATTCTGCTGAACTGTATCATCACATGATAATTTTTTCCTCTGTAACTTATGCTCAGTAATTAACAGTTGCTGCTTATATCAACCTATTTCAGTACTTACATTAGTCCTAAGCCTATTTGTAGCAAACAAATCAATGTTGAGTTTGTGGCTCTTTGCTAGACCACTGGTATCTTTGTCTCCTTTGACAGTAACTAATGACAATGCTATATTTTCATCATCTTCCTAATCTTTCGGTTATATAACTCTCCTCTAGCCTGTTATTTATTTGTGTTGGGAGAGAATAGCAAATACATACTACAAAGTGCCTACTACAAAATAATACTTGTGTATAAAAGCACTTCCAGGCATTTATAGTATTTATTGTAGGTCATCAAATATCTCCCCTGCTGTGAAAGAGTGTCTTTGTTGTTCTAAGACTCTTCTTCTACTTGTTTCATCTTCCACAAAGAGAAATACCCTTATCTGTGCTTACCCACTCTAACACTAACTGCAATCTCCAGCTGTATTATCTGTACTGTTCTTAAGGAAAAATACATCATTTCATATAAGCAGAGATAAATACGAGTAAAATATGGTATAAATGTATTAATCTATGGCAGTACAGATCTTCAACTTGTTTTGGGCTGGTTTCAAAACTCTGCATTGTTTGTCAGAGCCATAAATAGTGTATGTTGTTGCAAAAAGCTTTATGTGAATTATTTTTTTCTAATTTATTTATTTTTAAAAAGCACATAAATAGTTATGTTCTTAATGTTGTCAATTTTCTGCCATGAGACTTTAAAGCAAACTCTGAGTAAAGGAAAAACTGACTGAAAGTTAGCATTGCTTGGGTACTGCAGCTGAAAATGAGCATCCATAAAGCTCACATACCTTAAAGCGACATAAGATTATTCTTTATCCTCCATTTTCTTATGCCCTTTGGAAATGCTACTGTCTATAAAAACTGCATATCCTTCCTGATGTATATCATCTCTGAGCATCTCCAAATGTTTTTTTCCTATGTTAATTTGCTTCTTGGTGGTCATTATTTTTAAATGCTAATGCATTAAACTTCCACAGCTGAGCTTACATATAAGCCCAGATGCTGTAGTCAGATACACAGGTTAAGGGACTAAAAAACCTATCATTTTAAAGCACGTCCATCCAAACTGCTATTCTCTCACTATGAAGCTGAGATATAAGACAATACCAGAATGCTCTTAACTCAGATTGTTTGAAATTTAAGTGCTTGTCATCAGCCTGCGTGAACAGCTTAAGGTCCCACAGTAAAGAGCCATGAGTAGAACTACAACAGTTCTCAGCACCACACAAGAACTGGTAAAATCCTTCAGCCTTGGCTTAGCTGGCTTACCACTATCAGACTACAGCAGTGAACTGGGTGGGCTGTATGACAAATAGTTCAATAATTTTTTACAGGACTGGAGCATTATTTAAAAGAAACAAGGATGTAAATAAAAAAACAGGAGTATAAGGAGTTCTGGATCCTAGAGTTTCTATTGCTTTTATAAATAAATTTGAGTATTTTAAATTCACAAGTTTTAATGAGATCTTTGAAAGGACTGCTGACCTTTTTTTTGGATAGATTTAAATCATAGCCTATGAATATTTTTGCAAGTCTGGAAGTTAGTTTTCTTTTTTTTTTTCTTTTTTATTTTTCTGTTTTTGTCTCTTCGAGTACCAATTTTTAAGAGTGTAGGTTTGTGTAGTTTGTGTGTGGGTGGTTTAGGGAGGGAAAGGTTACATAATAGCTTCGTAGAAATGAATTCGGCATTGGGCGTCTACCTGTTTGTTTGTCATTTCTCTGAACTTTTAGAACTTTTTTCCAGTCTTTTTTTTTTATCTGTCTTAAAAAAAAAACATATACCAGATTACAAACAAACCAATAGGTTTGTACAGTGCTTGCATTATTAATAAAAAGGCATCACCTCAGTGATTGTTTGCCTACTCAAAGCACATGTACTATAAATAATGAAAAGAAAGGCATCCTTCAATCTCAGAGAAATAAAGCTGATGTCTAACTTATGGAGAACACCAAAGGAAAGAAAGCTGCAGGCAGAAGGTCACTGTGGATGATCGATACCACAGAAAGAGAATAATCTGAGAGTGGTTTGCTGTATAATAGAAATCCATCTTCCTTTTATGGAACATCCAAAATGATAGTGGAAAATGAGGGAGGGGAGACAAACCTGCTGTTGGAAAGGGAGTCCAGAGCAGAAGAAGTTAACACAGCTGTAAAAGTAAAAGATCTGAGAAAAGACACCTAAGACCAACTTCATGCAGTGGATCTATGCAGATGCAAGAAGTCCAAGACAGGATATATCAGACAAAATTCTACATTACTGAATACTCACAAACTGATCCACAAATTATTCAGCGACTCACTTCCTCAGATCTGCTGTGTGTCATCTACACAAAGACACTAGCTACTTTCCCGGATAGCCTGCAGCATGAGGTGAACTCCAGAAATGTGAAAGACACCACCCAAGGCAGCAGGCAGCATCTAGCCACCAGACAGTCTCTGACTAGACTTGAATTCCTGTTTGGCTATTTGAAGAGGTGCTTTTTCAGTGATTCCTGAAAGTTAATTACTACAGTACTACTATTGCTGCTCTCTCTATTACATGGATATCAGAAACAGGAAGGTGTGACTATGCTTAATCCTGCAAGGTGCTGAGTGCTCCAGTCTTCTTAATTCAGATGCAACATAAACATTTTAGCAGGCCAAGCAGAGAAGCCTTTGGGTCTAAAAGGACCAAAACCCTTCTCAACATCACAGCTGAGACAATTCAAAATGACAAAGTACATGGCAAGAGTTGTTTTAATTGAAGAAGAAAATACAGGATACTAGAAAATAAGAGGGTATTATAATAGAGGGTATTAGAAAATAAGGCAAGTCTTTATTTGCAATTTCACAGACATTTAATGACATTGAAAGAGTAGAATCATAGAATCAGAATCATTAAGGTTAGAAGGGACCTTTAGAGATCATCTAGTCCAATCCTCCTGCACACACAGGGTCACCTAGAACATGCGGCACAGGATTGTGTCCAAGTGAGTTCTGAATTTCCAGAGAAAGAGATTCCACAACCTCTCTTTGGCAACCTGATCCAAAGGTAATAGAATATAGTAGTATAGTATATATTAAAGAGTAGTATAGAGTAAAATAATGGTGCTGCCAACATGTTATTAATCATTATGTCCATTTTTTTTAAAGAGAAACATTCACTCTCAGATTAGTTTTCTAGGTATTGTCGTACTGGGTAGCCCATTCAAATCATGTCTTTGTATTTTTTGTGGCTATGGAAGCGTATCATGAAACGTCAAATTGCTCCATTACTTTCTTTTTCTTTTTAAGCATACAATGAACTAAATTCTCATCATGGTTACACCCATATAACTTCAGAACTGTGTGAATGAAATGAACAACAAAATAGGACCTATCTGATGAGCTTATTTCTGCATGTGTTCAATTGAGCAGACAAAGCAGGACAAGGTTTTGTATACAACAGATTTTTTTTTATAATTGTAAACACACATTTTCCCCATCTTTGTCTCTATTTAAAAAAAAAAAAGGCAAGAAGGAACAATACTAATTACATTTTGTAAGGAGCTTAAGAATGGGCAGGAGTATGGGGAGGCATGGAAAACAGGCCCCTGCAGAAAATGCGTTGAGAGTGAAAACAAAGTTCTCCTGAGATGGATAGAAGTTTCTGTTTTACAGGCTTCCAAATGAATGGTTCAGATGTTGTGAACACAATGGATAGTAATGATGATTACTTTTGCCAATGCCTATGGTGATGCTATAAGCTAATTATATTAGTCATTTACGCAAAGGCAAGATGCCTTTGATAGCTACTATTTGGAGCAACAATTCAGCCTGTTGAGTCACTGTTAAGTCACTCCTAGAGCAGGACTCTGATTCCATTTACACCCAAATGAGTCCTGAGCAACTTTTTCGAACACAGCAGCTTTACTCTGTACTTAAACTTTTATTCAGAAATCCAATTCTATGTATTTCTCTATATATTCCTCTATATATCTTCATTTTCTCTATATATTTTTCACAGATAAATTTGAGTGAAATCATCTAATCCACACTTCATAAGATTATATTAGTGCATAATCCATATCTGAAGATATATGATGTTCATAAAAATGATTGGTCTCCATTAAGCTTTATCTGTTTTGACACGTTAACTACTACGATAGTTCGGAAACATTAATTTCTTAGTAAAGGATAGGGAATTCAGATGCATTACTCAGTCAGTAATATAGGTATCAAAATACCACTTGCACCATTGGAAAAAGTCCTTTAAATGCGTCTTGAGACATATAACTAAACACCAGATTTTGATGAAAACCTGAAAGTACCCATCTTATTAATAAAACAGAGTCATGTCCATGAACATCACCAAAATCCCACAGGATATGAATAACTTTTCAGAGAGAGGAGAAAGGAAAATTAAAGTTAATATCTGATGATGTTAAAAGACTATTCTTCAGGGGTCTTTAGGTGTTCATGTCCAGAACACCTGCTGCAACATTAGAAGAAGGCAGATCTGGCAACCAGCAACCTGTTTTAATATTCCAAGCTGTATTATCTTCTGCAGCCCAAGATCTGCTTGTTATGAGTGAGAAAGTGGGAAGAACTCAGTCTTCAATGTTTGAATTCGTCTTCGTCAAACTGGCAAGCCTGTAATCTGCCAACCAGCTATTTTAATTTGGTTCCTTCCACAGGTTCTAACCAAGGCCTCTACCAGCAGAGTAGAAATCAGAACTCTACTATGCCATGGCATGTGAATAAACACATCATGGCCACTGTCCTAACATTACCCTGTTCCTAGTGCAACCTTTCATTTAAGAAGCGGAAAGAAGCCAATGTAGGAGGCATCCCTCAGTTTTGCTCTATCTGACAATTCTCCAGCGTGTGATCAATTTAGGAGAAAGTAGGCTCTTTTAATGGTGGTAGGGCATAAAAAGCCCCTCACTCAAGAGAGGATCCTTTCTTCTAGGTCCATAAGTCCATAGGAAGACCCACAAGAATCACAGATATTTTATAAATCTAATGTAAAGCATGGCTGCAGTGATAGAAGAGTGAAATTTCTAAACCATCCCAAACTACTGTGGTTTAAAAGTCATTGAGTTAAATTTCACTCTTTGTGCCCATTTGAAGAGTTTCACATATCACACATGGCTCCAGTTTTGACTGATAAGGCTAAATGCTCTAGAGACTGCTCAACCAGAAGCGGACTGCTCACCTTATCTATTCCAAAAATCTTACAGTCTTGAAGTAAAGTCTGATTTCTTCGACTCATCTAAGATTGTTTATATGATCATGAATTTGATTGCTCACTTCCGTACTGCATTTATTAATTGTAGAGAAAATAAAATTGCATCCATGATGAATTTTCTAATTTCAGAGTTTCACTTATCTATGTTGCCATCTTAATCTATCTTAACCTAAAGCTTTCAAACTTTGCATGCACAACAATTACTGTGGCTAGAATAACATCAAGTTTTTATTAATAGCCACTGAATGCTTAAATATGATATTGTGGGAAAGATCATAACTGTCATCATTGCTAATGAGAAATTTAAAGTAGAAGGCTGTGGGATGTTCAGAGAATCATGTCAGGACTTAACCAGAGGCAGGTCACTTAGGGTTTGTACTGCTGTAATCAGGAAGGTCTCAAGTAAAAAGGAGTAGCAATTCATGCCAAGAATACAAGAAATAAAAATTCAGAAATCATTCATTTTCTCTGTTCATTTCTGGAAGTCAGTAATTTTTACTTAGTTACCTTTATTGTGCATTTCCACTTCATGAATCATTGAAATTATTTTCAAGCACAAAATTGAAGGAGGCACAGTTATGGATATAATTTCTACTAACTCTTACATTAGTTAATTCCAGGCAATATGCAAATCTCAGCAGCAAGAAAATAAATGTGAGCAAGAAAATGCTCATATTTATATATACAATAAACGTTTTAAGTCTACTAATTTTTATAATGCAATATATTTTAAACTTTATAATTGTTAAAATCATTTACCACACAATACTCTGCTTCAAGTATCACTGCCCATTTTCCAGCAATTGGACCTGTCCTAGTGCTGCTCCTACTTTTTTTCCCTCAAAGGTCATTTCATTGTTTGATTTCTTTGAACTTTGTCTGATGCCAGGTGTTTAGAGGTGGATGAATAGTAACAGTAGTATAACACATATTGTGAAGAAATGACTTTTTCAAGGTCAGATCCAGGAGCTTGAGCTTGAAATGCTATCTGTTTGAATACCGATTATAGGAGAAGACTTGATTCTTGACCTATTGGGCTTTTATGCTTGCTAATTTTGAAAGATGCTTTAAAGCCTCTCCTGGAGTATCTTTCTTATTTGTAGCATCTTTTATCTAAAAAAAAAAAAAAGAAAAAGTCACTTTTGCTTCAGAGAAATCACTTTTTGAGTTTGAAAGTGGGAAGAAGATTCCTCTGTTGGATTGCTTTGTTGCTTGGTCTTTGTGAGTTCCTTAACTTTCAGACATTAACTGCTCATATTTATAAACCTTGTCTGCTAGGCAAGACTGCTAGGTGATTTTGAGTAGACATGATAAGGTGAACTTCTACCTGACATTTGCTCAGATAACACTGGCCCCTGACTGTGTAGCTGCAATTTGAGATTCATCAATATTCAAAATCAACTCTTTTCAAACTTTGTCAGAACTTTTGCTAGCTGCAAACTGTCTCTTTCACAAATACTATGCCCAATTTAAACTGCATCTTTCTTGCAATGCATTGATATTTCTATTGCTTGTTTATTGACAAACGAGTAAACGCAGAAATTGAAGGCAGAAAATACAGAGCAAAATCTAAAACCATACAAAATAATCTGTTTTCAACCTCTCAGTTTGACAATGGTCAAAGGTAATATGCTAACTGGCACAAAGATGGCCTGATGAGAAATCACATAAGTTATCCACAAAGATATAAAAATGTATATGATCCACCTTGGAATGTATACGATTCTTAATTTTTTCTTATTCAAGCTTTCTATTTCTGAGATAAATTATTCTGAAAGTAAAGAAGATTAAAACTTATGAGGGACTTGATCAATTCTGGGCTTTGAATGAGAACAACTGCAAGATAATTTCAGCCTCATTCAAGAAGAGTTGAAGATATGTCTTTTTGTGTTTGGAAGGAGAGACTCCAGGATTGTTTTACCTTCCCATCCATTATTCCAAATAATTTGTGTACTTGTTGTCCTACATCAATCCCATCTGAAATACCAGAGGTGACTGTGTTTCTATATTTCTCATAAGAATCCAAAGCAGAAGGAAAGCATGCACAAGGCTGGTGTGCATGATAAGAAAAAGGCAAGTCTGCCTTTCAGTTCTCCTAGTTGGTGTTTGGTAGCAGCTGGTTTGCCAGGCAGCAGGCATCTTGTCCTACGGCCTTCCTTTACCTGGGGGTGATGTCACATGGGAAGGGAGAGGGATTAGTTCAGGAATTAAGAAACAAAAGCTTTAGATCTTATTAGCTCTGCTGCTCTTGGAACAAACACCCCCGCCCCCCACTATTGTAATCTGTTATTCTTTCAATATGTAATAATATTAATTCCTTTACAGTGCTCAATCCTATCTGAGAACTCCTAAATTCTCTAATATGGAGGAGCAGTTTCCGATTTTTTTTTACTCTTGCTCTGATGAAGCGCTGCTCACTTAAGTAGTCTCATTAACCCTACTATTCATGTAAGCCACCTGCTGTTTGCTTGAGTAAAGAATGCATAAAAGTGAGCAAGAGCTTTGGGAAAAGTAAAATTTCTACTTACACAGTTCACACGCCCAGTGCTGCATACATTGCTAACAATGGCACTACAAATGCTTCCCATAAAAGAACGTTTGGGACCAGACCCGTAGCTCTTTTTAACTCAGTAGGAGTCTGATTTCAATGGATTTTTGGATCGGGGCCATAAAAAGCAAACTCCTTATAGAATCTAGCCTTTACAAAAAGAACGATTGCTGGTAGGTGTATCACCAACCTCCAATATTTTAACACCACACCCTGACATATGCGATTATTCATTATTCTGTGGGAAAAAGACCTTTATATGTAAATCCTGGGAATACAGCAGATTAAAATCAGGTAGTGTACTTAAACACATTTGTAATAATTAATAAAAAATTACAAACAGGTGAGAGAGGATAACTGCCTCTGAAACATTTATTCTACTAGTAATTTTATTACCATTGAATTCTTGCCAGCCAGGAAACACCTAGAGGCTCATGTTTCACACCCAGTATTGCAGAGGTGAAAAGGTAGAACATTCTGCCTTAACAAGTATGCAAAGAGCAACTTCAAGCGGAAACAAGTTTAGCACCCAGCTCTTACTGGCTCAGCCACAGAGAAGCTCTCCGCAATAACTCACCTGATAGTGCAGCTCCTGAGAGACTGTGAGGTTTTGCTTTGGCTCTTGGCTGCAGAAAGGTCTGTGCACACAGAGACACATGCGTACATACACACAGACATATACATGCTGCCCCCCATCCGTGTCCACTTGCTGTATGAAGGATTCCACTATCTGGCTACATTTTCTGATTCCCTGTTAGAAAAAAATAAATGTCACAAGTTTATGTGTGAAAAGAGTTAACTAAAGAGCTATAATAACTCAGGGTACAAACTACATTTTTTTTTCTCCTAAAACAACAACAAAAAGCTATAGTGGAATAATTATTCATGTTTTAAATAATAAACCCTTCCATTACAGCGTACTGTGCAACCCAGAGGCATATTGATCTCTGTAGACAACAGTAATTCCTACTATCCTTATCAAAAATGACAGTTGCTCCTTTGAAGCAGATTGCCATGGTAAGGCACTAGCTGAATAGCCGTTTTTGCTGTATCGCGATAGGAACCGATCCCAGCTGTGTGCATGCAACATCTTCCTTCTGTGACGGCACCTAGAGAAATCATTTCCATTTCTCAGAGAGACTTACACGGCATGAGAAGTTGACTGGAAAAGCTAGATATACAGATAGAACAGAAGAAGTAGATTTAAACAAAGGAGCTGTGAAATATTCCCTCAGCTTCAGTCAGATTCCTCTCTCACCTACGATTACAGGTTCTGAGACATGCCTTCGTTTACTATCCAGATCTGTCCTCATTTGAGACCCCCAAATAAGCACATTAGGTGTATGTTCATTACCGGTGATACCTATGCAACGGTGACAGGGAAAAAAAGCTATGCCAATAGACTCAGCAAATAGCATTCAAAATATCTCTGTAATGTGCCTGATGTCATCCCTGCCATGAGAAAGATTTGAGCTTTGGCTTTCGCTTTTTTAATGCAAGGCCAAAGCATAGGCATTAATGCAGATAAAACTATTGGCATAAGTATTGACATTACTGCAGCTTGTACCACATAATCCTCTTGCCCAGAGTACTGGCACAGTTGCAAGTAGATACACCTTGAAAGGAACTGGTTACAGACTGAAGTCTGTCCGATTTGGCTGGGGAAGAACAAGGTTTAAAATAAGCACAGGCGAAGTGGCATTTTGAGTGCCAGTCTACATCAACTAACTCCACAAATGGCTACTGCACTTTTCTTTTTTGCCTGGAAGAAATGAAAGTGTGGAAAATGAACATGCTTTTGGGTGTGAAATATTTATTAAAGTATTCTTATAATCGTCATGATGAAAGGATATGAGTTAGACAGTTAGGAAAAGTCTTTTGCTAAGCCTGTGGAGGGGGTGGAAAAATATGTTTCAGGCATTCTTAACATAGAAATAGGAGCTTTATATTTACATTATATTTGCAACTGTTTAGGCAGAGATTGGAGGCAACACCATGCAAGTGAGGTGACCACTTACAGTAAGTGCAATGAACATGGCTCTGGACTTATCCAAGGGCTCATAGCTTTGTTTCAGGTAGTCCTATGAAGAAATTTGCACGATGAAGAAAGGAGATGTCTTACTCCCTATCATCTTGTGTTATGAGATCATTTTCATCTGTCCAAAGTGAACATGGAGTCCTGCTCTGTCAGAATTCTGCATTCCAACTTCAGTATTTTACATCTACCACACGCTGATCTAACTGGCCAGGCATATTATTACCCCAGGCATATAGTCAATCTGCTTATTGAGCTAGTAATGGTTAGCTAAAGGATATACTTGAAATTATTTTTTTTCAAATAGGAAATACATATGTGCATGTCCAGGGGTTAATGGTGACTTATTATAATAAAGATAGTTTAGTTTTATATATATATAGGGAGAACTTATACTTTGTTATAATTTGTTAGCACTCTGGACATATCATTTTTCATCATGTACTTTGAATGAGAGAAAGATACACTTTATAAGAATCCTCCATGCTTATATTATAACATCATTCTCTCTTAATAGCCTTCTGGCTATCCACATGCTTCATAGTAGAAATTATCTGCCAAAATCACTTAATGTTGAAGATATCATGGGACTGCAGGAAAAAGTCCACATTATAGTTTATCTTCATTTCTTCTTCAATTTCTTTATTTTTCCATCAATCACAATAGTTGATTCCTTAATAGTGCCCTTGAGAATCCCTATCAAGAAAGCAGAAAGTCCACAGACTCTCTCAGTCGGATGTTTCAAGCATACTCTGAGGATCTTGTAAATCTTCTCTAATGCAGAATGGATCATTCAGGTCTCAAAATGTTTAATATAATCTCTTCTCCAGTCAGCTTAAGGGACCCCAATCCTCAGGGCTGCAACCCTTCCCCTAATTTTCCGAGGTTTTGAAAATGTCAAGACTAATCTTAGATTCACATAGGGCTTTTAAAAATAAGTTGCTTGACCTTTGTGTTGCACAGATATTCTGACTGATGTAAACCAATTACGAGGAAAGTTTGTCACCGTCTTTTTTTTTTTTTTTTTTTTTTTTTTGCTTGGGATATTCACAGTCTTTCCCTCTCCTGTCAGCCAAAAGTAGCATATAAGACTTGTGAAAATCTATAGCTATTGCTGATCTGACCTCAGACATCCTGCAGCTACTGATTAGCTGTAACTACAGCAGCTACAAGTTCCCTCCTGGCTGCATGCTTGCAGAGGAAATTTCTTCTTTCATAGACTACAAGAATTGCCACAATAATAGATCAGTACTAGGAATAATATCTGACTCCAGTGAAATGCTTTTCATTAGCTACTTTCATTGAGTTTTACAACGGTGAGGAAATATTACCACCATATTTTAATGTGAAAACTCAAGCACTGGGCAATACTATTTGTTCAAGGTCATCTCGTAGACCAAATGCAGAACTGGTAACACTGACTTGGTTTTCTGAGGCCACACATGAGATGCTGAACTTATTAACGTGAGTCAGTGCTTTTCAGTAGATTAACCAATCAATCAAACACTTTTTCTATTTTCTCTTTTCATGCTGACTATGACACCTAGTCCCTCTAATAGCTTTACTTAAGCCACTGAGAGAGAAATCATTTTGAATAGGCTAATGACAAGTCTTTTTATCCACATATACAATGTAGACTTTCATAACTGACTTCCTGATTCTTACATTCGCACAACAATATGTGTATTTAATAATTGAATTTTAAAATTATTCAAATTGCAGCTTGAATTTACGAGTCTTGACTGATGAAAGTTAGGGATTTGTACCAAACTGAACTTTAGGTGCAAAAACAAGTCTTCCATCTTTCCAAATAAAAATGTTCACATATAGGAGAACAACTATTTAGTAAGTTGATGTCAGACAATACAGGATAATCGACGAGAAGACTCTAAAACACTATTTGTTTGTAAATTACCATTTGAGAAACATAAAATAGTAACAAACCTCCACAGACAAATTATGAAAGCTATAATTCAGATAAACTTGCCAGGAGGATGGAGGAAAATTTCTTACTGGTAATATCCAAAACTGGTCCTCCATTTGCTTATTCCGGCCAAACAACAGTTGCCGGTGCCTGAAAAGAATACAAATAATCTTTCAGAAAATTTCAAAATGTCAAGACAGGGCAGTCTTTCAACAGCTTGTGGTGTTTCAGTATTTTTCTGTGACACCAACCATATCTGTTCCTTTCTGGAAATGGATACACATGATGCATGTCTGGCTTGGCAAAAATATTTTCATTGCTTTCAGTGCAATCACCTTAGAAGGCATGTATGCAACATGCTATCTGGTCCCAGGTAGTGTGATGCGTGATTTTTCCTTCTTCAGATTGCTTACTACAATGTGGGTAAGGATTATTGGAACAAAAGCGGTAAGTGTAACCAGCATAGGTGCTAAAAATATTATTTAAATATAACAGAATAATCTAAACAGTCTCACAATAAAAAAATATTTTCTGCTTAGAAGTGTCAGAACACTTCTAATTTTCCTGACATTCTCCTCAAGTTTTCTCATAATTGGCCACATTATACTGTCACTACTGAGCTTGACAACTAAGAATGCCCTTCTGCCAGCAGCATTTTTAATGTGACACAATCCATGTAGTATTTCTAAATATTAGATAAGGTTTGGATCTTTACACATCTTAATTAGACATAACGTAACTGATGAGTTGACTGTATGAAAAAATTGCAGCTGTTTTGTCTGGATTAACATTCCTTGGAACACACTATTCTGAACTGATATATCCACATGCATTCCCTGTTCTTAACTTTTTTGGTGGAGATAGATAGTCCAGAAGATGCGGATAGATTTCAAACATAGCTTAACCCTTTTATAAGAATGGTTGCAAATATAATTACAGAAATAAACACCTATGAGAAAAGTACAGACTGTGAAAGGGAAATAATCTTTAGCAAGAATAAACTTTGAGATGTTCCTAAACCTATTGCATTAGAGCCAAAGTCACCGTCACCCCTCTACACAGGTGTAACACGTAGTATAAGTATCACAGAGAACTGTGAAGTTTCCTCATAGGGTGTAGCACCAGTACAGAAACACCTACGTTAAAAATAACTTCAAGCTTAGCCACTGTGAAGTATTCCTTAACCTTTAAAATGTTTCCTTTCTTACATGATGCTTTAATACTTTTACTATGTTGCAGATCACAGAAGTGACGGTAAAAGCATCTCTTTTTTTTTTCCCCTGTTCTTCTGACAGAGAACAGTGCCTCTATTTAATGACAAGCACTTGTATTTACCCTTGTAATAAGCCTATGCAAAAGTGAGGCACGATAGATAGACCAAGTCTGCAATGCAAAGTGAATTCTTTCAGTGCCTGTCCCCCTATCCTCCCCTAGGGCATGACCGCCAAGGCCCTCTACCCAAGGTGGCATCAGCTCAGCTCCAGTCAGGGCCATCATGTTGCCTCCTGTGGATGTTGGGCTTGCCCTTCAGCAGGTCACCCACTACCACTCCCAGGTACTCACACTGGTGAGCTGGAACCATAAGCCCAGTGTAAGTTCTAACATGCACAAAAATTCTTCTAAAATGGGAAGTGAAATGTCTCCAAAGTAGAATGAATACGAGTATGAAAGAACTGACCCAAATAAATTTAGGAATATCTGATCATCAAAGAAGTTCTTGAAGACAAGAATGGACCATCTGTATCTGCTTCAGTTTGTTCATAGAGTAAGAACAAAAGAATAAGATTCTCCCAGTTGTTTTTATGAGATTTTCCTCCACTGGAAGAGACTTGTCAACTGATAACTCATGTATCTATCTTCTATATAACCTCCTTCACCCTTCTCAGTATGGCAGGAATTTGGGAAGGAAGAAAAGTGGAGAGTATTGAAAAAGAGCAGAGTCCATCTTCACCTATTCACAAATGCAAAATACAGTGTGTGGGGGGCAAGTAAACCACCAGGATGGGATAGCTTGTGAATCACAAAGGTTTTTATATCTCAGACTTATCCTGAGTGGCTTCTAATGCAGAGGAAAGTCTATCTTACAGGACATTTTCTCTGTGTAAAACAATATTCCTTTGTAGATTCCGTAGTATCTCAGACCAAAGGAAAAACATCAACAATCTCCTTCCTACAAACAGCACATTCTTGATTCTCATTCACCGCTTTATCCACCAGCTGTTTTAACTGATTAGTCAAAGGCACACTCCTTGTTGACATCAAATGTGTGGCAAAAACAAGCGTATAAATGAATAATTATTTCCAACACTTGCAATGAGATTAAGTGCTTATTGGATTAGGAAAATAACAGGAATTAATGGGGTCATTTATGTTGCAACTCTGGTAAAAAAATGTACAGTGCATGCATACATATCAGATTAATATCTCCATAGTCCAACTAGCTATAACCATTTAAATACTATATCTACCCAGAGATTTCTGATCTCTTGTTTTTTAATATACTGCCATTGACTTTCTTTGTGCATCTCTGTAGTGACACAGTTCTAACTGCCATTGGTGAAAAAAAAATTGTCAGTATGAGCTATTTTTGGTGTCTTAAAATTTTCCTGAATGTGATAGGCTGTTTTTCAAGCATGTATGCATCTCTCCCTTTGCAAGAAGTCGCCACAAACTATCAGATTTTAATGCAGTGTCCGTACTGCTTTCTAAGAGAGAGAAAGGAGCAGGAAAGGATGGTTTGAAGAACCCACAAATTCTAGACTGCAAGTTCCAGACTGATTTTTCAATCTTTTTTAATCATCTAGTGATGGTTCCATGGTATAGCTTGGTCTCTGCTCTCCACACTAATTTGAAAAAGGAATGATCCTGAGCATCCGTTCCTTACTGATACAGTCAGTTTAGACATCTGAATGGTCCTTGGCCAGGCAGAATGGTGGAACCACTAGCTTAGTTTTTTTCAGTCTAGACTGCAGAAGATGGAAAGGAGTAAGGAATTATCCAAAGCCACCTTGTTCTCGAGCTGCTCAGGAGAGTCAAAGGGCAAAAAAGAGAGTCTAAGCATTGGAAATTCTGGGACAATCAGAATTTAAAAGAAATGGCTAAACTGTGAAAGTGATTTTTAGAAAAAAAAAAGATGCTTAACATGCATAAAGGAGTCTGACTGAATCCCAAAGAATACACACAAGAGCAGAAGAAATAATAATAATAAAAAGGTATTTCTCTATTTTGCATTACTTTGGCTATAAGAAGAGCTAGAAAAAGGAGTCATTTCCAGCGATATAATTAAACTAACGAGTCAGTGACTAGAGCTGTTTGAATACTGACATTTCGATTTATGGAAATTCAAACAAAATGAAAAATGTTCAGCAAACCTAATCTTGTTTAAACAACTTTTTACAATGCACAAAATATTTAACCAGCAGAAGTTACATTACAATTTTGAAACTTTCTCTACTTTTTTATAATACATTTCAAGGAAAATTGAACAAGTAAAGTAATTTCAAATCAGAAACTGATAACACTTATTTTTAAAAAAATCCAATAAAACAAGATATCTGTTTATCTTCAGGGGTTTAGGGAAGGCTACTTTTTGTTTAGCTGGTATTAACAAGTAATCAAATTTTTTAACAGAAATCAAATTCTCAAAATGGTCTGATATTGCTCAAATTCACACTTTCATGTATATAAAAGCACACTGTATTAGGTGAAAAATATTGACAAGCTCTCCCCAGAGCCAGGAAGTACCTGGAGTGTAAAAGCTCCAGAACTTCCATGAAGGAGAAGTCTAAGGTAAAGCTGAGGCAGGGGTCAGTGCTTCTGATTGATCCCAGGTAAGTTGCTTAGATCTTTGAATACCAGACAAAATCATAAAGCACAATATTGTAAAACTAGATAAACAAAAGGACAAATACGGCCTTCGATCTCCCTTTATTTAGGTAAATCTGCCAACAAAGTCAAAAGAACTGTATCTTTTTGCCTTGAAAAGGGAATTTATGACTTAATACTTCTAATTAATTCTTGCTTAAACTTCGTGAGTTACAAGAAATTTGGCCAAGAGATGTAGAGAACATCACATGACCACTGATCAGCCCAATTCAGATTTATTTAGTATCTGAAAATACGAGAACAGGATTTATCTTACCTGTTTACTGTTAAAACAAAATGTGTACCTAACATTACAGAGTAACTGTATTTTTTCCCCTCTTACTGTTATGGTGACAGAAGTCTCATATTTGAACCATCACCTCTGTGAGGCTGTGTGAAGGCAATGTGAAAAGATTGAACCCTGTTCGAGGACAATCTTACACACCCACTTTTAGAAAAGGGATGATCATATTAAATCCAGGAAAATACTCTCATCCTGAGACTCAAGCATGCATGTGAATACCTCACTGTGGGTTTAAACAAATTCCTGTCTCTCATGTACCTGCTAGGTATTGTGAGCACCTAGTTAGACCAGACTGATACCCGAGGGCAGCCTGCAAGAGCTGTCCAAGTCTCCTTTGGCACCCTGACTTTTCCACGGAGAGAACGGAGTAGGTACTTGGGTAGACACACATGGCTGACTCAGATCCCCAGGTGGCTTCACTATCCTGACCTCCAAGGAGACCCCAGATATTGGGACCCTGTCCCAAAAGCTGCCAAGGCTGGACTGTGCTCATCTAGGCAGCTAGTTCCTCTGTGCTAGGCCTCTGTGCTGGCTACTTCTCTTACCTGGTGTGGGACAGGATTTGCCTGCACTGGCTGCAGTCACTGAAGATTCCCCCACAGTTTCCAACACTTGAGGTGTCTGGGAGCATTTACCTCAGTTGCCTTCAGGGCAACTATGACTTCATTGTCAGATAGTTTCTGAAAGTTTTCTGTCCTTCCTTATCAAAATACAAGAAATTTCATTTTGTGAAGGCCTATTATCTTTTCCTCTCATGATTTTGCTGATAAAATATGGGGTTAGTCACAAAACACCGTTTCATCAGAAAACACCAAACATCATTTAGTCACAAAACACCAAAACACAAAACACTCATCCTCATGTACTTCTTCTGTACTAAAGGATGTGAAGTAGTTTGACTATCACTATACACTACAAAACTATATCAAACCCACAGTCAGTTTTTCCTTAGACACAGTTATGCCGGCAAGCCTCCTACTGCTGGAAGGCAAAATTTCTTCCACGGCAGGATTTTCAGGACTAGATGAAACCAGAATGGTGTCAAAGCCCTGGAGCAGCTCAGGATCTCACCTGTTGGTGATGGGAGGGAGAAAGAAGAAGGTGCTTTCCCAACCTGCCCCCAAACTCTCCCACTGATAAATCCTCACCCCAGAGTAGTAGACAAACCCATGTTATTCAGTGAATTTTACCAAGCTCAGATAAATACCATTGTTGCTTCCTTTTTTTTTTACTGTAACAAAAGTGCTTTGGGCTTTTGTACAAGATCAGACATTCTGTGTGTGAAACAGTTAACTCCCTACTTTTGGATATAGATACAGACATCTGCTCACGCAGTGTCAGCCTTAAAAGCTCTCTACACTTACCCAATCACTGCAAAACTGACTGCATTTCCCCCAACTTAAGATCATATCACCAAGGAACTAGTTTATCTGCTATTCTGATCTGTATCATTGTAACAGAGAGTACCTAGACCCCAGCTTCGCAACTTATTTTCATGGAATAAATCACTGTTATCTAGAAGGACACAGTGGTGTTTTCAGTAGTATGCAAACTTCAGTTCATGTACTCTTGGGTTGTGATTTAATCCAAATTAATTCTTTTTTACTGTGTATTTTCAATATTTTTCCCTGCTACTTTATAAAACAATAATATATTAACTAAAATGTATTTTCATGGACAAATTTGAGAAGGCCATAATTGTGGTTTTTATAAACTATATTACAACCAGATAGGTCATAAATAAAACCTACATATTTGATGTTCAACACATGTATGCTGTTTTAGTTCACACATTCAAGTAACATTAAAGTAAAATAAGTTAAGATTTTTCTGCACTTTTAACTCTCAATCAAGATATTACATGAACTTCACATTTTTTCTGTTACATGCTTGACTATATATATATATATATATTCTGTAAAAAGCTAGGCAATGCAACTGTTGTGATGTACATAAACTAATCCTTATCTATCTGCATCAATGACCAAAGCTGAAAATAGAAGTGTATGTTGTCTGGGCCTAAATCACACTGATCCAATAAAGCTGAGATACGCAAACACCTTCCCAGATTGCAGCTGTCTTATATATGAAGACTTCTGAGCTAAGCATGGAATTTCTACTTTTCAACTTTCTTTTTGTTCCAGCAAATACATAAGAAAACCCAAACCATGCATACCTCAAAACAATTTGATGTAAACTTTACTTCTTCCATATATCTTTACTCATTTCCTATTTGAAGAGTTCTTGCTACATTTTTGTAGTTTGATTGCCTTTCAGTTTTATTCTTCTTTTCCTTCTTTCCTCTTAATTTTTAACTGAGCTGCTCATCGGAAATGCCTCCTATGTTTTTAATCATACTATCTGTGAAAAGGCACAGATGTGATCACATATAGTATTTCACATCAGTCTGATTAGCAGAGGAAATATTTTGAAGCTGTCGCCTTCACCCCACAACAGTATCCTCCTTTCTTACAGCATCTCCCCTCTGATCATTGAAGACAGGCCAAGAGTCTAGGGCTCCCTTTGAATGTGTCTCTCCTTCCTCTCAACCTGCCCTTGTTTTCAAAAAGGCTCTCTTCCCTCTATGGTTGTGAGCTCTATTTCTATGTGTGATAATTCATCTATATTTGATGGCCAGAATTCACAAATATTATTCCAAGTATCCAGGCTTGAAATTGCTAATCTCAAGAAAGCTGATTGAGATCAGAGCAGCCAGTCTGCTGAAAAGACGTCATACCATCACTTCATTTCCTCTGCTGGCTTCCTGTGGAAGACAAGGTCATATTCATGTTTTCAGCCATTATTTTCAAATCCGCATATATATCTGAATTACGTGTGGGATTGCTTCATCCACTGTGATCGTGACATTTTGCATCAGCTATTTTCCAGATGTGAACAAACTGTCTGTCTTAATGCAGAAACTTAGTGCAGGAGACAGAACTTGGCTGGCAGCTGGTCCACATAGTTGGAAAGGAATTCATATCCGGTATGTGCTGGAGGACCATGGGCTCATCACCTCGAACCAGACATACATCCCACCTTTTCTAAAGCAACATTTCACAGCAAAACTATCCCAAACCAAAGCCAGAAAATGAATGGGTAGATAGATGCCTAAAACATTTTTGAAAATATTAATGGCAGGCTAAAAATGTGATTTTCTCAGAGGATAAAGCTTTAACAAATATGGATCCAAAATACATTGTAAGATGGTTTAAACCACTGGCTCAGTGTTTGTCATACACATAGTGTCTACAGCACTTACAAATGAACAAAAACATACAGCCCAGTTACAGGCCAAATAGAGTAACACGACAAGAATCCCCACCCCACTCTGCTCATTGACAACACTTATTTATGAGTTAACTATTTCTGTGACTATAAGTGGGTGGGATGCAGATCTAGATTTTCAGTTTGTTTAGCGTTTTTTTATGCAAGCTTTAACTTGTTTCTTAATTCCTTGTTTCAACAGGAAACTAGAGGATGTTTCTTCATAGTTAGGAGTTCAGATTTCAGACTCAGGCTCTGCTTTGGTTTTGGTCTAGCTTGAACAAATTTACATTAATTGACAAGTGAGGTCATACAGCTGAAGGACGTAAATGTCAATCATGATGTATGGTTTGACATAGTCACAGACCCAAAAAGCACTCCAGCAGGGAAACTGCTGTTGTTTTTTTTTTTTTTTTTTTTTTTTGGATACTCCTGAGAATCTGCAACCTCCCTTAATTTCATCAGGAACTGCATGGACTTCACACTTTTCCGAATCAGATCCCTATAGCTACATTGCTGTAAAGGACATAAAATCAACCTGAAAGGTCTCCTGCTTCAGATACGGTAGGATTTCCTTTATATATTTGTCAATTAACTACCTTGCATACTTTTTGCACTCAACAAATGTACAAAGCAACCCATAGCAATGTTCAAATATTTTACTGTTTATCAGCTTTGGAAATCTGTAGCATCATTCAAGCATTTGGAGGTTGGAAGCTATTTGTGTTAACAGTTAAGCCCACCACAACCGAGTTGGCACTGACTCAGAGCTGGAAGTTCAGATATCATCAGCAAAATGGAGCTTTGCTACTCATTCTGGGTTGCATTGCACATATGGTAAAATTTCTCCCAAAGTGTGTGCTTCCTTCTACTCTTTCGAGCTTCGTCTTCCCCACTCCCTGGCTCTTCCTGGCTCCTGGGTCACATAGGCCTTTGTGAGATCTACCAGAGAAGAAAACATTGCCCCAGTCCCTCTACCTCCTTGGATGGTAGGAAATCTAAATGGAAAATGTTTGCTATGGATATGGTGCAGACAGTTTGCTCCAGACTTTAAATTATGACAGCCTTTTCTCCTGCTCCCGCTCACACGGTATATCTAGTGTCAGCCTTTCATACCTACAGCTCTGCAAGAGGCCATTGCTTGGAGAAAATGCGCTGACACAAAACTGTATTCCGCCACAAACTCCATCGCAGCAGTTCTCCAAACAAGGATTTTGCCAAATTCGATCTAAAAAAAAAAGAAGGAAAAAAAAAAAAAGCTGGCAATTTTAAAATGCAACCAGCTTCTTCAACTGCTTGAGGGAATAGGTCATGAGGTGCAGTGGACGCAGAAAGAAAACTTGACACACACACATCAGCATGATGTCTAACCTCTTGGAAATCAGTTAAATCAGTAGAGTGGCTGAAACTATTAGCCTGAAACAAAATGTTGTCACTTCAAATGCACAAATAGCCAGATTCTGCTCATGGACCTCCTTCACCAGCGCACTGTTTCTTGCCATATTCCTTACATCAGGGTTGCTGGAGCACAGTGAACTGATACAGTGGGAATAGGAACACTTAATCTCAAAGGCAGATGTATTTTTTAATACATTTTTTAGCACTTTGTGATGTATTTGCCTGTGCCAGGAGACTTAAATATTTAAACAGGGTGACAAAGTTCATTTCAACCTCAATGACAGTCAAACCCCCTGACATGGCCTTTTTGTGATGTGAGTAGAATTTTCTTCATAGAAGTAGCTGGCCTCAAAAGAGAAAGGGAAAAAAAAGTTCCCTTCCAACTTTTAAAACCTGAGAAGTCTTTGTAGCTTTTCTTCCACCTTAACTTGATAAGTCACACCACCCATTTTCTATACTGAGGGCCTTTTTTTAAAAAAAAAAAAAATCTTTTCTAAATTGAGCCACAGATGTATTTGCCAGGGAAAAGCAGCCATCGCTTGTGCGCTTCACAGAGTGGGCAGGGAGAGCTGGCAATGCCTGTGTGACCTCCAGAGAGACCCAAGTGTTTTGAGTCCCATCCCAGGCTTAACTCCTGGGGCGGTTTCAGCTCAGCACGGCTCTCCCTCGGCAGCACCGCAGGGGTGTGCCCGTCCCCCCACGGCCCTGGGGATGAGTAAGCACCTTCAAAAATGCCACAGAACAAGAAATGCCGACCTGTTTCCTCGCCTGGCGCGGCCGCTGGGGATGCAGCGCCGGCTCGGGCCCCTGCATGGAGCCATCTTGCGGCCCGCTGCCAGCACCACATGCCAGGTCCCAATCGCAGTCCCCTTCACTACCACAGCCCATCTTGGCCTTGTGGCCACAGGAGCCTCCCCCTGCCCAAGCTGCTGCCTGCAGGCCCTGCTCTGACTCTCTGGCACCCACAAGCATCCCACGTGCCCACTGCAATGCACCATGTGCTTGTCCGCTCTGTGCTGCTCTGGGGCAGAGAGCACCAGGGACAGCAAAACAGTCCGAGGCAGCATCAGTGTCAGGGTGAGCTAACATGAGTTTCCCAAGCAAAACCACTGTGAGGAAGGTGGAGCAACAGGGCAGAAAAAGCTTCTACTTGGACTGGAGAAGAGAGTGGTAATCCCCTAAGTAATGAGCTTGGCCTGGATTATGGCATTTTAGCCACCAGAGCCCTCCAGAGCACTCCCGGTAGGCCCCATCCCTGAGGCACCGCTTCGTCCAAAGTGATCCTGCCAGTGTTTTGGTGCCTTCTGTGGCAGGATGAGCACCTGAACCCTGCTTAAAGCATTCAGCTTTGTGGGTCTTTTACTCCCTCCCTCCCTCCCTCCCTCCCTCCCTCCCTCCCTCCCTCCCTCCCTCCCTCCCTCCCTCCCTTCCTT
Source organism: Tinamus guttatus (assembly GCF_059628265.1). Lineage (NCBI taxonomy): Eukaryota > Metazoa > Chordata > Aves > Tinamiformes > Tinamidae > Tinamus > Tinamus guttatus. Next base: position 10,226,951 of record NW_028288649.1, read on the forward strand.
CCTTCCTTCCTTCCTTCCTTCCTTCCTTCCTTCCTTCCTTCCTTCCTTCCTTCCTTCCTTCCTTCCTTCCTTCCTTCCTTCCTTCCTCCCTTCCTCCCTCCCTCCCTCCCTTCCTCCCTTCCTCCCTTCCTCCCTTCCTCCCTTCCTCCCTTCTCTCTTTCTTCCCTTCTCTCTTTCTCTCTTTCTCTCTTTCAATCGGGGACAGGAAATGGGCATGCGGAGGCCCTGTGTCCAGGAGGGCTGAGGGGCAAGGGGGAGAGGAACCTGGAGCTCCCCTCTTGCTGTTTATATCTCCTTGCTGGGAGACCAGCTCACAAACCACAGAACAGCATGCGAAAAGGAAAGAGAAACCAGTCCAGTCCCTCCAGGAGGAGCACTAGGAGCTTGCTGCTTTGTGTGATAAGCCCAGAAGTGCAGGGAAATGGCTGCTGGAATGTCACAGTTGAATGCCCCACTGGACTTGCCTTTCCGGCACTGAGGTGTGCAGGACGGTCCCTGCACAGCACACAGACAGCACAGAGAGTCCCCTTGATGCTGTCTCTGAGGAGAGCGACTGAAGCAGACAATTACCCACTGTTTTGATTATTTCCATCCACCTTGACCACTTCTTCCTTCTTCCTCCTAAGACCCCTGCCTTTCCTGATTAGCCAAAGTGGATGAAATTTAGTTATGTTTAACAGGAATTGCAGCTGGAGCAGCCTTCCTGCTGTAGGACCATGTGCCTGACCAAGGGAGTGACGAGGAAGCAAAAACTCCTTCCAAGAACTTCAGCTGTTCGCATAGGCAAGAAGGAAAACAGTAAAGAAATGAAGTTTCTCTTTCATTTCCAACCTTTTTCTCTGGAACAGCTAGCATGGCTAAGCTAAAACAAGAGATTCTTGTTATTCCAGCATATTACAGTAGAAACAACTTAGGACCTGTTCCCACTTCTCCCCTATCTCTGATGGTTTAATGAACATTGCATCCTGTACTGTAGTCTTCACCTCCTCCATTGTGCTTGTGCTCCATTGTGTTTGTAGAGCTGCTCAGTAAAACAATGACTGCAATGATGCAGCTTGGAGAAAACCTTGATGGAAAAAAATAGAGAGAGGGAAGGGAAGGGAAGGGAAGGGAAGGGAAGGGAAGGGAAGGGAAGGGAAGGGAAGGGAAGGGAAGGGAAGGGAAGGGAAGGGAAGGGAAGGGAAGGGAAGGGAAGGGAAGGGAAGGGAAGGGAAGGGAAGGGAAGGGAAGGGAAGGCAAGGGAAGGGAAGGGAAGGGAAGGGGAAGGGGAAGGGAAGGGAAGGGGAAGGGAAGGGAAGGGAAGGGAAGGGAAGGGAAGGGAAGGGAAGGGAAGGGAAGGGAAGGGAAGGGAAGGGAAGGGGAAGGGAAGGGGAAGGGGAAGGGGAAGGGGAAGGGAAGGGAAGGAAGGGAAGGGAAGGGAAGGGAAGGGAAGGGAAGGGAAGGGAAGGGAAGGGAAGGGAAGGGAAGGGAAGGGAAGGGAAGGGAAGGGAAGGGAAGGGAAGGGAAGGGAAGGGGAAGGGGAAGGGGAAGGGAAGGGAAGGGGAAGGGGAAGGGAAGGGAAGGGAAGGGAAGGGAAGGGAAGGGAAGGGAAGGGAAGGGAAGGGAAGGGAAGGGAAGAAGGTGATCCCCACAAAGCATTTGCATGTATTTACCACATGGAGCTAGTAGAACAGGAAGCAAGAAAAGAAGAGAGAAAAGGAGACAAAACAATCTTAAGCTATCTTTCCACAGATGAAATACTTCATAGTCTCCATCCTCAGCATGTCCATCTTTCTTAGAGCTATAGTAAGTAGAAAAGAAGTTCCTACAGCTCTTGTGTGTGATACAGAGATGTGGATTTCATATGTCTGCTGGTGCCTGTGAGAGAGGCATGAAAGCCCCGTAGACCCTCACCCGGTCACCTGCTAAAAGTAGTTTCCCTGCCTGAGGGAAAAAAAAAAAAAAAACAGAAATCCATGACATGCTCTAAGGTAGCTGAGATGGAGTCTAAAAATTACTGTGCCGATCTCAGGCAAGGTGGGATCTGGGGAAGTTTCCTAGCTCTGAGGACATGGCGACCACCCAGACGAGTACGGTGAGCTGGCATAGGGCAGCTGTGTCAGCACAGCACTGCCCCAACTCAGGCGGCCTTCTGAGAGTTTCCTCACTGCTCTGGGTCACATCTTTTTCATGAAGGTTTTGCAGAAATGTCATAACTGTGCATACCCCTTCTGCACAGTTAAGAATTAGAGCTTTCCTAGCCTCGTGTAATTACTAACATGAGAGCAATTAGATAGAAAGATCAAATAGCTTGTTTTTAAAAGGCCCAATGAAGAACATAAAAATCTACCAATTGGCATTAGAAATCTTGACTTCATTATACTAAAAACCATACGATATGGACCATTTAATTTATACCATATGATTTATGTGTTATGGGATGTATTTTTTAAACTACACCTGTCCTTTTCTGTATGTGAACAGCCTGATTCATCATGTAAGTAACTGGGTAAAGTGACAAGTGACACCTCATGTGGATAGCTTTTACCTAATCTCATACCGTCTTATGATCGGGCATTAGAATATTATTCTAAGTTCAGTTAAAACATTAATTAGAGCTTCTGATTTGTAGCTGTTTTTTTTTCCTGGAACATCTGCTCTATGAGGAGAGACTGAGGGAGCTGGGCCCATTCAACCTAAAGAAGAGAAGGATGAGAGGGGACCTGATCAGGCTATATAAATATCTCAAGGGAGGCGGTGAGGAGGTTGGTGCTGGCCTCTTTTCACTGGTGGCCACCGACAGAACTGGAGGTAATGGCCACAAACTGAAACATCAAAAGTTCCACAGGAACTTAAGGAAAAAAATTTTAATGTTAAGGGTGATGGAGCACTGGAACAGACTGCCCAGAGAGGTTGTGGAATCTCTTTCTCTGGAGATCTTCAAAACCCGCTTGGACGCAGTCCTGTGCCACGTGCTCTAGGTGACCCTGCGTGTGCAGGGGGGTTGGACTAGAGGACCTCTAGATGTCCCTTCCCACCTTAATGATTCTATGATTCTGTGATTCTATGATTCTCCATTGAACTGATAAAGTAAGCTATAATGAGAACCTTATGGGTGATAGATGTCATTCTCCTGAGGTGTACGCTTTGATTTGTCCAGTTTCAGGAATACATGCGAAATTAAAAAAAAAAAAAGACATCCATATGGTTTGATATAACTTCATAGTGCTTATCTCCTTCGTAATGTTTATATTATTTTTTCAAGTCTGGCAGTTTATATAAAATTTTACATTTTGTTGAATGGTATCTGTAGCAGTAATTTCATAGAAGGGCCAACATTCGTGAACTACAGTAACAAGCCAACACATGCCTGCACATGTGAACAGAAAGAGGGACAAAAAAAAAAAAAGGCCTTTTTTTTGTAGGCAAGCAAACTTCAAATTGCATTTTGAAAGGAATTACGATGAGGGTTGAGCAAACTCAGTGTCTGTGAACATCTTACATTTTTCTTATGGTCCACAGATTTTGCAGAGCTTGCTTGACTTTGTAGACTTTTCTTTGATGTTATTTAAATCTTTCTTTTTTTTTTTTCCAAGTAAGAATTATGACTGTACTGTGATTTAGGAGATAGGGAAAAACACATAGCTAACTGGCACGACAGATGTTTATTTGGACCATATCTAGAAAGTGTTGTTACTATCCTTTCAGACCCTCTATTATCTAAGCCACTCTTCACATTGTGTCCATGTTTGTTTTCTTATCTGCTTCCCTATCTGCTTCCCTATTCTATCGTTAGATATAATTCTCCGTGATCATCTCCTAAAAAGAACAGGAAGCCAGTAACATACCATGATGAGAAATGATCTTGGAATGGACTTGTAATTAGGCAAAGTGAGTTCATCCCTCCCTAGTTGTTTTGCATATAACGTTTTTCTTAATAGTGAGAAATACCTTGACAGAATCATCTTAATTAAAACATTCAGCAAACTGTGTGCCGGGGATAGCTTTATGAGTTTACTCTGTGCTGTACTGGGGTTGGGTCAAATTCTAAAGTGTATTGGTGTGGTGCAATTTATGCTTATAAATCACTGCTTATAAATCACACCAATACACTTTAGACAATAGACCAATACAATTGGTGTGATAAATCGCACCACACCAATACACTTTAGAATTTGACCCAACTCCGGTTTGAGTCCAAAAGAAGCATTTTACATGCTTTGCCTCTCTTGCAGGTACTTAAACACCTTTAGACTTATTTAATTACCCAGATTAATTTCGATTAGCAATCATTGACTAATATGTGACTTACATTCTTTCCATTCATATGCATCCTCCACTGTTAGGGCATTTTACTATATATATACAGAAAACCTTTTTAAATGTTACGTTGTGATTCATGATATGTACTTTTGTTATACTTTCATGTTACTAGTGCAAATAGTGTAAATATTTAAGAGTTGCTACTCTGCTGTATAGATCAATCACAGTTTCTTTTTTAGAGATGTGTAGCATTAAAAGAATGGGTGGTCACAGATTAAGATATATACCATATATATATATATTGTTTTATTGTTTTCAATGCTACACCATGGCCCTTTTTGTTTTATTGTTTTTGGTGCTATGCCATGGCCCTTAACCACAGACAATCTAAAGTTTTGGGGAAACTTCATTTAATTGACACTAACACTGCCAGCCAAGACAAAAGGATCCTGCTGAAATGTCTGTCAGCTACTCAGCTACTGTTTATAAAAAAAGAAAAAGAAAACATCAGGACAGGAAAAACACTTTCAACCTTTCTGCAAACTTCTCTGTGGCTTTAACAGTAGCTTTTCCCATTTTTCAAAAGGCATGGTGGACGACAGGAAGGTAGAGTGCCCGGAATAAATGGTGTATCCATTTGAAGTTACAGGCAGCAGCTAGACTGGGTTCAAATGAGTTCATTGATGATAATTCTTGAAATGACTTATTCTTGGTGGGGGCCTTTGATTAGCTTTTTGAAAAAATTTCATTTAGATTTTATGAGGCAGGAACTGACAAGTCATTCTGCAATAGCGTGGAAGTTTATAGTTTACTCAGCAAAAGCTTGCATGTTGATGAATTTTAGAAACGTTGTTCACCTCTGTACTTGACAATCCATTATTGCTGGATTCTCTTAGTTCTCTGGAATGGAAATTAACTGCATAGTTTCAAAGTTTGAATTTCACTCATTATTCTTTTTATTACGGTGTCGTGTAGAAGCCATGATCTGAGCAAGGCCACTCTGCAGTAGGAACAGTTATGAACGCATGACAGGCTGTCCCTGCCCAAGATGCTCACTGAGTTTGCCAAGTACAGCCAGTCTAAAGAAAACACTATGAAATTCAAAGCATGGGGTCTGTATCCTGACACAACTGATCCAAAGTCCACTGGTGCCAAAGGAAGACCTGAAGACCTCTCTTGACCTCAGTAGACTGTGGATCAAGCTGTAGTTTCATACCTGCCAGGACAGAAGAGGGCAATGAACAAGGAATTGAAAACATTTGGTTAGAATAATAACTTTCATATCGAGCTTTATTAGATGTGTGATGTAAAATCAATGAAAAAACATCTCTGGACATGTATGTTCAATACCAAATTTCAGTTATGGATACTGAAAAACTGTAAGCACTAGAAAAGATAGGCTGCATAATCTTAGCCTGCAAAGAACTAAAAACAAAACTCTTGTAACAGCATGTTTCAGAGTAGAGGCTGTTAATTTTAGGAGAAAGAGAGTTCTTAGTAGCTCAGTCACTTTTTTATTTTCGTCTCTAGCTTTTTCCTGTACTACATGGGCTGCACGTTTTTTTTTTTCTCTCCTATAACTCACATTCCTAAAGGCTCTATGCATTGAGGAGCTGAGATTATTCACATGCCTTTTCTGCTGTCTTTTAGGAATAGAGTTGGAGGAAACGAATATCCCTTCCATGACTCGCCCACATTCCCATGTTGTCAGTTGTTCCTAAACACAAATAATTTAGCGCAATGTACATCACTTGCCATAGAAGAACATGGCTGAGTCACCCACACTGCACTGTGTTGGAAATGGCAGCATATTTCGTGTGCATATTGTATGTCAATAGGAACTGGAACAGTTCTAGTTTGTTTTTGTTGTCCTTATGATAATGCTGCCAGGTTGTGAAAGTTATTATGGGAAGAGAGTCTTTGAATTATTTTCATAATGAATCACAGCAACTATGTTTGGAAAATTACTAAGTGATGTAGGCCAGCATTTCTCAGCTTTGTGGTGGCCAGTAGGACAGTTGCAAAATTTAATTACCAGCATTCATATCCCCTGACATGAGGAAGGAATCTAACAAAATGGGAAGAATAAAAATAGTAAAGGAATGTTCATAGTTGGGTCTAATTAATATTTAATTTTGAATTAGAAGTGTGATAGTAGTACAATAGACGAAAGTTCTTGATTTTTCCAGGGGAAAAAAAAAAAAAAAAGTCTGTCCTTTATTTTAAAGGTGCTGAGAAACTGTAAACCTAGAAATATTTGCAAAAAGTTGCAAATGTGTGAATGTTTGCATATTCAAATTGATCTGATGCTCTGCCTTTTAACAGTAAAGAACCATATATGTATTAATACATTCTTTTTGTGGACAAACACAAAGATAGCATCAACTTCCCGTGAATCTACATTTGCTGCAAGTTACCAGTGCCATCAGCAGTAGATGAAGTTTCTCTAAGGTTTTGCCTCTTCATTTAAATTCATACTGCATGTTCTTTTAAAATGCCAGTAAATTCATTATTTCTTTAAGAAAAAACAAATTTTGTGATGTTTCTGTGTGAAAATAATACTTTTTGTCCTGCACTTCCCAAAACAGTGTTAGTAAAGCCAAATACTGAAAGATCTCAAGTCTTGTGTGTAATTTAAAGGTAATAACCTACCAGGAAAAAAGAAGTGTAACATATCAGGTCTTTGTGCCCTCTCTGTGCAAAAGGTGGGATCCCTAAGCTGTTTCACTAGCAGCTTGTTTTGTGATGCTCAGCCTGTTACCCCACGTGTTGCTGGCTAAACCGTTCTTGTGTTTTATTGTAGTGTTTCCTCCAAATGTCCATGAAGGGCAAATAGTGATTAAATCAGTGCCTTAGAGTGATGGAAGCCCTCAAGGCACATCAGAGTTGGTCTTGGTGACCAATACCTGATGACTCACATTAATCTAGGCTTTTCTGAGAACCATATTGCAAAACAGCATTACAGTGAAGTCTTTCCTTTCCTTCCAGTGCACGCAGCTAGAGGTTACGGAGGCAAAATGAGTTGCAGTGTGGTAAGCTGGCTACCCTGTGATTCGTCCCCAGCTACCAGAGAACAAACCTTTATCTGACCTTTTGGATGCGTGGGGAGAGCTCTAAAAAACACACGTATCACTGGTGGGAGGGCCTGCGTCCTTAGCAAAACTTAGTGTGACTTGGTGAAAGTAGAGCCCTGGCTGCAACCCACTCTCTGTAGCGAGTCCAGACAGTCTTCTTTTGAAAAGGTCCACTCATTTTGGAGTAGATAGATAGGCTTTGTTGTGAAGATGAGAGGCATACGAGTTGTCATTAAATGATACAAAGGAGTCGGCTGTGAAGGAATTTTCAGTTTCTCTCTTTCCCACTCTGTGTTTCACGGTTTGCCTCCCCCAGGTTGTGCCCACAGAACTGTATGTTGGACTGCAAGATAAACCGGGTGATGGTTGCAGTGAAACAAATAAAAGTAGCCCTTTTGACTAACTTAAGGCTCTGTCTAAGGCTCTTATGTCTCTTTCAATGCTCTTGGAGACCACTTTTTATCATTGTTTTATTTAAAATAAATAAGACAAAAATGATGAATCAGATTATCAGAAAAACACTATTGTAAAGCATTGCAAAGCAGTGCTTCATGCTTTTTTCAATTCATTGAATTTTTGCAGTCAGATAGGACTAAAGACAATGAAGATAATTTCAAGATCATGGGGAATAAGTGGGTCAAATTATGAGCGAGAAGTAAAAATTGACACCCTAAGCTTACCACAAGATTGGCAGGATATCTAAAAATGCAAGACGGCTTATTTTAAAAAGAAAGAGAAAGAGAGAGAGAACCTTGATAACAACATAAAAAAAAAGGCAAGACTGAGTGTAAGTTTCTGAAAGATAAACTTATCCCACTTAAATATTTCTGCTGCTTGCAAAGGCTGTCTCTACCTAGTCTAAATAGAGTGCTCAAAAAACTGCTAAATAGTAGAAATGAAAAAGTGTGCATTGTATGCAATTGTACACAAGTGAAGCAGGCAACACTGGGAATAAGCAGACTGCCTACTAATAAATGTCTTTCAAATGCTTTGCAGGGATACCTGTCAAAGCCAGTTCTCAGGATTATGAAAAAATAAAAAAATAGATGGGAGGTTATGTGACAGTTCCTTCAATAACCTGGCAATGGCATTTTGGTTTCTAAGTATTTGTTTGTATAACATGCACTTTCTTGTGATTCTGTTATTCTCACAAAATGCCTGTTATGCTACTTATGCTAAAATATGTTCTTAGAGAGAAGTGTTTGAAAGGTCAGAAGATCCAGTGTTAACAAAATAAATCTTTAAGACTTTGCCCAATGGATACAGTAGTCTCAGAAGGATTTGGGGACTTTTAACCTGAAAGTTCTGCTTTCAGTATAGAATAGTTTCCTGGATCGAAGAGAGCAGTTACAAAGTAAGTATTCCTTGCATAAGTATTCTAGGAAATTTCATTTTGATGCCTGGAGATAAGGAAACTTCAGCACCATTTTCTCATCTGCTTCTCCATTTCACACACTTACTTGGCCATTTTTTTTCCTCTGCTCTAGCTGAAGCCAATGGCACCAGCCTTGCCATCCCTTTCTTTGCGATACCTTATCATCAGATAACGTGGGATGGTACTAGACTGATTACTTTAGAGCCTCTCCTGCAACCCGGTAGGTACCTCGGACTCTTTTGGCCACTTAAAATTAGTGAAGGGATCCTTATGGAGATTTTAAAAGAAGAACTAAAGATATTCTCCATCTCTAAGATAGACAATATGCCCAGACTTACTGAACACTTCTGGATTGCAAGAAATTTAATAAGTCTATTAGAGCTATTAGAGCTTGCTTGACTATGATATAATATTGTACCTTCACTGCTCAATATTACAAATGTTCATCTCTTTCTGGAACAGAAATATAACTTTTGAAAATGCCAGTGCCATTTGAAATGCATGTATTGCTGAGCTCTACTAATAATTTTTTATTTTGACTCTCACTTTACTTTTCCCATATACATTAGGGTCTTGTTCTCAGTCATAACTTCTAAGACCTAAAGTAATAGGAACAAAATAATATTTAAATCTCCAAAAAAATTGAACCTGGATTACAGCACTCCAATCTTCTGCATACTCTTTGCCTCAGTGCCAGGCTGTATATTTTTCTGCAGACATGAATATGTACATGATTTTATTGAGCTCTGTGTGGCAGGTACCTTGGCTGTATTTCTTTCCCACATCCATACTTATTAAAAAACTTTACAAAATGCTATTACAATCTGAACCGCTGGGGAGGAAACCTCCAATAAAGGTACAATTTACTCAGCATTAATTTTTCCTCTCAGGCTTCTGTTGTATTTTATTTTTTAAAACATTTAACTTTACCGCCTCTTACTTTAATATGGATTTCAATCCTTTTGGGGACATTATTATAGTTTGCAGAAAGAGAAGAGGGTGATGAGAGACTAGGTGAAAGAGATTTATAATACCTTTTTCTGCATTAGTTACATCCATGTACTTACAGCAAAGCCCTGAGCGGGTACCTCTTTGCCGTGCACCTGAAGCGTTTTTTGCTTGACAATGCACTGATAGTTTAGTAACACAGCCCCTACTGTGACTGACAGTTGGTTTTGGACTAAGTCACATACAGTGAATTAGGAGACAGCAACTATTGGCTGATCCTGTGAAAGTCTTTTCGGCAGAGTATACTAAACCTTCTTGAAGCTCTGCACTATTGCACAGCACTGTGAGATGCTGCCGTCTGCAGCAGAAGTTTGCCCTTAGTTTGGCTACTAAGAGTAGCCAAAGGTTATACTGTAGAAAAGTAGAGAATCACTGAAAAAGTTTTCCTTATTTCCAGCTAATATTACACGTGCCAAACATGTCAATGCAACAGATGACCTGAAAGAGCAGACAGTTAAAATGTTTCCTAAAATTCAGTCTTAGGAAAAAGTTATTCAAAAAGTTATTGAGATAAATGCTAAGATCTCAGTTCACTCAAGAGAAAATTATTCTGGAGCATCACTTCTGTACTTAACATCTTGGGAAGGTAAAATGAGCACTGTTACTTCAGCCCTTTCATCTGTTTTATTTAGAATTTTCCAAGAGCCAATTCAATGCCATCCACATCAGTAAATTACTGAAATGAAGGGCAATAAGTCTGTTGATTGGAAAAGGAGCAAATGCCATATTTCTGTTGAAGAAGCCAAATCCAATGGTGATCCAAGAAATTGCATTAAATTAAAGCTTGAGCCCGGAATTACAGATGAGGCCAGCCAGGGAGAGAAGAGAAAATAAAACGGGAGAGTCTGAAGAGATTGGACAGAAGCGTGATACAGATCCTGCCCTCGGACCTGCATCAGTGTTGACCAGCCTAGTGTTGATTTGAATTCCCATGGGCTGCGTGAGCTTTAAAGACCAAGTTCATACTCTTCCAAAGGCCCCATATTGCAAGATTATGGTTCCCAGTTGATCTGCTCAGATCAGGGAGGGAGGAAGAGGGAGATCTGCTCAGACCAGGGAGGAAGAAGGAGATTTTCATGCCATTTGTATATACATTCTTTTCTCTAGGCATCTAGATCAGGTGCAATTCAAAGCAATTAAAGTTAGGAGCCTGGGGTTCAATGATTTTATTCAGAGTTAAGCATCTAGAGCTTGGAATAGTTTAGGGTAGGCAAGACGTCAGGCCAAGGCCAACAGGGCTGACACAGGCTCTGCAGGAGTGAGCAGTGCCCTTCTGAAGCCCTAGCCACAAGCCGGGCAGTCTGTGCTGGCGCATCTCAAACAGCATTAGACTCCTGTGTCCAGGTAGCTGAATTGAGAGCCTGATTTCTGTCTGTAGTCTACAGGAAGAAGGAAGCACCCACATAGGTTATTGCAGAGCATTGAAATTAGACAAGATGAGTACTGTTCATTGCCAAAGGCAGGCAGCCTTGCTCGTGCGTCCTTGTAAACACATGCTGTAATCTCAGAGTTAGTGACCATTGTCACAGTTCTCTTCCCTATGTTATCACCTGTCGCTTCTAGTGGGACGTTACTAAAGTGGAGTAATGACAAAACATTAGCTGGTGTTGGGCCCACAGTCTCAGATTCCCTTAACAAGATAGTGTCTTTTCACTCTTCTGCTTGTCCTCTTTATGACTGCCTAAATAATTCATATAGGATGCAGGAGATGTACTGAGAGACAAATAAATTCACTCTCCCCAAAAACAAGTAATTATGGTGAATAGGGAACACATGTGACATATGGCAGGTTCAATCAAGCAAAACCAAGGCTTGGAGCCTGGGTCTCTGTCCAGGTGAGTATCCTAATAACCTATAGGCTATTAGCTTCTCCAAAATCATCTTAAAATGCTTGTTTCATCCTTATACAAAAGGGAAATTTCTAAATTTTTGGCAGGCTAGTAAAACCACCCAGCTACAGTCTCAAGTCATGCACCCTCTCTCCATGGGAGGTGAGCAATCATGCTTCATCACACTCTTCCCTGAGGTGCTGGCCCAGCTCCATGGGCTGATAAGGAAGGATAATAGGTCTATGGCCACACCTCCTTCCTTTGCCTTTTTGACATCCTGCTCCCCAAATCTGAGTGACAACAAAGGCTAGTGCTGTAGTTCTTGGGCTGCCTAGGACACCCACAAGGCAACCTGTCAGGTCCTGCGTGGATGCCAGGGCTCGCCTGGGAGTCAATCCTCCATGACACAAACAGCTCTGGGTCTCTGAAGAGCTTGTTTTTGTTCCCAGCCACTGGAAGCATCTCCCTGGGTTATTTGAATTGCACCAGGGTCCCTTCCTGCCGTTCCCCTCCTATGTGACGTGTTCTTTATAGGCACCAGCCAAACCTCACCTGTTCTAGGGGCAGAAAGGAGGAAGACAATTAAATAGATGTTGAAAATGTACACGCAAAGCAGAAAGATAATGACTGCTCCAGCCAGGGCTGGCAATCGCTGTGCAAACTTCCCCGTGCAGTGTTGCCAATCTAGCTCGCTCCTGACTGCGACACACCTGCTTGCTAAGAGCTGTGCTTCCCTTTGCCAGGTTGTCCATTGCACCAAGCGCCTGCGCTGCTCTATGCTCCAAAATAAAATGGGCTGGGGAGCGGACTCAAACAACCTCCTTCACTTCTCCTGTAAAAAAAAAATAAATAAATAACCAAATGTAGACCTATAGCTTCAGAGACTGATGCAGTCCTCCACTTTTAAAATCCTTTACTCTGCGTGTACATGCCCAGGAAGTTACACTTTCCTGTCCATAAAATCTTCCGCATGATTTAGAGAACATCACTGAGCTCATTTTAGGAAAATTCATGGCTGGAAAATTATTTCCAGTGGATGTTTTATTAATCAACACATGTCAAACCATATCCACAGAAAAAAATTAAAAATACTAAAAGAAACCCAAACAAAAATAATAGAACAATTATTGCTTGAAGATTCTGATTGCCTATAAATTATAACTCTATTCAGCTCCATAACAATTTATGCTTTCATTTATGAAAGAATTCTTGTTATTAACTTTCAATCTTGTTTACTGGGGGAAGTAGAAATAGACCAGGCAGGCAAATCATTTCAAATCGTGTCCTGAAAACCTAGGGTTATGGCACACAGGACACATTTATTACCAGTGTTTTAGAACACATGATAAGTTTAAAATGGGTCTGTATTTCAATAGACAGGGGTTGATTAGGACAAGGCTACTTACCGTGACCGCAGCTCCTAATGTAAAAGTGTCAGTTTGCTTGGTATATTCATAATGTGTTTATTCTCATTACAGTTTTCAATTTGTCAGTGTTTTACTGGCATGCAACCACAGAGCATAGACTGCTATTGCTGGCTAACCTTGTTATTGCAGACAAGTTACAAGTCCTGACAAGAGTTTGATAACTGTGCATGCTTATTTTAAGCCCTACATGAGAAAGGGTAGGAGGTTCAAAGTAAGTTATGCTTTCCTGTGTGAGTCCCCATATGATCATTCAAAGTTACTGTAAACATAAAAGCAGAAGTGCCTGACTGTTATTTTGTCACTATGACATTAGACAAGAAGGTAGTCAAAAAGGGAGAACAAACACGAGGCTGCAGTGATAAATAGGTAAAACCCTGGACCCTCAATTTTCTAAGCAAATGTGTGGATTTAGTCACCTGTACAGATGTTTGCAGTATCGAGGATTCATTCACTTGCAAATAATCTTTCCTGGAATCTATTTCCCAGAAGAAAGAGTGGCCAAACAGGTAAAGAGTGGAAACTGCTATTTCTTGTGGAAAAAGTACTATCTCCTCCCTCCTCTTCTTCTTGATGTTTGTTGTATCCTGTTGTACACTTTGATTATAAACTTGAGGGGTCAGAATAGTCTTTTTTTGCATTAATTTAACCAAAATAGTACAACCTCTGAAAATCAATCCAGCCCTGATCCTTGACTGAGGCCATAAATCACTTATTTTGAAATGTAAATAGAGTCTTACTCTGTGGCCAAGTGCTTCACAACAATTAAAAATTATGCAGTGCTGGAAGAAAGGTTTTTAAGGGTTTAGGCAGATCCTGGATGTTATTTCACTGATCGTGATAAATACGATAAAACCTCATAGTTTCCCAAAAGGAAGTACCTAAATAAGTTTATTTTGCCTCTCACAGATGTTGCCTATGTGCTGCTCTTCACTTACAGTGAGGATTGTGGATCCGCATCCCTACAATGAGAAGATTTATTTCCCATTCACATTTTGAGATCTAATCTTAAAAGTCATCAGAGACTGCCAAAATTAAAAGGAATAAAAAGCACAAGAAAAGTAAAAAATATAGGAAAAGTCATCTTTTTTTCACTAGCATCTGTCAGAGACCATTTGCACATCAATTCTCTTTGTTCTCCTGCTATGGAGATACACAACGTAGTATTGTATATACTTGGAGTTTGAGCAGAATTTCTTTATCATGAGAGGTCCATTAATGTTCATTAGTGTCACTACAACATGAGAAGAAGCCATATACTAAAAAGGCGGAATAGGGAGAGTCAGAATGCTGTTCCCAGATAATTTCTGAGGTGCCTGAGGTGGCCTTGTTTGCTTGGAAATACAGCTTCTGCAGTCACGAAGCACATCATTGACTCTGGAAAGTGTATTATCTATCTTCTGTGTTACTTTATAGTAGTGGAGGCCAAAGCCACCAAAAAGTTAGGAAGAAAAAAGAGTTATCAACTAAAGTCTGTGAGCCTGCCCTAAAATAAGGAAAATCCTATTCTCATTCATCTTCTAAAGTTCCCTCAAATTAGCTGGAGGGGAAAGATAGCCACTGGGCTCACCCTCTCCCTTCTCCACAGAAAAGATTGATTTACAACAGTAATGTAACTTCTGTACTATCTGTCACGTACGAGATTTTCACATACATGAATAGATATTGCAGGCTCAACACACTTCAAAAAGATAGAACAATTTTAATAAACAGCATCTTGTGTGGCTACACTCATGAGAACGTATACGTATTTCCAGGTGAACTCTTATTCTGAAAAATAAGATTTGTTTTAACATAATTCTTTTCCTGTGAATACAGTAGAATTGTTTTATTATGTTTTAATTTTTCTAATGTATTTGAAATGAGATTATGTTTTTCCTTTGAAATATGTTTTGACCAAAGATTGGTAAAAGCAAATAAATAAGTGAAAAACTGAATAGTACCATTTCTGCATTTGTTGTTTTCAGTCCTACGGATATTCCACTTCAAAGAAGGAACTTCCTGTATCACTTCATAGAACTTTAAAATGGAAAACTGCTTCTAAGTGCAAGTTTAGTGCCAATTTTGCCACCTTGGTAAATACTTATAGATGAGTCACAAGCTACTGAACAAAGGCTTTGAATTGATAGCCTGACTGAAGCACCGATAGTAATAAGAATATTCATGTTTCACATGCTGACCTTGTATCTGCTACCTTTATGGGAAAATCAAATGCTTTTCATTATTGCATTTGATTTCTGTCCTATATTTCAAGCCATTTCTAAACTCTGCTTCTCAAGGTTCATACTCATGTGTAAACAGAACGTTTCTTTATGAATCATACAGAGATGTCATCACCTTGGGTCTTGTGTAAAGTTCACAGACATGATAAACCTAAACCTAAGGGACTTTTTGTTGGGTCTGTGAGAGCAAAGTGGCACATTTAAATTGATTCTGTTCTTACCTAGTGCACAAAGGAGACTTATTTTTCATCTCTGATACACCTCAGTATCCAGAGGTGAAGCATTAAGAGCAAGAAGGAATACAGAGGGTCATGGACATTCCACCAAAGCAAATACACTTCACTGTACACAAGATGTCACACTAAGGTTAATTCCACTTCTAGCTCTATGGCTGACAGTCCATATGGACTATGTTATCTCCACACAGCTATGTTGCATGCAAGGCCTGAGTGTCATTAGTCATTGGGCCAGTAGTTTTACACGGCAACACTGTTCTGGGAAAATGTCCCAGCCTATTTTTTTTTCCTTTTTTTTTTTTTTTTTAAATGTGACCAACAGAATTTAAGAATTGACATGAATACTTATGTCTTATCACTGCATGCTTCTTGCCCACTCACTTCAGTCATTTCTCCTAAAAATATATGCTGTCTTCCTAGTCCAGCTTGGCCCAGGATGGAAGCATAATTATACATTCTTTAGACAACTATTCAACTATTGATAGTTTCTCTGAAACAAAAAAATATATATATAACAGTTTCAGTTGCAGTCCTCACAAGGGAGCTTCAAGGGGACAAGATCACTCCATATATATCAAGTCCCTTGATGCAGCTGGAGAGACAGAGATATCAGACATTGGTTTGCACATTTCTGCAAATACATGTTCGGGACATGAATCCCAACAGCAGCTGCATTTGAAAATTAGCCAGCTACAGGAAGGTAGAAAATATACAGAAGGAAGAGCACTTTCCCTTATGCATGTGAGGTGAAACAATAGCAGATATAATCCTGCAGTTCTGCTCACTATCTGTATTTTTCAAAGGTTGAAATTCTACGGCTCCCTTCACTTGTACTAGAACAAAAAGGAAGATTTAAACACAAAAATTTATTTCAAATTTGTGGGTTCTAGATTTGGTAGAGAAATCATGAACGTAAGGGGAAGAAAAAGAAAAAAGAAAAAAAGAAAAAAAAACACAAGAAGGGAAAGCATGTTTAAATAACTGACATTTTTACAGCTGCAGTCATAACTTTAAGAACTGAGAGCAAGCTCCTTATGAAAAGGTATGATATATAGGATACTACACAGTCAGTGGACAGACTACCTCACATATGGCACCTCCCATGGTATTCGTAAGGTTAACAAGATTACCCTTAGCAATGTCACAGCGAAGAAGGCATATAAGAACAAGTTAACTATCAGAGTCAGCACAAATACTTTGTTTTCCTGACTGAAAATAGTTGAAAGCAATAGGAATACGCATGTTGTGCCAAAAATATAGGAATTATATCATTCCAGCATGGGATTCATTAGCCAGCTCTCAAATTTGAGCCCAAACATCACTGAGCATTCTAAAAAAAAAGTTCAGTAAGATCTTCTTAAAAAATTCAAATGCTTCTGCAATTACTGTTTGTATCCAGATCACAAAGAAGAAGTATCAGAATGCTAAGGGAAGGTCTTGTAGTCCTGCTGTGCAAGATGAAAAAACAAGAGCTAGCAGACTCATAGAAATAAACAACGCTTCCCAAACTTAGTAGTTGAGTTGTTCTTTTGTTTGGTTCATGGTTTTGGTTTTGGTGGGTTTTTTAGAAGAAAGTAAGAAAAGTATTTAAATATTTTGAGGATTATGCCTACAGAATTTGAGAGATTTTTTCAATACTGATCATTAGAATGTTACTTATTTGTCCTTGCTGAAGGTCTCCTCTCGAACTCCCTGAAATCAAGGCATTTTAAGGTGATAACCTCCGCCCACTCTACTCACCCCCATTCTCTGCTGCAGTTGCAGAGGGCTGTAAGCACCTTGAATGCCAGGAGACTAGAAGATGCCTACATGTGCTGTATGGTTGCAAGGCAGAAGAATCCCAGGAACCTCTCATTGAGGTTATCCAGGCTTTGCCACCTGTGGTCACAGGACAAGTACTATAGTCACAGGAATCAACCTCCTGATTGAGCATCAGGAACTGACACAGATGTGGGTTTCTTCTCATCATCCAGGGCAAGATAAGGACATCTAGCTCCAGCGCCTGGAACCTAAGCAATGGGTTGGCACTGTAGTCTGGCCAGGCCTTGAAACAGGAAAATAGTGTATGAAATACACTTAAGGTATTTCAGGTAACTTGAGGTCCCCCAACAATGCCTGGGCCAAAAGCCATGGCTACAGCATGATATATGGAAAAATGTGGTCAGAGACAGAAGGAAGAGCCGGGCTGGTAGCGTCTAACTCAGAGTACAGCAAGTCCGGAGAGGGTTCATGTGAGGAAGAAAGCCAGTGTCAGCAGAAGAACGAGGCTGACACACGCAGACCTGCCCTATGGTGACATGGGACACGGCTTCACCGGTGTGGCCAGGCACCTGCTAGTCACTACAAAGGAGGAAAGAAGGAGGAAATTGCCTTAGTGATGGCAGGGCAGGATCAGAAAGTGGAATGGGAGCTGGGGCTCTGGAGGCAGGCAGAGGCACAGGTGCTCGCAGTCAGAGCGCCTGAGGGAGGGTCACCTCGCCAAGGTAGGCCCAGATGGCACCACACATGGCTCTCCCCTTGCAGGAGCCGTGTCCACTGAGGCAGCACCTAAGGTCACTCGCAGGCTTGGCAAAGTCCTTCCAGACTTCCCTTGCAGGTTCTCAGCTTCAGAGAGCATAGCTGGCCATTGGTGTGCGGGCCACACTTCGCACAGCGTCAAGCCCCCTGCCACCAGTGTCGGGCACCCTCAGCAGGCTCCCAATAGGCACAGCGCGGGTAGGAGAGGTCCCGAAGGTGCCCGTGAGAATAAAGCTGTGTTCAAAACCCTGCGTCTGTAAAGGACAAGCTGCACCCCCCACATCTCGTGAATCTCCTGCCAGGGAGGTGGACGGAGCCCATTGACCACTGCCCAAGGACTCGCCTGCTTCAGGCGAAAAACAAACCACAGCAGTGCTCTCCCGCATTTGTGAAACGAGAGGCCTATGGTTGGTCAATCCTTGCCTGGGAGGCAGCCCCATGATCATTTGGCTTACGATACATAGCCAGATCGGCCGAACGACTTTGGACCTGAGCGCCGAGGTGGAACTTCTCGACAGTCAGCCAGACTCTGCCGACCAGGAAGACGTGCTGGGGCTCATCACTGTGCCGTGGCCTAGATGCAAGATGGCAGGCAGGCCCTATTTTGCCGCTCCTGACAGAACTAATGCCTTTTACCTCATACTTGAACCCCTTCAACACATTATGTTTCCCCTCCCTGCTTTCCCTTACTGTGAGTTACAACATATTGCAAAATGAGCACATTAAAGCATGCTGGTGGGCAGTACCTCCAGCATTAGAGCATTAAAAGGGCTGTTCTGGAGATACCACAGTGATCTGTGGGAGAGGGGATGAGTCCAAAGGCACCTCATGCAGTGGGCACTAGGGACGAGATTAGGATCCACCTGTAAGAGTCTGTCATGAGGATGTGATGGGAGTCACAGAAGATGGTCTTCTCTGGGTCACTTGGATATATAAAGTGACTGGATGGATGTGGCCATTCTCTCTTCTAACCCATAAAATTCTTGCCCAGTATCCCAACCTCCAAGAGTCTTGTAATTTATACCCAAACTTTGTTTTTTATTAATTAAAAGCAAGTTACAATAGCTTTAAAATAGGGGCAAAATATAGCAAATGCATTTGCAACTGTATGCCACTCACACAGTCTGAAACAAGAGGGAAGGAGGGTTCTGCTGTGCATTAACATTCACTGGAGTATTAATATAACAGGAGATGTACCAGGCCATCTAATAAAACACTTCCCTTTCTCGCCCTTCAGTTTATTTTGCTGTTGAGGCACTTGCCAAAACTCTAGCATTTCAACACTTTTAAGGTGTTATGACCTTAACCTATGTAGTGTGTCTGGGGCTACCATATCCCAAAATATTGATCATAGGAGTTAGTTACAGCTTTCCTTGAGCCATCCAGAGATGGAGCACCATAAAATTGTCTAGTAAAAAATGTACCTGCTTTGAATAAAGACAAAAACTCAATTTGAAATATTTGAAACTGACTTTTAAGTTAGCACTAAAACCTTTTTTGTGCTTTTACCATGTATCTTCCCAGGATGAATGTGAGTTGTACAGCATCTACATTATAACGTACAGCTTTTAGGACTCAAACTTTATGCTGAAAAGCATGCATAGACAGTATTTTTTTCTCCTCAATCTTCTTTTGGATTTGATTTCTTAAGGCATGTCTACATGGGGGAAGTTAAGCAGCATAGCAATTCTGGGATAACTGCTCTGTGATAGCTCCCCATGGACACTTCATTGCAATAAAAAAAAAAAGACTTTATTCTGGAATAATTACTCTGCATTGTGAGTGGAATAATTATTCTAGAATAAAAATCAGCCTAATTTCAAGGTAAAGTGTATACATCCAGGCAAGAGTTTTTGTCTATTTCTTTGATTCATTTTTCTTCTCCTCTCCTCTCCACCAAAATACTCAAAATACTCATAGTGACTAGAATAGATGGGGAAAAAAAAAAACAAACAAAAGAAAAAACAGGAGAATTCCTGGAATAGCTATGTTAGGCTGTTTCCCCTTATAGATAAAGTTACAGCATTGACTTAAATAAGATCTCTGTCACCTGGTTTCTCATTAGTTTGAAGTACAGTTTTTCTCAGTCCAAAATACTTGTGTTGGCAGCCCACAACAGCCTCGTAGCTCTTTCCACCACAAGTTTTTCCATTCTTTGGCAACAGGCGGGGCGGGAAGGATTTGTCCTCTTCAGTGTTCTCTTCAGATAGGAAATCTGTAGCTGGAAGCCAAAGTTTTATAGATTTTATTCTGTGGGATTATGCTGGAAAATACCTGCTGTTTGTACATCCCTGGCAAAAGAAAGCATTGCTTCTTCCCCATAAATCCAAAAGAGTCAAATCATAATTGGCAAACACTTATATTATGGTGTTCTGTCTCTTCTCTTTCCTTAAATGCAACCAGCTATTTATTTTAAGCAGTTAGGTAATAGATATAGATCAGAGAAGACCATGATGGTTTCCCTATTAAGCAGAGTTGAAATAGCTCTCCACCTCTGGCCAACATGCAGACCAGCCACAGGCATCTCTCATAGCCTTGTGCCATTGATCTTCCTCCAAGTTCACACAAGCATCCCTTACTGCCTCTATTTATGACCTCTCCTGCCTTTGTATTTTAACTGGTTCTGCTCTCAGGCCGTGGGTAGAGTGAAACGTGTAAAACCACCTGCCCATGATGTTGTGTTTCCATTCAGCTTCAGGAAAGAAAGGTTTATCCAGTAATTAAAAACTCCTTTTGTCTTCAGATGTGCCTAAGTGATTCTAGCAGAAACATAAGCCATGCAAACAAATCCATTCCTCATTCATGTTTTCAGTCTGCCTTTCTCTTTTAAAGCAGTGTAATAATTCTGTTTGTATATGATCTTCAGGGTCTTAACTTTCATGCTGTGCCCTTTCATTTCCCTTCTTACCCTTCAGCATTTTTGCAAAGATAGGGCAGCAAAGGCATTTTAGATTCAGAATATGCTTGTGATGTTAATAGTGATTAATACACTGTCAAGTGAAGATATTCATAGTCCTACCTGAACCCTAAAGAGTTAAATTCAACTGACTTTAATATGAATTAGGTTTAAATGCAGATAAATTGCCAGTCAAAAAACAAACTGCGAATGTTGCTCCTGATTCTACACCAGCATTTTTGGTAATTTTTAATCATTCTGTATTATCTTTTAAACAACAGATGGTGTTAATAAAATTATAAACCCCTACCCCATAAAATGCCAAACAGCAATAGCATTTACCATGGAAATAATACAAGGTATAATGTTTCCACATTTATGAAAAGCTGAGCATGAAAAAACATTCACAGCGCAAAAGATAAGACCTAAAGTACTCCATTTCTTGTTAATATAGCTTCAGAATTTTAATTAGTATCAATTACTGCGAATACAGTTTTAGATATGTTTTAACTTGTTCAAAAGTTTCAAAAAAGAAAGTTTTATTTGTTTTGTATTAGTCTCTCTCACTGCAAGTTCAGATGTGCAATGGAAAAAAAAAAGAGATTTGCTTTAAGAAATAGAGTTTGCTTTGAATGAGTTAAAATGAAAGAGAAGGATGGCATGTTAGGTTTTCTCTGAGCTCTTAGTATTAAATTACTTTATAAAGAAAAGTTAAGTGTGGCAGCCCTGGGATCAGAAAATAATGCAAACACTCCTGAGTAGGTGACAAGTCAAAACTCTATCAAGGACCAATTCTTATTTCAGGAAAAAATTCCTATTTACTTTGATTGAAGGGTGAGCTTTTGGTATGTCCACAGATGGAAAAGAAATACAGACGAGTTAATGCAGGGATCTTTATTCTATTGACATTTTTCAAAAGTTTATAAACTAGATAGAAACAGACTGGTTTTCCCCTTCAGACTAATCTGCCTGTCTGAATATCACTCCACGAGAATATTACAGTAGTTTCTCAACTATGGTATGGAGACATATGGACAAAACAAGTGTCTTCTATCCATGCAGGAGAATGCAACCAAGCCTGTCATCACTTGGGTCATTCAGCACTTCCTCTGCCTATTTTGAGCCCAGCCTGCTGCCTTATCACACTGTGGTGGAAGGAGAATCTGTTTCTTCTCTCCTCATTCTATCTTTTTTATATTCATAAGTCAATTCTCTTCCCCTCAAGAAGCCCAACAATCAGAGTAACTTATCTTAAATTAAAAAAGTGAGTGTGTTGGTAAAGAAAAAAAAAAAAAAGTGTTGTATTGAGAATCTAAGCATAGCTAGACTACAGCACAATGAAGTGTGAACCAAGTCAGACTTTACACTTAATTATGGAAAGTGGTGTTTATGCAGGATGAAAGTCCCGTCTCAGCCAACTGCTGCCAGGTCTGCCCGTCTTAAGGTGTTCCAGCAAGGTGTGTGGCTGCACCGGCGTGGCTCCACCTTCCTCCCGGAGCCTCCTGTGGTATGTGTGTCTCCTCATTTCACAGTCTGCAGGGCTAGTCCTCTAAGGGCAGTTTGTATGAGTCAAGAGGCTTATGCTGGCATTGCTGGGATCAGAATCCAACCATTTGTATGTCTGAGCACACATTCTCCTCGAAACACGTTTGTGGTGATATACTCAGGAGTGCTTTGCACACGGGTTCAGATCTGGTTCCAACTGGAGTTCCCTTGTAATGTTCCAAATCTCATTAAGTTAATGAGAGTTTTTTCCAGCAATTTCAATGGGATTCCCTGTTTCTGTGCCACGTTCTCAGCTCAGCCTGGCAGGGAGGAAGCCAGGGTGAATCTCGGTGATCAGAGGTCATGCTCCATCCCAGCCCTTTTCTTGCCTCAGGAAAGGGCATGAATTGCAGCAATGCCAGGGACTAGGCTGGAAGTGACAGGGATGATCTGTAGCCGCTTTCACCTGCATCCCCCATGCTTTGCTCTGCCCTGTCCCGCAGTCTCCCTTTTCCTCACTAGCTGTATCACTATAGTGGTCTGGTCTGAGAATTGAATTTAGGAGCTAGGAAAGTTACACAGGAAAACAAAGGAAAATTGCACAGGAATCTTGTACGTTCCCAAGCTTGGCCAGCGCACACCAAACCACCTGGCATGACAGCAATGGGCAACCCCTGCCTGCAGGGAACATGTTGAGTTGAGTCATTTAACAAGTGCTCATCAAACCTCTTGGTTACACCTGGCTACCTTGCTGACCTTCTCAAAAGGAGAAAAAAAAAAAAAAAAAAAAAAAAAAAGAGAGATTACAGGCAGGAGAAACTCCCCTCAGTTGAACTGAGGAATGGCACAGAAACCTTGCACAGCTGGTGACCAAGCTTGCTTATTTTCATGGAGAGAAGACTGCAGCAATCAGGACAGTCAAACCAGTAGCTTTAATGAGGACTAGATTCACCCGCACAAACAAGTTGCATGGACTTAGAGATACGAATCTTCTCATATCCAAATCATATACTTCCTATTAGCACTACAATTATTTTACTGACTCGCTAAGAGAAGAATATCTTCCTAAATATTTATTTAGCGCTGATAGAATTGCTTACAGAACCTCGCTCTCATTCTGAGAATCTCTTACAAGACTCCCTTGTTCCCAAGTTCATTATAGCTACTTATATTATTACTGTAAATCTTTCTAATGCCTCAAATGTTTGGCTCTGAAGAACATTTTTATAATGAGGGTGGGGCAATGCAAAACTTTTCCTCTCCTAATTCACTGCTAAATTGTATTTGCAAGTTCAAATGCCAGAGCGATGAAATCACAATATTATTCATTGGATTTTGTTTGATTATTTGGTGCTGTTGTAGGGAAGGTATCTATAAAACGACATGAAAAGCAAAGCAACAGTGCTTTAGGGGTTTTCCGGGACTTCTCTTCCGCACACATCAATTTTACTGTATGACTGTCCTGAAAGATTTATGCTTTGTGTTTTGAGGGCCAGGTTTTAAATGGCTTCATAGAACAAAAACATTAAAATTTAAATGTAACTTTAAAAATATGTGTTGGACCTTTGGGCCTTCTGAAGAGGTCAAGTTCAAGACACTTATAAAAAGACCATTCCCAAAGAGACTGCATGGGAAAACCTATTAACATTACTGCTTTCCCTTTATTTCCCCTTTGATCATAAAATAAGGTTATGGGTGGCAAAAGCTGTAATGGTGGGAAGATCCCAAATAGGATAGTATGATTTAATCTACTGAATATATATATCTATAAAAAAAAACAAACCACCAACAACAATATGGTGGGATACCAAGCAAGAGCATGACTACAAAATGCTTTGCAAAGGAGGAAAAAAAGAAAAAGGGAAAACAAGAATAACAAAAAAAGCCCCATAGAAGTTGACAATGGGAGCAGCTAAAAAAAAAAAAAAAAGAAGAAGCAGCAGCAGCTTTTTCATGCTACTTCTCCTTCTTTAATTAAAGCTAATTTTGCCCATACTATAAAAAACATGACCATTATTTAAGGAGTTCCTAAATCCTGGATAAAAATAAACAAGCTCAGCATATGGCACAAGAAATAACAAAGGACAATTATGTGCTTATACTAGGGACATGCCTCAAAATCTCCATATTCCATAAGGAGAAATCCAAGTCTTCCTTCTACTTCTGAAGACCTAATAGTGACACAGACTGATTCCAGAGAAGACAGGGAGAATACAGAGGTCTGTGGGAGCAAGTTGTGGCTAATTTTTGTCCAAACTGTTTTCTGATTTGTTATGTATATTTCAGTCCAAAGGCTGATTTTTTTCTCAATTTTACTGTATACAACAAAATTTAGGAAAATAAATGTATTATATGAGCTGATTTACACTCCTGCTAAGGCTTTTTTATACTACATGAGTATTAAAGGGTTCTTAGTGCAGAACTTAGCTCATTGATTTCAAATGGTCCTGTATAAATGAAAGCAAAATTTGGCTCTGAACACCTCCAGCAGAAAACTCTTTTATTGTCATGAATATCTTAAGTGTAATCATTTTTCTTTTAATTAACATTCTAAAGAGAAGAGGAAGTTGGAAATCCAGACAAATCTGTTATGAGTCAATTAAGAAGCCAGGATTAGCATATACAATCAAGATGGGAGCAGCAAGATTTCATGGAAGAGTTCATGAGGAAGCAACCAGGACGCATGATTTGCATTGCAACCTCCCTGGTTTGTGTTGTTCTCAACCTCAGTATTGTTGACTTGACTCACTGTATGAATATTGCCAAGCAGCAGCAGCGAACCACGATTTCATTTTCCTCCTTGTGCCAATACAACTCACCTAGATATATAGGTTTAAAAAGACCAACTGTATGAACTATTGAAAACAGTAGTGATCCTTTTCTTCTTTCTGTAGATGATAACCTTTTTTATAAAACCTCCTTTTATGCCCCAGCTGTATAAGCATTATCAGTGAATACTGCAGACTGCCCTATACTCTTCCTTGATAACAGGTGATACTGAATACCCCTGAGGGACTAGAAGTGGGATACTTCACACACAGGTCACCTGAGCAAGTGAAGTCTTTTTCTGGGGGCATGACTGATTAGTGGGGTATATAAAAGAAGTTGCTGATCTCTCTCCAACTGCTATCTTCTATCTAGTATTTGTATTTTAAATCCAGTATCAGATTGAGAAGTGATTGTAGGCTTTGTAGTAGTATTAGTAATGGCAATAATAGTAAAACAAAAACACTTGAGCTTTATGAGTTTAAACTCTGAAACCTTTAACATCATGGAGCTGATTACTTTAAATTCAGGTCATCATAGAGAATCTTATGTGTCTACTACTTGTGAAGTAATATTCACTACTTTTCTACAAATAAACCGAAGGCATGAACCTCCTGGGATGAAAAGCTAACATTTTCCTAACTTCAGATTTCACAGAAATAAGAATTAGATGTTTTTAAAATATGATTTCAACAGAAATAAAAAATAATTTAATATATTTCCCAGCTCTCAATTAAGAGAAAAATGTGTCCACGGAGCTGCAGAACAGAACAATACAAATCCAGCTCAGTTTCTGAAGGACAGTCACCGCTGAATTCATTTCCAAAGTATGACACGATTTTGCTTAGATTTACAGATCAAGGGACTTTAATAAAAATTAAACATTAATTTGTTTATCTCAAGCCTCAGTTATCACAGGTCCCAGAAAGCCATACATCTGATGGGGTCTAATGGAACAGTTAAAGCAACCACTTGCCTGGTAATGACTAAAACAAGAGCATAGAACATGAAGAAATATCAGAAAATGCATTTCAGCCACCAAAGATAAAACCCTGTTAGTAGAAGCTCATATTTGTTTCTACTGCACTTTATGCTCAGCAGTTACAAGCAAGTTTTGTAGAACACAGTTGGAGAAATAATGATGTTTTTCCTTAGATTGCCCAAGCCTTATATTTATGTTAGTTTAACACATGACGTGATCCCTTTAAATTCAGCAAAGAAATGATTATTACTTCACAAGTGTACTCTCCTGATTCAAAGTTTCCTGAAACCAAATACTGCTTGTGTTTTTTGTTTTTTTAAAGCATGCTGTGTAATTGGAACTATGTCAATGAAAAATAGCATGTCCCTGACACTGCTGTAAAGAGTCTGATCACTGTAATCATGGCAAAGATAAGCCCATATTTTAAGCCGGAAAACTTCAAAGTATTTAAAGAAACACATCTACTGGACCTTTGTTCTCTTACTGAATCTTGCTCCCTTCTACCTCTCTACATCACGGTCAATATAAACCAGGCAAAGAAGACCAAGGGGGCTGTGCATTCTGATGCATATAGTGCACCAGAAATGCTCTATATGGACGACATTTTTAGAGGGTGCAAATACATTATGTCAACCTACACGAGCAAATTAGGCAACAAGGGTGTGTTTCAGAGACTTTTCAGTGCTTGCACACTATTAAAACTCTGTCTGAGATCTGTTTGGAGAAAGTAACAATTATGTTTCTTATTAAAGAATCTGCAATTACAGCCCTCTCTACACTTCCTGCTTCCTTCAACAATGCAGACCTGTCTGCTCTGAAGATTACAAAGTCCTGTGCTGTTTTCACTAGGTCACCAGACTAAACTGGCCAATCCACTTTCATGGCAACTTATTCCTGATTTTCTCTTTTGGGCAAACCTCTTTTGCAGTGGGACTGAATCCAGCATTGATCCTACACTTGAGTTAGCCCCTCTGAAATTCAGACTAATTAAAATAGTGTTTCAAATGTGCATGTTTGTGAGAGCCCTAAATCTTTTGAGATTCCCTAACTTCTTATATTCATGTCTGTTACCTCTAAAATCTTCTTCAGACACTGAAAAAAAAATGAGCTTCAGGCTTCCGACTTGTACACAAAAGTTATTATAGTCATATAGTTGTTGCAAACGCCATGTACTGAACTATTATTTTTGTTCCGTTTTGTTTATGGTATTTGTCTGTCATCAGAAAAACCAGAAAGTCCACAGTTCAGATTTCTCAGGATCATAAATGGTTTGATTAAGCTGCAGATGTTAATTAAGACCCAAATCTGTATCTTCATGTATAGCCAGAATAACCAGCTTGTTAGCTAGGGAAAGCCCATGATATTTAGAATATTCCATATTACAGGATGCAGATCACAAGTGGGAGGGTTCCAGAGCAGCTTTTGTAACCTCCTCTTTTCTCATATCATGCAGGTTTGGGGAAGGAAACGTGCATTGGACAGACTGTCTGAACGGTGCCCAACATCCTGTGCGTGGCAAACGCAGTCACTGCTGCTGTGTGTGTGGCAGGGCCAGCCTGAAAACTGGGCAGTGGTTTCCATTTCTGGAGGAATGTATTGCCCCCTGTTTTTTGAAACCTGCGAGCAAAGAAAATAAAAATATTTTTAAAAGAGAAATGAGCATTGCATCTTGAAATTTCATACTGCTTTCCTGAAAAAAAGGAAAAATTTTAATAAATTTCATAAAAACATAATTCTAACTATGTATCCCCACCACACTCAAATCAAATCGAGTGTTTAGCCATACAGCTTTTACTGATAAACACTTTTAGTGAGAATTTTCGTTACAAATAATGTGCAATCCAAGAGTTTTCTGTGTTGCCCTTTGTGATACAAACTTATCTATAAAGATGGACCATAAACTCTGTTGAGGGAAGAGTTACCAGTGGATGCTGAGTATCAATCTTAATAGAAAACTAACTGTTATGAGTAAACAGATACGGATTTATACAGCTTGTGGCCCTGATCCAATAAATGATTTTAGACACTCCAACGTGTAATTTTTAGACCCGTGGCCCGCCAGGAGGAATCCAGAAGCATGTTTTGAATGTTTAGCTTTCCCATGATGTGCGCGGAGAGAGATTGAGGAAGCCTAGGGAGAGGCGGCGCACGGTGCCTTGGCCGGTGTAGGTCAGCTCGCTCCACACGCAGCTGCCTAATTAACCAGGAAGAAACTTTGAGGTTTGTCCCGAGTCTAAAATCCTGCCTCCCTCTCAAACTAGGGCTCTACCTGAGGAATGCCTCTGGAAACAGGGCTCTACCCAGGGCTGTCTGAGATGCCTCCATCCACTCACTATCTACACCCTGATTCTTCTTATGAAAATAGGTTCCTGTGATCTTTCCTTCAAAACTTATGTTTTATTAAAACGTAGCTAGGGGAGAAGCTGGCTTCCCATCTCCCTCTATGCGGCAAGGCAGCGATTAGAGTGCTTACAGTCATGGGATTCATCTCTCCTGCCCTGAAAGGCCCCAACTCACAGCTCCTGTCACCCAGGCAAAGACTCTGACCTGATGGTCAGGACTGATGGTTATTATAGGAAAGGCAATCTCGACCCTTCTGCCGAAACTATGCCCTGGAGCACAAACAAATTCAAGATTCCTTAGATCATAATCTGATGTTCAGGTTATTCCCAGGGTTAAGGCACAGGCTGAGTTTTCTCGAGATTGTTTCTCTCTTCGTTATGTTAAATAGTTGTGGAATATGCACAACCCCTCTCCACCCCACCCCACTCCCCCAAAAATAAAGACCTGGGAGGAAGTACAGTTGCTACCATTGTGTTTTAGCATAAGCTGCTAGACACTGCTGCATTTTGTCAAGCACCCCGTCTCGGCGGGGAGTTTGCAGCATGCTCCAGGAGCAGCCACGGGAATGTCGGCAGAGGAAGACCTTGCTTCTGGATTCCACAGGGACGTCAGCTGGAACACGCCTGAGAGGGAATCCGGGATTCTCAGGTGGAAAAGGAACTGACTCCAAGGCATGAATCATGAGACAAGCATAGTGCTTTGAGGTTTAGGCAACTGCTTAACAGAGGGTTTCTGACTCACACCTGTTCATTTACATGCTTAAATTCCACCCAAGTCCCACATTTCACACCATCTCTACCCTCTTATTGACTGGAATATATGTATTGACAGACATCTTTGTGGTCACCAAGGTATCTTTTTATTTATGAAGAAACAACAGCAGTTGCTGAGAACATTTAACACTGAGAGCATTGAGTTGTTGCTTTCGTGGCATAATCCTTCCCATAGCTCCACTGACATTGATTAGTCCACATACGGTATACGTATGGCTGGGAATCGTATTGCAAGGCAAGTACCTTATACCAACGTGCCCTGCCAGCACACAATCCCCCGCCAAAGAAGAATGGCATTAAATCCTGTTTTCACTTTGCAATATTCCTGAAGTGAAAATATCTTTTTGCGGAAGTAATATGTCTATTTTGACATGGTGACTAATATTTTCTGCTGCATAACAAAAACATTAAAGGAAGGCCTTGCTAGATAAACTCCATACCAAAGATACATTGCTTTAAAACTTCCTTATTCTGGGCATGGTCTATTTAGGCCTCTATAAAAATCTCTGAATTTCTAATAACAAGGTGTACTCGCGTCTCTAAACAGTGACGAGGTGTTTATATTACCTTGTAGCGCAGGAAAAGCGCTTCTGCTGGACTTGTCAGGATTGCAAAAAAAAAAAAAAAAAAAAAAAAAAGATGATTTTCTAGTATTTCTTCTTGTTTCATAAGCCTATTTTCTACAATCTGGTGGCACACCTTGTAACTCCTAGTGAGATATTCAGAATAGCAACATGTGTATAACTTAAATGTAATTTGTGAAATATATGCTATATTTGCTAAAAAATGCATGTAGTCAGAATCATATGATAGTTTAATTTGCATAGATGTAAAACCTGAATTTATTATACATAACCTATATTTGTGAAAGTAGAGACAGTCACCTGGTTTCTCTTCACTGGTTTAATCTGGCAGTTCCTCACTAGAGGCAACAGAATTTTAAGAAGCAGCCAAGAGAAACCAGACACTAAGGGGAAGGAAAAGAGAAGAGCAGATAATGCACAGGAAAAGTGGTTGCACCAATATTAACACTGTTCCTTCATCCTCTCCAAAAGGAAAGTTTCGGATTGTCAGAAGACTGAAAGGGCAATCAGGCACCCAGAAGCAAGGCTGGCGTCATGGATGCATCTGTAACAAGTTCGTTCTCTACCCCAAAAGCCTGAGTTTTAAGAGGATGTCTGCAGGATGCAATTTACTTTTTTAGGTAACAAAAAGATCTTCTGTATGGAAGGTATGGAGCATCTCTGGTAGTTATCACCTCTGAGAGAGGCTGAAATGGCTTAGGCAGTGGGCTTGAAAACATGAACACTCTGTGAATGAGTGGAGGAAAATCAAGCCAGTCTAGGGAAGAGCAGATGAGTTTGTTATTATCCATATGACACTCATTTCAGTGAATGAATTTTACAGAAAGACATTCGGGTAGTGAGGTAGCTTAGGCCTAAGCCCAGGAGGGCAATGCCTACCCAACACGTTAGTAAGGTAGGCAAGAGACCGCAGAGATGCAGTGAAAACTGCAGCCACAACCAGAAAAAAAGAGTCATTGAGTCTCTTCCATTGAGCCTGCATGAAGATCAAATTCAGACAAAGCTGTGAAAAAGCTGGTAATGGTTATTTGATTTAGAATACACACATAAGGCCACTTCAGCAGGGTAGTGTTTGTTCCCTGCCATTTTCGTCTACAACAGGTAACACTAATAGCATTTGCAGCATAGTTGCTCAAACCTGGTCTTATTAGGCTGCTGAAGCATCCATGGGCAGACTTTGCTACAGTCAGCAGGCTCTTTGCTTTGTTTCAGAAATACTAACATAAGATTACAGAAACCAGGCAGTTGTTTTTGTATGTCAGAGGAAAAAAAACTCAAATGTTATTTTCAGTTTCTGGTGTGCTTAGCTCAAAGCAATTCATAAAGAGAGCAACGAATCCTAAGTGGCAGTGTTTTTCACTAGTGTAGCACTATCCATATACTAGGAGCTGAAAATAAGCCATACTTGATTGGGAACATATACTTAGAAAGGACAGCAGGATCTGAGCATTACTAAGGGCTTTTGTCATTGGGACATGCATGGTTTGTATTAAATAGATCAGAGCTACAGTTCTGTTGAGTATCTGCAATTACAGTCAGAAAATGGCCTTCTCTATCAACCAGGGGCTAGCATGACTTTGAAGTTATGTGTGAATGCACACATTCATAAAGTATTTCTTCTTAATATTGACCAATTCATTTCAAGCCTCAAGTAACATTGGATACAGAAAATGTATTTATTTAATTGCAGGATCTATGTGGATGCTCTTTTAACCCCACTCTATTCCCTGCCTTTTCTACTCTGTACCCCTTTCTGCTCATAAAGATATATGCATATCTGAAAGACACAGAAAGTATCTGTGATATCTCACAGTGGATCTGATAGCTCTTCTCAAGGAAAAGTGTATCTCCAAGTCCTCAAGTCACAGGAATGCTGAAGAAGCAGCACCTCAGGAAAGGCCTCCAACATAGTTAGGAGGCCACAGTCTCCATCTGATAGATTCACCGCTTTCACTATTCCACTCGAAAGAGAAAGATCTGGACAGAAATATTTTAAGTTAATGAGGTCACAAGTTTATGTCAGTAGTCCCTATCAGTAAGATAAGTCATCAGCAGGACGGTCTTTGAATAAACACACTTTTACACATCTTTCAAGGCCCCTAAAACTCAGGGCCATCATGTGGATTTCTGACGTTTCTTGGCAGGCTCTGAATTCACAAACCAATGAGTGGATTATTGTGATTCATATGCCACTTTCATTTTTGGCAGGTAACACGAGTGGTATTGGAGAATGATTACTTGAATGAGATCTGCACCCACTTCCCTCAAATCAGCACTCTGAAAATCTCAGCGATAAAATGTAGCTGTCAGCATAAATACATACATAAATACGAGATACGAGCACGTATCCTGTAGAGGGTTCTGGCTGTACAGCTCCAGACGTCAGGAACGAGCAAGCGTGTAGGACTTGCTGTAGTTCTTGTAGAGGGCTGGGCGAGCAAACATCTGTGGATGGACATTGAGGAAGAGGAAATTTCAAAGTGTCAGTAATAGGAAAGTTATATTGTACACCTGCTTTTTACGCATGCCATCTGCACTCAGTCATACCGTAATATAGCTTTGATGACATACCACAGCTAAAGGGCAGGCAGTATACTTCTTGCTTCATTGACATGAACGACACAACTTTGTAAAACTCACTGCTTAATGATATAAATCACAACCTTCAGACACGATAGATGGTTGCCCTGCATGTTTCTAAGTGCTTCGACCTATACTAATTATTTTCATGCTGAAAGCACTGAAGGAGCATTACAGTGAAAACCAGTGCACACTAGGTAAGCAGTAGCACCCTATCCATTCTAATACCGAACTTCCCATGATATTTTGTTGATCTGCAACTACATCATGATATCCAGTGAATATTGTTTACAATAACCTAATAACAAACAATTCTGTTCCCATTAATGTATACAATCTCCTATAAAGTAGTTCTTCTTTCCAAAGTAAACTGTCTGATCCTGCAGCTCAAACAAATCATAACATTTTCTAAAAATCTGGATAAATCTTGTGTGTAGAAAGGGAATGCGACCTCAGATATTTGCACTTTCCCTAGTAGATAAAATCATTGAAAAAAAAAGATTTATATTAGAATTATTTCTTAAAGAAGCATTTTTATGGTATACTTTGGTGTCTTTAAGAGATAGCACGTTCTAAATCCATTATTCAGTTCCAGTCCTGGATCTACTCTTAAACCCATGTATGGCCTCAGGCAAAATGTATTAGTTTCCCTATTTCAGTTACCCCAACTCTAAAGTGGGAACAACATGACTAACCCAAATAGCTTAGTCGCAATTTATAAAAATGAGTAAGTAACTTGATGATTAGATTTCTGAGACGTGAAACACGATTATTATTAGGATTCAGTGACCAACCAGGCACAAACGTGCAGTACAAACGCAGGAGATGGGTCTTGCACTACAGAAAACACACCAGCCAGGAGCTCAGCGAGGAGGCAGCTCCAAGCTGTACCTGTAAAAGGGGCAACATTCCCTCAGCGCTTCCTTTTTATTACCCCATACGACCTAAAGAGTGGGAAAAGCTAAGGCCTCTCCAAGAAATGAGTAGTTCCAAAACACTGCAGCAAATCAGATACATGAAAAGAAATTTTAATCTTCCTAATAGAGCTAGCTACTATTTTCTCGTGGAAATGTCAGAACTGATTAAAGGCTTAGCATTTCTATTTAAAATCAGTCAGTGCACGATACATTTTAAAGGGAGAAAAATGCAGAGGCCAGATAACACGGAGATAACAGGCTAAATTAATTTCTTCTGCTGCTGCAGTAATTTGGTAGCCAATGTATAGGGCATGGGATTACCTTCTATAACTACAGAAAAAAAAAAAAAAAGTATTCTTCCTGCTGGCAAAGTCAGTATTATTAATTGTTATTACTATTATTAACCTTTGGGCTCGTGTATCCTCTGCAAATTAATGATTATTCAATAGCTGTGTGACAAGGGTGCACTTTCTAATACCAATTAATGGAAGAGCATATCACTGGTTTACCAAGAAATGTGGGGACGTGTCAACTTCACGGTCTCGGTCTTGCTTCTTAGACATGCAAAGGTGCCTACACGAAATGCATTTGTCAATTCCGTGAGCTGAAGGGGGAAAGCGGCCACAAAATCAAACAAAATCAAACAAAACAAATAAGGAAGGCGATTGGGCTGGCGTCCAGGGTCCCCTCTCTTCTCGGCCTCCTAGGGAATAAGAAGCAGGCGCCGCTTTCAGGGAAAGCTGCCCTCACCGCCAGGTTCACTTTCCAGGAATTCCGCGTCCAAACGGCGCCTCGGCGAGGCAGAGAAGGAAGGTCTTAAAAACAAAAGAACAGAGGGAAAAAGAAAAATGCCCAAGGAGAAATTATACGAAAAAAAAATGAGATTTTTTTTTAAAAAGAGGCGAATTCAGAGGCAGCGGTGCCGAGGCGCCCGCCGCGCCAGGTGAAGCGGCGGGGGGGAGCGCGGGGGCTGCGCGGCGCGGAGCGCAGAGGGCGGCGGGGACCGTCGGGGCGGCCCCGGCGCGCAGGGCCGCGGAGCCGAGGCGGCGCGGGGCCCTTCCGCGGGCGCGGAGACGGCAATGGGGCCGCGCGGGGCTCCGCGCTGCCCGGCGGCCCCGCCGCCCCCTCCGCGCGGGCACCGCGCCCCGCCCGCGGGCGCCGTGCGCGGCCGCGGCGGGAGCGCGCGCACACGCACGGACACGCGCAAACACGCGCGGGCCCCGCGCCGGTACCTGCTGCCCGGCTGCTCCCCGTGCCGGCTGCTCCTCGGCGCGGCGGCTCGGGCGCGCGTGTGCGTGTGCGCGCGTGTGTGCGCGCGTGTGCGCGCGAGCCTCTCCCCCCTGCGCCCTCCCCCTCCTCCTCCTCGCTCTCCTTCCTTTAAACGCCCACTGCCGATGGTGCGCAGACAACTTGAACTTCGGCGCAATTAACTTCGCGGGCGCCTCGGCAGCCGGAGGTGTCGCCGGCCTCGCTCCCATGCGTGAGTCGCTCCTCGGCCCGGTGGGGAGGGCGCGGGGGGCAGAGCGGGCGCGGGGGGCAGCAGCGGCGGAGGCTCCGCGCCGCGCACCTGCCGCCGCCCCCGCGCAGGGGGGCGCGAAGGAGAGGGAGGAAGGGAGGGAAGGGACGTGGCTGGGGGGAGGGGGGGACACGCAGCCCCCCGCGAGCGCTCCCAAAAGTTTGGCAAACTTCGCCCCGGCGCTGGACACCGCGGCCAGGGCGCGGGGAGCCGTCGGAGGGCGGGAGCGCGGCGGGGCCGCCGGGCTGCGCGCTGCGGAGCGCAGCGCAGCGCAGCGAGGCGTCGTGGCGGGGGGCGGCCCGCGCCCCCGGCCCGCAGCGCGGCGGGGGCGGCAGCGCCGGCGCCTCCCGTGCGCGCTCCGCGCTGTCACTCTCTTTTTTTTCTCCCCCCCTCTTTTTTCTTTTTCTTTCTTTTTTTTTTTTTTCTTTCGCTCCGCCGGCAAAACCTCCGCCTGAGCTTTGCCCAAACCACCGTCTTTTTTTTCTCTCTCTCTTTTTTTTTTTTTTTTTCTATTTTTTTCCTCGATGTCTGCGCGCACCCAGCGCCGGGAGGGAGCCGCGCTCCTGGCAGGCACCTGCCCCGCTTTAAGTTTTCCCCTGGCGGGCTCCGGGCTCCGCCACCCTCGAGGGAAACTTCGCCCAAACGCCAAGTTCGCGGAGCCGTCGGCGCTGGCCGGAGTTTGAGCGGAGCGGAGCTCGGCACCGGCGCTGCCTCCGTGAAAATAACCCGCAAATTCAGCTGCTCCAAGGCGGGCAGGAGCCCCTGGGAGCCCCTCACGCTGCTCCGCACTACTTGAGTGCGAGTTGCAGCCGTCCCTTATTCCCACTTTATATTATTTTGGTATAGTGCATCCGTATATTTGTCTGCTGTAGTCTGCTGGCAAACATTAGCATTCAAGCTTACATTTTTGACAAATGTGCAGACAGGAATAGCATGAATAGGCATCTTAAATATTAACAACCTAAGCATCTGTTGTGAAACAAATTTAATATATTTACTCTGTTTTTCTCACATTGTTAGAAAAGGTTACAATAAGTGTAAAATTTCAACTTTAGTTAGCACAAGGAATGCTTGGATATTTCACTATCTCTTCAGACATTTAACACACTCACTAGCTAGAAATGTGTCAAATCAGGCGCACTATTCAAAACCAACTTGCAACAGTAAGCATGGAGTGTAAAGGCATGAATGTAGGATGTTCTCTATAATTTGTATCGTCTCATTACTCGGCAGCACTGTTTGCAGAATTTCAGAGTGCGCTTTTCACTCCCGTGTTCCTATATGCTTTTTAGCACATTTGCACGCACACTCATTTTCCACCTCATTTTCCGTTTCAGATTGCTGTTGACATTCCCTTGCTTTTCTAGTCAAAGCACCGGTTTACGCAGGAACGTGCAATTGCAGAGAGTAGGTAACAAAAAGAGCAAGCAGAAAAGGTAACGTGCGTGCATGGTAGCGTGTGGATGAGCAGATAGCACGCACACGTTAGAAGGCAATAGGAGAAAAACTGAAATCCTCGGGTACCGCGCTCTGTATGGCCCTCTTGAACACGAATGGCTAGTGCAAAAGAAACAACTGACCCCAGGAATTCCTCTTCCCCTGGAATAAGGCTATTCTAAGGAGAACAAGAACATAGAGGAGGAAAGTCTCCAAAAAGCCTGTAGAGTTATTTCAGGAATCAGTGCATTCCTTCTCTCTCTTTTTTTTTCCCACAAGTTCAAATATGTAATAAATAAGTCCTTTGTATGCAAAAGAGTTTACTGGAACAAAAAAACATTTAAATGGAATGCTTTTTGTGCATACACTTTTAAAAAAGTAGCAGTTTCCTTTTTAGACTCTTTGTTGTTGACACTTTAAATGGGAAAGCAGCTATCACAGTTTCTCTTTCTGGTCTCCTGGTATTTTAGTGATACGCAGAAATCCTAACCTGCTGCGAAAGAGCAGTAAGGCACGTGAAGTCGCTCGGTGGTGGCACGCGCCGTTTTGCGCAGGGCATCTGTCCCAGCCGCCCGGGGTTGTGTTTGAGGAGGGTCCCGCTGGGGTCGGCAGCGTAGGCCCCGGAGGCCGGCGGGCAGCACCTGCCCTTATTGCTGCGGCTCTTTGGGGACACCCAAACGGTGCCTCCCGCTGCCCCGCGGGCGTCCGAACGCCAAGTCCTGCAGGAACGCTCACCCCTTCATCACAAAAGCGTCTAAAGGGTAGGGAAGTCCTGATACGTGCTCACTTACTCTGCCTTTCTGGTCGGGGGGTTTGAAAGCGTGTGACTGCAGTTTGGGAAATGCAGACGAAATAGTCTGGTATTCCTGGAAAAAAAAAAATCTTTTAACAATCAAATATTGTATCAGATGCTCAGGTTTTGGAAGCACTTCTGTTGTCACCTGTTTTCTAATCTGAGTGCCATCAGATAAAATTTGAAGTCCTTCCTAAGGTTTCATCTTTTTTTTTTTTTCAGAAAAAGCTAGTAGATTACTGTATTTATTATCTAAATAGACTGAAATATATAGAAAAAATGCTATTAAAAGTAAATTTTTGAATTTAAAATAGAGGAAATATGACTTTCTAAATGTTTTAGTCCTATATCTGAGAACTATGCTCTTTTAACATAGATTCTACCGAAGCATTTTATTGCCTTGTACATAACTGGCATTGCTCTCTCTAGATATATTTAATACATATACAACGAAGCCACAAACTTTCCTTCTACAACAGTTTAAACACATCTGGAACATTTTACTTTCTTATAATTTATGTTAATAGATGTAGAGTGTATATACAATCTTCTTAGAAATCATTGCTTTTTCCAAAGGGGATTTTTTTTACTTTCAGTCAGGGAATATATTTATAAGAACAGAATAACTCAAAGTATAGGCATTCTATATATCATTTTATTTTCTGTTATATTAGGTTGATTATATAGAGCTTTCATTTAGAGCAATGGGATGATGAAATTACAGAGGAGTTGTTTTTTCAAACGGTTCAAGTTGAGGGCTGCAAAAATGAATGTTTTGGGTGAAGTTCTTTGCCTGTGTAGTATTTTTCATAGAATTCTGACAAATTAATTTAATAGAAAAGCCACAAATCTCTTAGCATGGGAGGATATATTTCCAGGTAAAATGGAAGTTCTGCTTTTGCCATTATAGGCAGCAGGCTCCAGTAATCTGCTCCTCTTGTGGAATGAACACTTTCTACTTAAAGCTATCATGCACCTACTGTTTATTTACGCTGCATTAAACTGACAGCACAGCAATCAGAGGAAAAATATGACTTACTTTCCTGAAGTAAACACCGGTTTATAGGTTAGTGCGTGTATTTATATTCCTGTCGCCACTAAATAATGTCTGTCTCCATTTTAATATCTACCTGCAGTTTTATCCGGGGCAGCCGAGTCTTCCA
The DNA here is from genome assembly GCF_059628265.1 of Tinamus guttatus. Classification (NCBI taxonomy): domain Eukaryota; kingdom Metazoa; phylum Chordata; class Aves; order Tinamiformes; family Tinamidae; genus Tinamus; species Tinamus guttatus. The sequence continues at coordinate 10,265,113 of NW_028288649.1, forward strand.
TGTTTAAAAGGGGGTGGGAGTAAAAAATAAATAAATATAAAAAGGGGGAAAGAAGAGAAAGTTTTGTTATCGTTCCATTCCGAGAGGAACTTTAAAGAAAAATGATTCTGTATTCCTTTATGGCATGCAGAAGCCAGTTTTAAAGAAACAGTCTTCAGTTTTACTTGGTGATTTTCAATTGCACTTCAACTAGGGAAAACAGAATTCCTTAACAGTATTTGTCTATCCAAGTCACTGAAATTGTATATTCAGGCAACGGCAGATTAAGGGCAGAAGCATTTTATTAATAACTGAAAGCACATATGTGTGTGTGATGAAAAATGTTCTGCAAATCTGTCACTATGCAATCAAGTGCATTTTTTAAACTTTAGTTGTCACAAAGTTGCTACTGATTCTAAAAAAAAAAAAAAAGTAAAACAGTTTGACGGTTAAAGAGTCACTTGCAGTTCTTATTGCTTGTTACACTAAAATTTTGCAACTTTATAAAATCCACGTCAGCAAACTCCATTGATATTGCTTTCTGTCTTGGACTAATCAGCCCAAGTGACTCACTGTTAACCTGCACATAACCTTAGCGTGAGTACCTCAAAGTTTGCCAAGCATCCCTAAATCCTTTGCCAGGGAATTCCATTAATAATCTTTACCTGAGGGGCCCATTTTGCTCCAAATTTCTGAAATTATGATATTTAACATGGTTAGCTTGTATGTCAAGTCCCTTCGGTACTAGTATCATGAACTCTCTACGGAACCTGACCACAACTTGTAATTGTTACTGTGGAAAGGATATGCTATAGTAGTGCCTTCAAAAAAAGTAGGTGTTTTCTGACATTTGCCATCCTGTGGCATCTCAGTTTACCACAGTTATCACCAGCACTTTGTTACCTAATTGGTATCCGTTTGCTGCTTTGTAAATGTTGACTTTCTCATGGTTTCTGCATTGTGATGCTCTCAATAAGCATAAATCTTTATAGAGACTAATATTAAATGGAATTTATGGTACTGACCTTGTTGATATGCGCTGATCTTGTCCTTATCTCCCGTACTAGTTGTAATCTGCCCTTACTCTGTGTAATCTTGGATAGTGCGATAGCAAGAGCAGAGGAATCGTGGAGTGCTCTAACAGAGCACAGTAACATACCCCAGGCACTGTCTGAATTGGTAATATCTCTTTTTAAACCTGTTGGGCCTGACTTGCCTCTCACGCACCCCGGCACAAGTCAGGAGGCTCTCTGGGGAGATTCGTAGGCCTTCGCTTTTACACTTATGCCACGGGGTCGGTGTTAGGTGTTTGTGCGGGATGAGCGGCGTGTAAACACTCCCTGCATGCACCAAGGTTGCCGTTTTGCTGTTGAAGAGTGCACATATACACTGATCTCTCCTGAGACCCATTTTCCATATGTATATGTGCCTGCTGTGCTTAGGACGGGCTATAAGGGCCGTCTTACAGGTATGTCCCAAGTTGCTCTAGAGCATTGCAGGTGACTCTTCTGCACAGCTATGGCTCCAGGATGATTAGCTCTTGCTATATCATGATTTCCTTTGGTGAAGGGCAGTTTAGATAGATAGGCAGGAGAGGCTACTCGCTTGCTCACAGACCCCTGGTCACCCGAACAGCACCTTTTGACAAAGCATCCGGATGGGCAACGTCCGTCAGCTGCGCCAGTCTCGCCTGCCTCCCAGCACCTATCCGCTCCAGCCCTTCCACTTGGCGCATTAGGACATGACATGACCTGAGGAGGTGAGGGAGGTGCTTTAAACCTAGAGTGCATCTCATCCTCCCGGGATCCTGCCATGGCAGGATCCATTGGGCCAGCAGCGACGGTTGGCATGATGCCCCACTTGCTGCTCCCCGCGATGCGCTTGGCCGGGAGACGCTACCTGGTGGCCTGTCCCTTAATCGTCCCCCGTGTCTGGAGCTCCAGGGCCCGGTGTCAGCACTGATGCTGACAAAACGTGTCCTCTTGGGCAAAGTGCCGAGTGAGCCCTTGCCGCAGCTCTTCCCCGCAGAAGCCCAGCTTGAAAGCGCACGGCGCTCGCGATTTCACGTGCAAGGCGAGGAAGCTGCTACATGCAGCATCTCTGCAAACGTGGCTTTAATATGCCTCGGGTCCTGTTACCCACCTATAAAATCACTAGCACATAGGTTTCATGGAGCACTGTAGGATTAATTAGTTCTTTATAGTCTTAAATCAGTCTTAGGATGGAAAACATTGCACAGCACAAGTGCAAAGAGTTGCTACTCGGAACTGAAACCTGCATGTGAAGGTGCTACAGACGTATTTGCTTTACAGTAACATTACTAAGAATATGCCTGTTTGCAATAGACAGGTAATTAAAAGCATTTGCAATAAGCAGCATCTAAAGTTGAGATATCAAACACGTCTGGTTTCCCCAATTCTAATATGTTAAATAAAAGTGAGAAAGCGCGAGAGAGAGCACGTATGCACATGTACCACAAAAACTCACACACAGAAAAAAGCAAAGGCAAAAAATAAAGTGAAAAGAAACTTCAGAGCGGATTTAAAAACATTCACAATCAAAGATTAATTCAATATATTTGTGGAGACATATATTGAAAAGATTTTAAGTTATTAGTGTTTTTCATCATAGGTGGGCTTTCTGGATAAATATAAGAAGTCTCAAGAATAATTAAAGTCATCTTAAAACTTAAAAAAAAATGACGGTTTTAGCTTCTAAGGATTCATTGTAATATAATAATACTGAATGCTTTTTAGTGTTAGTTCTGCACTAGACATTTAATTACAGTCTTTGTGAGACTTGTTATCTGTATAGTAACCAGTGCATAAAAAGCATGATATATACTTTTACATACAAGCTCTTGCTTGCCAGCTTTCTTTTTAAGATTATAGATTAAGATCTGCAATCCAGAATGTTCATGTCTTCAATGAAAACAACTTAATTTACACATTTTGCAGGAGGAGTGGGGCATTTATTGTAAAAAAAAAAATTTATAATACTTTTCCTTTTTCAATATTACTTGAACTGTTGTTTGGCAGGGCTTTCTTTTTTTTCTTCATCTCTGTACAGGGGCCCAAACTCAGCATTTCTTTGGTTGTTGAAGAGGTTTAGCACAAAAACAAAACAAAACAAAACAAACAAACAAACAAAAAAACATGTTCAGGTTGTATTGAAAAGTAAGACTGAAAAAATTCTAGTATAGTTTCATAGGTTTGTTTTATCCACATGAACATCTTCTTGTTTAGAGGAAAATTGCAGCTTGCCTTTCCCACGTCTGCTGTTGAATGTTGTCTGAAATAAATACATTATGGGTAATATACATGTATGTGATTAGTAATCTGGTCTTCACACTGCTGTGGGAAAGGAACATGCTTGCAAGGAAGATCGGGCACGTGAAATTAGGGTTTTCCTTCTGCAGGCTCCAATAATCCTGCAGCTCCTGCGAGGCGCTGTGCAGCTGCGTGTGGCAGAGTCCCCTGGGGTTTGCACGGAGGTCACCTGCCACACGGGGCAAAACGGGACCTGCAGCCAAACGTTGCAGAGCAGATCTTTTCTCTCAACCCTGCCTATGTCCTCCTGGGACGTTTGGGGGTTTGCTGCTTACATAGCGGTGTTGTGCAGGAGCGCCGCAGTGTTGGTGCTGGGCCCTTCCTTTCAGTGTTCTTAGTAAGAAACTCTCCCAGCAGAATCAATCAATCAAAATCAACCCCTGTCCCATTGACTGTATTTTATTGACTTTCTTTTCCTTTTCCTCTTTTTTTTTTCTTTTTCGCTTGACTCACTGGATACCACAATCTTTTTGGCTATTCCTGAATAATTTTTTAATATATATATTTTTTTGAGATAAAAGATGTGATCATGTCGTAGTAACATTTTTTCATTTGAAACTTGAGGCTCCACTACTGACTTTATTTGGATTGTATGTCCTCTGAGAAACTGGCTTATGCATTACCACTTAAAATGAACATTAGGATACTCATAGGTGCGGTTGTTAATTTCTAAGCATTCTAAAAGATAGATACCATGCAAAAAAACTAAACCTATAGAAGCTCATTTTTTGTGTGGCGTGATGGAAGGTATGCCTTAAGAAATATTATCCGGTTTGATACATTGCATTTCCAAGCAGTATTTCATATAGGTCCTGTCTCTTTAAAAATGCAGTCTCCTCTATTTGCCCTATTAATTGTTGATATGTTGCCATCCACGAGACAAAAATTAGAGCTGTAATTAAATAATCATGTGATGCTCCTTAGTGCCAGTGAGAGCAAACTCATTTTTCCAGGCCCTGATGGTCACTGATTATTGTATTACTACTGGCTTGCTTTATTTTTTTTTTAATGGCTGTATATTGCCGGGTTACCTAACCACTGCCCTTCTTTTCAAAATTAAAGGAATTGAAGAACATTAAGTCACTTAATTGGCTAGTGGTCTACGGGGACATAAAGTAGTCATACCTCCTCTGCTTTTTGGTCACTCAATTGGTTCTACTGGGAGAACTACATCAGTGGTGTGGTTGCGTGCCATTTAATTTACACTGGTGTTTTGGCTGGGATGGATGCATATAGGGAATGCCAGGAGAATTACAAAAGGAGCAGGGTATTAAAATTCAGAAATGATTAAAATTGAAATAAAAGGATGCTGCTTCTTTGCCAGTACTCTGGCAGTCATAATGACACATAGAGATTAGTTTCCACCTTCATCTTTTCCTTCTTTCTCATTTCCTCTTGTTTATTGTTGACACATTTTCCTTATGTCTCTGCTTCTCGGCGCTTTTTTCACTGTTACATATTCCTACTTTTTCTCTTTCCTTAAGCATGGAGAAGCTTACTTAACCTTATTATAACAATAACAGAATAGGTTATTAATATTTAATATGCACATGATTAAAATTTCTCTCTTAAACATAGGTCAGCTCTATTATTAACTGACATGTTATTTTTCATTTAAAAATTTTTATTCTGCCCTTACGGTTTCTCAAACACCCTTTACTTTGGTGGTGATTTAACACATAATGTTTAGAAAACTGTGTTAGGCTAGTGAAAAAAAAGAACTTACCAGTCAAGAATAATCAATTATGCATGAATTCAGATATAACAGATGGAAACTGGTGAGTTAAAGTTTCTCCTTAGCTTCATGATTTTTTTGTTTTGTTTTTGTGACACCTGTCTCTTATGTATAGATAAACATCTAACATAGCATACTGCTTTTCGTGCATCTTTGTGTTTTTTGTTTTTTGGGTTTTGTGTTTTTTTTTTTCTCAGTGTGGCATAAACTCATTTCCCCACCATTCCTAACTTACTGTTTGTAATTTGTTTGTCTGCTGGCATTGCCTTTCTCTAGGGTAATCCTTTGATGAAGCTAGCATTTAAACTTCTAATAAATTACAGCATGTCTTTTAACCTTAAAATTATGTCAGCACGATATTTTAAATTGTCTGGGTTCAGTTCTGCCTTCAGCTGCTTATGGCCTATAGTGCTAGTGACATTAAAGCAACAGGGTAGACTATGACTGTGCATATATATTCATATATGCATATGCACACATTCTTGTGATTGTGATACTTATATAGGCGTTCCCTCCAGAGGCATTAATTAAATTTCTTTCAATCATTTGACAATGAAGCAGATTGCTTTGCTGCCTTTTATTAAGTTCAGTATTGACTGGGCAAAATATTTCTTTTGGTCATAGAAAGATTTGCACCCACCTGTATCAAGTAGATAATAATCCTTTGCTGCATTCCCACAGCAGCAGTACTTGGTACCAGTTGGTACCAAGTAGAAGAAATGCAGAATATGTTTGCTTCCTCTTTTTATAGGGAAGATTATAGAATAGCTTCAATCACTGGCTTAGATGTGTGATGACAGGTTTATCTTTTTGTTGTTGTTGTCGTTGTTTGCATAGTTCATACATAGTTGCCTATTGGGGAGCTGTTGTATTTGAAGACACCCTGTGTTTCAGAAACACAGGTAAGTTGATAGGGAAAATAATTTTCTAGGACTGCAACGATTTGGAGCATTTCTTCACCGGGCCCCACCCACACTTGAAGCTGCACATCCTCAGGTGTGGCACAGAGATATTTTCTGTCCTATAAAAAAATGACTTCAGAGAATGCACTGCAGATTTTTCATGAGCGGAGTACTTCAAAATTTCTCGTGAGCGTGTTACCCACTTTTTTGAACAAAAAAACAATACAGAGAGGAACCAGTAAAATAACCTGCCAGACTTAAAATGAGATATAAAAGATATCCTAAGGAAATGGACATGGATGCTGTGAAAATAATTGCTCTGTAGGTTATTTCTTCTAACCTAGCTGAAAGTCTATTATGAAACTTCATGTACATGCTTTATTTTTCCCACATACTCCTTACTCAGATATTCCTAAGTCAATGTAAAACACAAACTTTTTCTCCAAAGTTTTTGTATTTAATGTGGGAAATACTTTTTACACAATTACTGAGGCATTTACCCCAAGCACTTTCACCAGAATAGAAACAAAATGTCATAAATATTAAGCTCCTCTCACTCTAAAAAATGCCCCATTTTAGTAGATTCACAACTTCTCTTATCTATCATGATCCCTTTCCACTGTGGTCGCTTAACAGGAAATCTAGAAATGTAGCTGTTTTAGCAAATAGATATATTACGTATTTGAATACATTTTTGTTATGTTTTCTCCGTTTTTTTCTTTTACCTTTTTGCCTCTTCTGTTTTCTTTTGAAATTCAGCAAAAGTATTTTTCAACATTTACAGGGTACATGAAGGAACGTTTTGAAGTGACTTGTTTTTGCCTTATGTTGTGTGCATTTATACTAAGTATACCCTGACACTTGTGTAAATGACCTTTATCTTCATGACACTCCATATGCTAAAGCTTTTTTATTTTAGCGCCTGAATATTAACAGGTACCTTGTTCCTTAAAAGAACTATGAATATTAACAGGTATCTTGTTCTTTAAAAGAACTGTGGAAAAAAAAAAAAAAGAAAACATTCATTTGGTCTTTGTTATTGTGGAACCTTCTGAGTTTGAGTTTGGAAACATCATGAGAAGAAAAAGCAAATTCGGCCAAAACCACCAACTTTCAATTTGTTTTACACCGAAACCACACATTTTGCATGCATTTTATGTACAATGAATATTGACTCCTGTCAGGTTTGGCCATAATTAGATACAGTTTTACTTAAAAGGTTTTGAACCTTAGAAAAAGTGTAGCAGAACCTGGGCAGAGTTCTGAGTTAACAGCGAAACTGGAAACAGGACATTTCATGTGGTTTTGGGTTTCATAATGAAAGTTTGACATAGTTCAAGTCATCAATCAGTTCTAACCATTTCCTTAGACTTAAACTCTTCCATGTTTGCAATGCACAATCTTTATCAGCAGATTTTGCTCAGACTCCCAGGCCAGTGGGAAAGAGGCCAGTGTGTCCCGGCGATGAAGGGTTCCTGTGTAAGAAATCGCCGGTGTTGGAGCGCAGCAGAACACGTGTCTGAACCGTAGCTCATAGCGCCTGAATAATCCCTCCGTGGTGCTAACCACAGCGGTTCAGACTGTTCTGCACCATAACAGGCAGCTTCGCTCGGAATACGTGAAATTCGCCCTCACTCAGAATTGATGGATTAAGCTCCTGTGATCCTAAAACCCTCACGTTTTATTAACTCGGGGTGCACTTAAGGCCAGGAAAGAAATGCAATAGTTGGAGGTCGTGGAAAATGAGGCATGAGGGGGAAAGTAAGTGGAATCAGCAAAGTACATTACACAACAGTTTAGAAATACCTCTCTCTAACTTTGCTTTTAATAAGTAAAAAATAACTTAAGCTCTCCTGATTTATATGTCGGTGGATCACAGTTTACCTCTGGAATGTTTAGCCGTTTTATACTATTTGTTACCATGTTCTTAGTAAACTAAAACATTACAGTAGATGCTCTTCAGATGCACCTCTGAAATAAATGTTTATGAACCAACTAGCACTTCTTTCAGTTAACAGTTACATTCCCATCTCTTGCCTAGGAATTACCCAGTGATGTAATGATCACCCCAAGTTCCCCACTAAACATAGTTGTGTGACCTGGAAAAAAAGGATACCTCTCAGGGAAGGGTGGGCAATTAGTGACCTGCAGGACAAATACTTTGCCAGCTTTTCTCCTTGCTTCCAGATGCTAAATTGCATTAAGATTATTGCATTTTTTTATTTGTTTTATTTTTTTGGAAGTGTTTGGCTGTCACTGCCACGTAGAAATTACAAGTTCATCAAGGATCAAGTCAACTGTTACAGACAGAAGAGGGTATTGGCCCACATTCCTTTTTTGTAAGTTGAAGCTTGCTATTTGAAGTGGTTCTGAAACTCAGAGATATAAAAATATTGATTGATTTTTAAGTTAAGTGCAGTCAGTGCCTGTGGAAGTTGCAATGCTCATATGCATAAGGAGTGAACTCCCTCCCGTCCCCCGCACAGGTTGAGATTGGGGAACAAATGGGTGAAATTTACCCAGTTCATCTATTAATACTCATTGCTGTGATCTTTTTTGAAAAAGTGAATACCTGTCTGTTACAGTTTGAACCAGATAGGATTTCTATAGGCAACCACAGGTGAAACACTGCACTCTTATTAGCGATCACGCTCACCCTTCACTTCCTCCACCACGCCAAACAGTTCTGGCATTTTTTTACTCTGTATATTTTTTTTTTTCCAGAAATTTGCCTCTTAGTGACTTGCTTGGCAGCAAGGGGCAAACTGAAATGACTCTGGGGGTTCACCCCAGGAAACGTGTGTATTTATGTCAGTAATAAAAACCAGCATGGTTGAAATAGGCGTATGGCAGTGAAGGGCACTTATGCAAAACGGTGCGGTGGTTTGACTAAAAGTAGTTTATTTTAGGCCAAACCATGTTTTGCATATTCCTATCTAATCCTATTTTTAAAAGAAGATGCCATGATTGAAAGAGGCTGCAGAAAATGTTTGCAGGAGTAAACGAGCCTCATCGCATAAGCAATCAATAGGGAGATGTCTGTTTGTATATGATTTTACATATCTGCAAGCTAGCTGAGACATCCAACTGCAAAATGCTGTACCATGGGACACCGTGTAGATATCTGATACTTTCCAAGGGATTTGGGGTCTGTAAACTAATGAGTGCATTACATGTCGCCATATATGTACGTTTTTCACCTCTGACAAATATGGTAAGGATAATTTACTTCACTTAATAAGCAATTAAGTGCAGTTCAATATAGCTGACTATTTTAAGTTAAATATTCATTTTACGTAACTGTTTCAGGACCTGGTATGTGAGAGAACACAAACGAGCAGAAATTGCTCATGCAAAATGTGAGAGGGGACGACAGCTTGTGCGCGATGCCTCTCAGTGCGATGAATTTCATTTCCTCGCACTTTTGCTTTTTGACAGGCACACTCTGCAGGCTGGGCCAGGTTGCAGTCCGAAGGATCTAGGTTGGGATGTCACTTTGCGTGGGGCGTGGGGGACTCTGCCATCGCCTTGGCTAACGCGCCCCGAGCGCCTTGAGCACTCGGGTTGGCGTTTGATGGAGAAATGCAGAGTAGGAGACTGGAAAGCGCCTCGAGCTGGAGGTGCCCAGGCCACGGGGCCGCAGGAGCGGGCGCACGCGGCGGCGGCGGCCGTGCCAGGCTGCTCCATGTGCCCAGACGGGGCTGCGGAGGCGTCAGGAGCGCGCACCAAACCCAATCAGCCCCATCTCCCCCGAGCAATCCGATAAAGGAGAGCGTGCGGCTGTGCCGGGATTTGCTCTGCTGCCAGGGCCTTTCTGTTTGCCTTGCGCCGGAGCCAAGCTCCGAGCCATAGGCCCGAGTTTCCTCCTTTATTTTGCACCCGTGAAGGCTGGAGGCCTTCGGCAGCACCGAGGCAGCACCCGCGCCGGGGAATTCGCTTGCTGGGGCAGCTAGCGAGGCTGCCGCTCGCCGGGAATTCACCGCCGACTTGCGAAAACGGGGTCCAACTTTCTAAGTATGTCTCATTTCAGCACAGCCCCGTGCGAGATGCATTTAAACATCATAAATACAGTGCAATGGCTTTATTAAGGATTAATAAGCTTTATTAAACATATATTTGTCTGCACCATGTTGACTGGAAGCTATGAAAAATGTGATGTTCCTATTGCTGCAGGTTTAAATGATTGCCTGCATATGTATCCATGACAATATCTATTCATCTTCTCTTCTTTATATATGTTTTTATTATAAATATCTTTATTTTAGTGGAACATTTTAATATAAAAGCTGACGCAGTGGAGTGCAAACTGGAATAGGTCAAAGGAAAATCAGATATCTGTATCTTAAATTTATTCCAAGTAGTTTGGTATTGATAAAAAAAAATCTGATTGTTGTCTATATGTCGAGATATGGCAGCGTTCATTAATTCTGGCTCTCTAGTCGAAGCGAGGCTTGCATGCCAGCATTCAAAAGTCTGTAGTGAATACTCTACCAGAGCGATACTCAGAAATTAAATTAATCCACGTTGTCGGGAGTTTATATGGCATAAGTACATATATGGAGTTTCAAGAACAGAGTTATTTTCCATAATCATTCATCTCGAGCATAGGAAGCATATGCATGATTATATAATTAACAGAATATTTGTTTGTCAGTGTTTGGTTAGTGTGCATAATAATATCATTATTAGGCCTTCTGTGCTCCTGTATTATCAGATTGTTATCTCCCTGCTCCTTTAATTTACTGTGTCTGCTTTTTAGATTAATCACTTTGTTTTAATCTGAACATTTTAAGGTATTTTGACCATGAAGAGAGTGGTTTGTGGCACCAAAGCAAAAGCATTTTTAGAACAGATTTACAGATTTTAATCTCTTTTTTTTTTTTTTTTTGGTTGTTGCTGTTGACATACCTGGTAGTCATTTTTACAAGGTGGTGTTTTAGTCCGCAGACCTTGTTCCAAAACATATTTTTAAAAATCTACTCTGTTCTAACCAGCCCCCTATCTCTCAGATTATCTCCACTGTCCTTATTCTCCATCATGTTGCAGGCAGCATATTGCCAGCTCAGTCACTCTCCTCTCACATGATTTTCTCTTTTAGTGGTCAGTCTTGCTCTCTGCTAAGGTATTCTGTAAAGATGAAAAGTGACACAATGTTGTTATTCTCCATCGTCCCCACAAAGTCTGGACCTAACTAGTTAACCCCCTTTTTTTTCCCTCCAGGTGTTCAAATATAATTGTTCTCCCATCCTTTTATTTATTTATTTATTTAAGGGACTGAACACTATTCATTCTATCTCATTGGAAAAGAAAAAAAGATTGGTTTCTAAATAAACAACCTGCTAGACAGTTATCCCTTGATCATATGTTAAGGAAGATGTCGTCTACCTTTTCCCTTGTTTTTCTTTGCAAAGCATGTTTCTTGTTTTCCCCTTTTCAGGGCTCTCAGTAACAATCTTAGTAACCTTTTTAGGACATGCAACATATGTACAACTTTTCATGATTCCTTTATTTTCCACCTCTACTTGCACTCCTTTGAATAACAACATTATATAACATTGTATTCATTTTGAAGCAATGCATTTCTTTGCTTCTGAGATTATAATCTATTTTGTGCATTGCCGAATACAATAAATATTTCATGTATTCCACCCTATTACCATTTTCCTCTTTCTGCATGCCCCGTATGCTGTTTGTGCTTATTTCAGTAGACATCAGCTTGTTTCTTTACCTGGTTTGGATGAAGTGCTGGTGTTAGGGTGATATATCTGTAGTGATAATTTTGCTCTTCATTCATTTCCCTGTTCTTTATTTAGGAGCTTCACTGTTGTGTTTTCATTTTATGCGTTAGAAAAGTATTATTAACCTCCCCCTTTCTTAGTATTTCTGTTGCTTCAAGCCCGCACATTCGGCTCATGCTTTTTCCCCCCAGAGAAGTTTCTACTCTAAACATTTTGGCTATCTAGCGCGTGCAGTAGTTCGCATTTTCTTTGCTCTATGATGTAACTCTCAAAACACTAGGCATTTTATCAATAAAGAAGTTTAATTTTTCTCTTATCTCTCAGCCTGTACAAACTTGTTGCTTTCAAGTTTGTCTAGTTGGGTTACTTTTTTTTTTTTTCCTCCCCCCTCCCTGGTGCATTGTGGGAAAAAAAGTTATGCCTGTCTCGCGGTTATTTATTTTGTCAATACGCTGCCACCTTGGTTTATTTTTATCGTTCTTTATTGTTTTTATCGCTTTCCACGCGCCGGGCCGCGGGCCCTGCCCCGCAGAGGGGCGGGCGCAGCCGCGGGGGTGGCCGCGCGTGGCCCCCGCGCTACCGCGGACGCGGGTGGGGGGCGCGCGCGTGGCCCGGCCTCCGCCCCGCGGAAACTCCCCGCCTTGCGCCGCGGCGGGCGGAGCGGGCGGGGAGGGGGCTACTCATTTCCCACCTTTCCCGTCTCTTAAAGCGCAGCCGGCGCTTCTCCTTCGCCGCCCTTAATAGGCGGGGGGACGAGGGAAAAATAAAATAAATAAAATAAACAAAATAAGTTTCTCCGCGGCTGCTCCGCCGGGCCCTGGGCTTTCCCCGCTCTCCCGCGGCCGCGGAGCCCCTGCGCGGGGCGGCGCGGAAGCTCCGCGGCGGCGGTGGCGGTGGGGGGGGAGGGGTGGCCGCGCATCCTCCGCGCGGCCCCCGCCCCCGCCGTGCACCTGCCCGCCGCGCAGCCGCCGCGCAGCCTCCGCGCGCAGGGGCGGGCGCTTGGCACGCCGGCAGGATATTGTTCAGCCTTCATCCCTCCCCCCCCCTTCCTCCTCCTCGTCGTTGTCCCCGAGCTTCCCCCCGGCCGTCGCGTCGCGTCGCGCCGCGGGCGCGCGCGGAGGCTGCGCGGGGCCGGGCATTGTGTGCGGCGCGCGCAGGGCCGCCTCACCCGCACGGGCGCGCTGCAAATTCGTGCGCGCCCGGAAGCCGCTCGTCCTCCCCCGCGCCGACCCCCCTCGCCGCTCGCCGCCCGGCCTGCCCGCGCCCCCCGCCCGGCCGCCACCCCGGCGCTTACGCCGAATTCCCCTTTCCACCGCCTTTTCCTTTTCATCCCTGCTATTCTCCCCCCTCGCCCGGCTTCCCCTCCCCCGCTGTGTCTCCTTCACCACCATCTCCTCCTCCTCCTCCTCCTCTGCCACTTTCTCCCTCTCTCTCTCAGGACGCGTCGGATGATCCGGGGCCGCCGGGGAAAGGCTCCGGGCAGCAGCAGGGAGGCTGCGTCCTCCTCCTCCTCCTCCTCCTCCTGCCGTCTCGGGCTGTTTCAAAAAAAAAAAAAAAAAAGCCGGTGGCCTCGGTGTTATTTTGTATTAAAATGAGGAGGAGGAAGAAGAAGCAGCGGCGGCAGCGGCAGCGAGCGGTAGCGGAGAGGAGGATCTGAGCAGGGGACGGCGGCGGCGGCAGCAGCAGCAGGAGGAGGAGTAGTGATGAGTCAACTAATAATTTAATGGGGACAGAAACAGAGAGAGGGAGAGAGGAGGGGGGGAGAGCAGAGCGAGGCAGCTCCGTCCGGGGACGCACACACACACACACACACACATACACACATACACACACACACACACACACATCCCTGTAACATCCAGCAACAACCACCAAACCGGCCTAAATAACAACCCTGCTCAGCCAGACGGGGGGAGCGAGAATTGAAAAAAAAAAAAAAAAAAAAAGGCGATTTATTATTCTTTTCCGCTCATCACTGCTTTTTTGCTGGTTTGGTTTTTGTTGTTGTTGTTGCCTTTTTTTTTTGCTACCTTTCTATTTTATATTTTTGCCCTCCACCCCCTCTTTCTTGCGAGTAACTCTTCTCGGAGTTCCCAGGTTTTTCTATTTTATTTTTCCTTTGGCGAAACAACTGTTTATATATATATATAGAATATAGATATTTAAATTATAATTTCTGGCGGCTCTGGACTCGGAGGGAGTGCAACCTCGTCACTTTTTGTAGTGGTGCTGCTGTGCCTTGTTGTGTGTGTTTCCTTCCTTCTCTCTGTTCTTTTCCTTTCTCTCCCCTCCTCTCTCCCCCCTCTCTCGCACCACAGCCCCCGGTAAATGAGAGGAGACAGGTCCTCTCTGCCTCTTTTTTTTTTTTTTTTCCCCTCCTCTCCCCGGACCGCGAAGGCGAGACTAAAAGTGGCATTTTAGTGCCTTTTCCTGCGATTTTTCTCTGCACTTTTTATCTCTCTCTTTTTTTTTCATTTTTTTTTTTAAATCTTCAGGAGCGATCTCTGGGGCTGAGGTTTCCGCAGAAAGTTTGGGGGCTGTTAAGGGGTGTATTTTTGCGGAGGGGGAGGGGAGCGAGCTCCTTCTGTGTGTGCTGCTCCTCTGGGTGCCTATTGGAGAATAATAGTGTAAGTGACAACCTAGAAGTAGACTTTCTGCTCCTCACACTGGATAGAAAAGCTGCTGCTTTTTTTTTTCCTTTTTTTTTTCTTTTTTTTTTAATAACTCCCTTTCTCACTTGCTCCTTGTCGCACGGATTTTATTTTTGAAAGGCTAGCTAGGCTTAAGTCACCCTCCACCTCAATTTAAACCTGCTACTTTTTTATCCTAATTTTTATTTTTTATTTTTTTAGCGTTACACTTGTCTGATCCATTTGATCTTCGTCTGCTTCTTCCATTGCTAAACCTTGATAACCTGGCTCTCGCAACAGATATATAATATATATAATATATATACTATATATATTATTATTATTTTTTTGTCCATTGCCTTTTTTTGCTCATGGCTACTCTGTTTCTCGATATCTGTTTTTGCCCCTCCCCGCCTAGAGGGAAATAGCAACAAGAAAAAAGAGAGAAATAAGAGAATATTAAGGGAAGTAGTCCTCAGGTCTGCTGCCCCCTCCCCTCCCCCCCAACCCCCCCCCCCCCGCTAAAAAAGGGGGGGGGCACCTAGAAAACATCAGTCTTGAACTTCTTCCTCTTCAAGAGCTCGGGCTGCAAAGGAACCCTCCTTTGTTTTTGTTATTTATGTGCTGTCAAGTTTTGAAGTGGTGAGTTTCGGGTCGGTTTTGCTAATTTCACTCAGAAAACTGCAGTGTTTCTGTTTCTAGATAAGTACTTTGCTTCTTTGTCTCTTTAAAAGGTCACAGTGAAAGCTTGGCCTGGATTGGGAGAGCCATATGGAACGGATAAGTGCGGAGCCGCTCTCAAAATGTGATTACGGGGTTTTTATGGGGGAGGGAGGGAAGAGGAGGGGAAAGGGACGGGGAGGGGGCTGAATCCAGAAGGGGGGGAAGAAATAATATAATATAGCCCCAGCGGCGGTGCCTCCCGCCAGCGGCGCGCTGCCGCCGCGAAGCTCATTGAGAAATTGCGCGGTGCGTCCGTAGGTGTTCGCTGGCGCTTCGGAAACCCGTGCCTTGAAAATCCGTGCTCTTCTGCGAATGCCGGTGATGAGAACTTGTAGTTACGGAGGATGCCTAGATGCGGAGGAAGCCCGGGAAACTCTTGGCCTGGGATGTGTGGGGATGATGATAGCGATGCCCTGCGAGTGCCTCCTTGGGCAGGCCGGGCTGAGCGTTGCTCATCACTATTCCAGGCTGAGGTTTCACTGAACTTTAGCCTTGGGCATGGAGTTTAAATGAGTAAATTAGGTGTTTTATGTGCATGTAATTTTGCTTTGTAACATAAAGCTTTTTACAAGATGACTAAGCGGTTAAAAGATGCCGATGGGAGGGTATTCTAAGGCCAAGCTAAAATGACCCATTCGGTGTTTTGGTGGTGCTCGGTGTATTAACTAAATTGCGATCTATCACTTTTATTCACTGTACATGATGTAGTGCTATTCTGACTCATGATGACTAGATACTTTCTGTAGCAAGAACCTTGGTGCATAGGAGTACTTCTGAAGTTGCCAAAAGTAACAAAAAAAATCTTACTCCAGATTTTCTTTTTTTTTTTTTTTTTTTTTTACTTTTTTGTTGTTGTTATTAATCTTCTTATTCTTGAGAGACCAGTTTCAGAAAAGCAGCCCTGTGTTATATGAGCATCATCAGAAATGTCGGAAGATGTCAATGATTTGAGTCTGTAATTCTGTGGTTAGGCTGCAGTTAACACAGTAAAATGAGAATAATCTCTTTAAAAAGTGGCTAAATAAGGCACATTTACCGTTAATGAGACACAGGACCGAAAACAGATGGGACCAAGATTAATGGTAACCCTTAGCATGTCACCTTAAAGCACAAGGATAAATAATGATTTTCTAAACTTTAGCGATTCGGTGGCATTCTTAAGCTTGTAAATGTTCAGATTAATATATTACCTCTTTCTTTACCATGTCGGGCAAAGCAGCACTGTGTTCAAACAAGAAAAAAGAATAGTTTACAGAATTGTCGCTGGTGTATATACCAACGATACAGAGCACGTGAAAAATCCCAAGATGTTTAGGTTTTAATAGCTTTGCTATGAAACATGCAGAAAATGTGGTGAATTACTAGGCAACTGAAAGAAAGTAGCAATTATCAGATTCTCACCGGTCTGTGTAAATAAATGAGATTTCCCTAATAATTAATATTTGCACTCAGTAATGTATATTCTAGTTCATAAATTAATGTCTATAGTCACCTGTCCTTACTGGTTGTATTATATTCTCATAGCGTAATTGTCAGCGTAGCTGCACCTTTCTCAGCCAGAGAAAGGTAGGGTGAAAGAGCTGATGATCATAGCATTATTGATGAATGAAATCATAACCAGATAGATGACTCAGTTCTCAGCAACTGATCGCCTTTACACTGGATAAAATACATCCTGATGAGTGACAAAAACCCTCAAAACTTATTCCGTTATGGTCTTGATTTGAGGGACTTTAGTGTTTTAACTGGAATTGTTATTTGTGGACTGAGGTTTGAAAAGTTTGTGAAAGGGGAAATATAAGCCTGCTAACGTATACCTTTCCTTAGTTTGCAATTGAAATTAATTCCTCTTTTTTTTTTATTTTTGCTCTCTCTTGGTTTCACGTACCTATGCCAGTATGTAACTTTGCATCACCAAGGGTTGTTTTATATTTAAGAAATGTAGAAATTGTGGTTCTTCAGCGTTATCTCTTGTGAGATTCTGCCTTCTTTCTTCCTTTTTTATTTTTTTTTAATTTAAGAAACAATACTCCATTTAACACTTAAAGTTTAACATCTTAAAATTTACATAAGCATATCTAAAACTTTGCCAAAGTTGAAAAACTCTTCGTATAAGATCAGCTAGGAAATTCAAGAACGGCCACTTCCCGCTGCTGTCCATTTAAGTTAAATGTTAAATTCTATCCCTACTTTTATTTTCTGTGGGGAAAAATGTAGATGAATGATATTCCGCATTGCTAACAGATCTGTTGCTCCCCTAACTAAAGTTTTGACAGTCTCTCTATTGTGTGCTTCCATTCTTTTACCACATAGACTGAGGTCACTTTCACTAGATTTTGTTTTATTCTTTTCCATCCCAACAATAAAAGCCTCCAGGATTAATAGCAAACCTTTCTGTGAGATTTGTAATAATAGTTATGTTGGAGCACATATCTTGAAAATCATCATCATTTCTATCAGTATTAGTCTGTCTCACACCTGCAAGAATATCTTTAAAGATTTTTTTTTTTTTTTAATAGGGGTACTCTAGTTGACTCTTAAAAATAAGTATAGCAGATTATGATGCGATCTCTCTATAAAGTGGGGTATGAGGTAATTTTGGAGAATATGTAATTTTTCTTTTTTTTAAAAAAAAGTAATCTTCTGGCTAATTGAAATAGTTATCTGTTCTTTGTGAGCTCACTCTACATATATATCTCTGTACATGTGCAGGCTGTGTACGTATACATATGCGCACACGTGTACAACATATATTTTTTTTTTGAATCATGGCAGGTGATCTTTAGAGGCGGGACTGAGTATGGATCATTTGAACGAGGCAACTCAGGGGAAAGAACATTCAGAAATGTCTAACAATGTAAGCGATCCGAAGGGTCCACCAGCCAAAATTGCGCGCTTGGAACAGAATGGGAGCCCATTAGGAAGAGGAAGACTTGGAAGTACAGGAACTAAAATGCAAGGAGTGCCTTTAAAACACTCTGGACACCTGATGAAAACTAATATTAGAAAAGGTAACACTTTTGATAATTCTGCATTGGAGAAATATGGGTTATAATTATATGGGGGGAAACATATTTTTGCAGACTCTACTTCATTTATATTTCAGTATTAAATCTCCGTTCTAAAATATTATATATTCCCAACTCTGATATAAATCGCATTTGGGAAATGTTAAGCTTGGGTGGAGCATCTTGCTTTACAGGGTGGAGTCTGGTTTTTGTTAAGGTAAAGGGTAGCTGTACTGATTAAAGAAAATTCTTACCTTGAAATACAAGTAATATAATAAATTCATTCTTTGAATAAGTGTTGGGCTGAGGAATGCGAAAATATGTAAGAGTGAATGCTGAGCCCCCGAAACAAACTCTCGCCTTTCCTCTTAGTGATGGTTCAAGCGTGGAAGGGGCAGCAGTATTTCCATAGCAGTTGTAAGTTGGTTTGAAGGAGAGAGTGTAAATCTTTAGGTATCGCATTGGAAAAGTCATTTATGATGTCAATCTTCGCAGTTTATTTTCTTAAGTACAATTCATTATTGAACAATGAACAACTTGGGTGTCATATTTTTCAGTGGCTGGTTTGCTGTAATTAGACATTTACACAAGGAAAAGGCACGTTTAGAATCACTGATGTTTGTATATGGATGCCTTTTGTTTGCACTAAAAAATACTTTTAGTGAAGAATAATCTCTAAACCTTGCTTATCAAAAAATATGCCTTACTGACCACAAGCTGCAGGCTTGTTAATTTAAATCAAACTATGCTGCATGTAATTGGGCATTTGTTTTAAAACAGCCTCCACTCTTCTCAGTATAATTGGTATATGTTTGTAATCCAGATTTTTCTTGCATTTGCTAAGCAAAGTGCAAAATGCAACCAAGAGTATTAAACGCATGAAGTTAGAAGGCAGAGGAATTTCATTGTGTCTGATGCATAACATTTATTGTACAATCATTTATTTTTTCCTCGGTTTGGTGAAAACAAAGAATATATTGATCCCGAAATGAACAGACACAGCAGTCCGTATTGTTAGATCTTTATCTATTAAAAATGGAAAAACAGCACTTCAGCAAATTCTTTGGCCTCTGCTCATGATTACCCTATTTATTGATTGTTTGCCAAGAATGTATGCATCTTAAGAAAGCAAGGGTAAGAGCATTAAAAATATAATTTATTACGGCTTTTCAAACAGAGTGCATTAATATTGTACGCCGAAGCAGTGGGGCTATATAAAAAGGACTTTCTGACGCCTGCAAACATATAAGTTCCATAAATTCCTAAATAGGAGATTTCAGCTGTCTCTGGTATTATGTGATATTTGCACAGCAAACTTTAATGCCAGGACAGTTTTAGACAAGGATTCTACAGACTTCCCTGCTCCTTATGGCAGACGTGCTGTTTACACAGACTCGTAAACCTTCAGCAAAAGCTCTAACACTGCCTTCAGGTTTAAATCATGTTGTATTTTTAGCAGCGAGCACTGACCAATGCTCTCCCCTTTAATACCAGAAGGTTATGAAGTTGCTGCACTTGGAGGTCTTGCCAAGTGCTAGCAAGAGTGATCAGCCAGCTGAGATTGTGCTCTCCTGTATAACATTTTTCACATTAACAGAAGGACACCAGTGACAGTTTGCTAAAAGATTTAGTAGCTTGATTTGTAGTCAGATGATACCTGTGTCACACTGCCAGGATCCACCTCTGGTATCTACGCTGCACATCAAAATTTGCTCCCGTGTTGTTCAAAGTGCTGCGTTTTTCAGGCTGCTGCAACTTGTGAGACGCCGTAGCTGGCAGGCCACGGGCTGGCACGGAGCGAAGCACCTGTGCGTTGTTAGCTCCGTGTCCGATAATAACCTAATTTTTGTAGGAGAGATAAGGAAGAAAACAGCCGTGCCTTCGCTGTTCTTGAGCGTAGAGGCACGGTGTGTTAGCACAAAGCTCTGGGCATGCTTTACCTTCCCATATTTAACTGTTTGGAAATGTGGAGTCCCTTCTTCAGGCACAGGTAGTAGGGGTACCTGAACTGTGAGAGCTTGGAGCAGGGTGGGGGAGACCTTTTTTCAGGTGACGTGTGTGTATGTGCGTGTTTTGGAAAGCTCTCCGCAGCTTAATTAAAACCATTGAAGAAATCACCAGTTTGCACGGACTGTTTTTGCTTTGGTCTTCTCTCCCTTCCTGACCAATCTCACTTAGGCTTAAAAAAAAAAAAAAAGGGAAAAAGAAAAAAAAAAAAGACAAAAAAAGGGGGAAAAAAAAAACCTCCTTGCTGCACTATATAAATATTGGCAAGCTTTTAGTCTTGTCTTTCATGCTGAGCCTATTGGGCAAACTGGAGTGAGTTTGTGAGCTTTTCCAAGCAAGCCCGAAGGGGTTTGTTTGCCAGAGATTGACTCTCTGGTGAACAGATGTAGTTTAAATATACATGCTTAAAAGGTATTTTTTTTATATATTGTGATTTCTTGATATATGCTAGAGCACAAATCAGCAGAACGCAATCTTAAAGCATTTCTCTCTTGTCAGCAGTAAATCTTCCTCTCAACTACAGTTATGTCTTGCGCACCTTAACAGGTGAGAAGGTTTCTGTAAGTCTAGAGGGCAGTGGTTATAGAGGCATTAACATTGTGGGACTAATTGGAGTTCCTGGGTGCCCTGTTAAAATAACCCTTGTCATCATTTATGCTAAAGACGATACCCCTCTGGCAGGCTGCCATAAGACAGTTCTGTGCATCTGCTTTTAACCCTTTTGCTTTCTGCCAGTGAGATATCCTAACCTGCGCCGCTGAGCGCAGCAGGGCAGGAGCGGGGCCCAAAGCTGCGGTTCTGAGGTCGGCCCGTCATCCGTGGCTGTCTGGGAGGCCGGGGGGGATTTTCACAAAGTCTGGAAATGTGATTGCTAGAAGAGGCTTTCTCCCTTTAACAGCTTGGGTCACTTGCTAATTTTTTGGCTGTTGTCAGAAGGGAGAAGAAAAAAAAAAAGTTGTTCGCTTGATATTCTGTGCATCGTAAGGAACAGTTTGTCTCAAGATATTATAAAATTAGAAATTAATAATTACTTTCTGGCATACCAAAATAGCGCTGAGTACAAAAATGCCAAACGTGAAGTACATGCAGCAAGAAAGAGGCCCCAACTGCAGGTACACTTAGTAATGCTGCATTAAAAATCATGTTTTTCTTTCTTAAAAGATTCAAGTGTAAATAGAGCTCGAGGGCTCTCAATGAATGAAGCATGAATCAGTTCAACTTTTGTCTTATTTCCTTGCGCACTCTTTTTAGAGTGCACATGTAACACACAGGGTGATTTGCTGTTGATGTTGCAGGTAATTAAACATTTTTGGCAGAACTGTGAAAGTTTTAGCGTTAACGCACAAAATCGTGTAGATGGTACTAAAATGGCTCACACCGAGGACATCTGCAGTATGTATTTAGGTTCTCATACTGCATGCTACTCACAGCAAATCAGGCAGGACAGAATCAACTTCTCTTCACTCAACCTTGTTATTTCAATAGACAGGTAATTCTTTAATCTGTAGCTGATCAAGTAAGATAAATTTGCATTTATACTTTTCATAGATCTATAGATGTTTTATAGAATGCTCTGTTTTGGGGAAGGCAAGGGAAAAAGACTCGGGAAATGTGTTTATCAAATATTTGTGATGATTCTGGATACCTCATCTGCCTGTTCGTACAGGTTTTATTTACATAACGCTTTGTAGACCCACCTACAATGCTACAGCTCAAGCTTAATACGTTAATTTTTTTCTTTCTTTTTTTTTTTTAATAGGAAGTATGCTTCCAGTTTTCTGTGTAGTGGAACATTATGAAAATGCCATTGAGTACGATTCTAAGGAGGAGCATGCAGAATTTGTGTTGGTGAGGAAGGATATGCTTTTCAACCAACTGATTGAAATGGCATTGCTATCACTTGGATATTCTCACAGCTCTGCTGCCCAAGCAAAAGGTAAATAAGATTTGGAAATTGTACAGTGATTTCTGTTTGCTTGTGGGGTCTTGCTGGGGGAGGGGCCCCAATTTCAGGAATATGATGCCTGTTTTTTTCTTAAAGTTCTTGCTCGTTTCTCTGTCTGTATTTTTTTTCCTCCTCCCTTATATTTGTGTTTAGTTAGTGCACATTTTATTTATGGGGAATGTTGAGGTAGATTTTTTTTCTTTTCTTTTCTTTTCTTTTTTTTTTTTTTTTTTTTTAAAAAAAAGACTTCAACTGAATCATTAGTATGCTTATTGACCTTAATAATCTGCTCCACTGAGGATCCACAAGGAAGTGTAAAGCATATTTGAGCAGATGGACTGTTGAGAGTCAACTTGCATTTATGACTGAATATCCAGCTCTGTTTCTTTTATTTTGTTCCTGATGGTTTTATAGACTGAAAAGTAATTCTTTTTTTTTTTTTTTTTTTTTTTTTTTTTACTGTACAAAGTCCTTCCATTGCAAAAATCCTTTATATTTTATTAAGAAGAATGGTAATTATTATATCATGTCCTATTGAATTCATCAGAACTTAAGAAAATATGCTTCTATACATAATTAAAAAAAATCTCTAATGTAGTGCATTTGTATAATTTCACAATGTAGATGGAGACTGTCCTTGGTGGTGTGTGGGTGGGAGGATATGGTGGGGGGGCAGGTATTGGCTTTTTTATCTTGACTAATTTAAGTATGAGGTTAGAAGAGAGAAAAAAAAAGTGATATTGTTAAAATCAGATTTTTCCCTTTGCTGCTAGGAATTAACAGGTATTTTTTTTCCTCCTCTTTTTGTTGTTGTTGTTGTTTTTTCTCTCTCCTGTCTTCCTTCCTCCCCACTTCTCCACCCCAAAACCCCACACAGGGCTAATCCAGGTCGGGAAGTGGAATCCCGTTCCCCTCTCCTATGTGACGGATGCCCCTGATGCCACAGTAGCAGACATGCTGCAGGATGTGTACCATGTGGTCACGCTGAAAATCCAGCTACACAGGTGAGTTGTGCACTGGTGCTGGGACATGATCTGTTACATGTCTGATCTTGTGGTTGATATTGCTCCTATTTATTTCCCCCGGTGCTATATGCTCAAAATACAAAGGCTTTTCTAAATTCCTTTTTAGTTGCTGCAATTCTTCTTTAACTCGCAGCATACTATTGCAGAAAACTTTTATAGCTCTGATACATAGATTTTCTTTGGATATCTCATTAAAAGTATATTGCATTTTAGTCAATTAAATGATGCATTACAAGAAGGCATTTTACATAAAGTTTACTTAAGAGAAAAATATTTTTGCATATCATGAACAGTACCATCTGTGTGCTTTTTGTAAAAGAATGACTTGCTCACACTTATTGTTGCTGTCTAGGTTCTTACATTTCGCAGCAACAAAAAAGAAAAAAATGGTAAATATATTAATGCTTTTCATGATCAGTCGTGAGAAAGCATTACACCTTAAATTGTTTTACCAAGCGCATCAGAGCAGGAAGGTAGAAGTAACATGAAAAAATAGTCGCCACATGCAGCTGATGTATAATTCATGCATCAATACAGCAGATGTGTTGTATAAAGTAATTAACTAATCGGAACAATCAGGAGACCGAGAGCAATCTCCAGATGCATCTGCTTGATGCGCAAAATGAAATCTGTCTGTCTTAAAGGAATGTTCTGCAGCAGGATGCAATCTTGTAATAATCCCTTTTCTAATCTGTGTTTCAAATAGTTGCCCTAAACTAGAAGACTTGCCTCCTGAACAATGGTCTCACACAACAGTAAGAAATGCTCTGAAGGACTTACTGAAGGATATGAACCAGAGTTCATTGGCCAAGGAATGTCCCCTTTCACAGGTACTTAGCATAACATGTAATAAATAATAAAGCACTATAGGCAACACTGATGTGAGATTTGAGATTTCTACAGACTGCGGCAAGTAGTATCTGTGGAGCGAATCTGCCAAAAATGCAAATTCGTTTGACCACTTCATGATCTTTATAAATATGCCTGATTCATTTTGAACGTAGTCGTACAGCGTTTCCCAAGGGGCGTTGTGGAAGATTGTTTACACCACACTAAAATTGTCTCGCAGCAAACTGGATTTTAACTGGTTTTTGTCTTCAGTCTTTGAACTGCTTTGATGTAACTACTTTTTTCAAGCACATGTGTTCAAGATGTTAAAAAGCTCTTTACTTACTGCTGTCAAAAGTACTATTGAATCTGAATGCTTGTTAGATAACCTACAGTAGTTTTAAATGCTAATTCATAAAATGAGACAGTCTTTGGCATGCTATATGAGAGGGGAATAAAGAATAAAGCTCTTCGGATGATGTGTTGTTGTTGCAAACAACCAAAGGAAAATCAGCCATTTATTAGTTCTAATCAAAATATACCTAAACAAAAATGAAATCTCAAATTATGCATTGCTAAATATTGAATAGATGCTTTCCTTGTGCTTTGGTGGTATTCTCTTTTTTTGTCATCTGTTTAAATTGCTGTGAAGGAGCAACTTACATGTTTTTATGCAGTAGTGCCCGATGATGTGGGGGGGAGGGGAGGCTTCATATTTAAGATTTTAAGATGAATTTTGTTATGGTGCAATGGCGGCAGAAATTCAGCTCACGAATAAGTGATGCTGGTTGTAGCAGGGAGTGGAAAGAGGAAGCTAAGGAAGTTGAATTATTTTTATAGGGATTTTATTTCTCTTGCTCCGAATATTGGAGTGTTTGTCTCTGAAAGGCTTCACTTAATCTATACAGAATCACACTTTCTCTCTTCATCTGTCTTTCTAGCAGATATATTAGCAGGCTGCTTCCCCCTCAGTATTTTTCCCCTATGGTTAGATTGTTTTCAGTGATGTGGCTACAATATAGGAAGTTTTGGAGTGGAAGTAATCAAAATTATTTTCACTGGTTGCAAACCATTCTAGTAATATGTCTGCAAAGTTATCTTTTATGTGCCTGCCACACTACATTGTAAGAGCGTGTGAACTTTTGCACTGCTGGCTCATGGAGGCTGCCGGGAATTTGGGATTTTCTCCCTTTTGGTCTATGAATGCTCACTTTCACTGGATCCTGATGGAAATTAAGCAGGTTTTATGGAGATGGAGTTGGGTTTTTTTATATATTTGGGCATAGTGTTTCGCATAGCGACTTGTATGTATGTAGGCAATGCAATCATGAAGCAGGAAACGGAAAAGTTGTTTGTTTGTTTGTTTCGAGGATCGCTGTACTTAAAACAATATCGTGCTACTGGCTACAATTAAGCGGTTACACTCTTTCCTTACCTAAAAGATTTTTTTATCAATATAAAAATCTAATTAGCAAAATCATGTCTAGTAATGGTCTTTCATGACAGTGCCTGAGACTTCCAGAACCTCAAATGACAAAACTCCTATTTTGTCCTGTTTACTATTTTGCACTTTCACATTTCTAAAAGAAGCTGTGCATGGTTTCCTGTTGCTTAAAGCAACTTTTACTCGTCATCTCTTTATCTTTACCAGCAGCATAGTAGCTGACTTGCAAAAAAAATTAAAACCAGATTTGCTTTTCTTCTTTTGGTCCATTTCTTTAAAGACCAAATCATGTGAAATCTAAAATGTATATGTTTAGTCTGAACTTCTGGAAGAAATAGATTGTCATAGTGGGTGATGGCTTAAAGCTTGCCATTTCTCTGCAGAGCTTCAGAGGGGGCCGGCAGTACCTAAATGTGTTGATCTGGCGGTGTCCTTTTCACTTGACCAAATGCATCTGAATGCTTCCTATACTTGCCTAAACTAATAGTATGTCTTGCCTACACAAAGCACACTGATCTAAGAGTGTCTGTATTTTGTTAAATATATTGAAGTTTGTGAAGTCCATAGTGGTACTCCCGTTACTGAGGTCGGAGGCAAGAGCGAGGCAGAGGGCTGAAGGTGTTTCCTTAGATGATTCGTTTCTTCTTTTGCATATTTTCTTGAATATAGGTAATGCTATATAAAGTGCTTCATCAAAAATGCAAACTAATGCAGTGATGCCTTTCCATAACTTATTAATGCTGTTATGGGTGTAATTTATTAACCATAGAAAAATGATTTGAAGTCGAAGGGAGAACGGTTATTTCTTTTTGCCTCTGCCATTTGCAATACTTTATTTTGTATCAATACGGAGGGATTTCTTGTAAAGTATTCAAGCTATTTTGCTATTTACATGACATCTCAAATGCAAAATTTCAGAATAGAAGACTCAGCATCATCATCCTAAGTTAGAATTTACAGCGTTTTCTTAGTTAATCTTGCATTTTGTGTCTTAAAAAGTTGGTCTCATTTATTCAGAATATAGATATTTTGTGTACTGCAGAAAAACCAAGCAAACTATTTTTATAGTGCAAATATATTTAATGGCTCGAAAATATGTAGGCAAAAGCAAACTGTATTTGAGATCCAGTTTGTCTTAATTATAGAGGCTAGAAAACTTAATGGCACCTTCCACTTTATTTTCTGGATTTTTTTTTTTAACCATTTGTTTTCTTGCCACACTAAAACCTTGGGGCACAGCAGGTATGAGTTCTTCATACCCTTCTGAGCAGAAAACCTCTGTGAGTTCTGCTGTCGCTAAGGGGTGAACGCCCGGGCTCTTTTGAAGCCGCTGTGATTGCCTCACTCCGAGAGTGCTGTGGCCAGCCCAAAGACGAGGGATCCCGCTCACGGGGTAAGCCCGAATCACGGGGAATCCCCGCCGACAGGAGCCGGAGTCCTCAGGACAGACTGAAGCGAATACAGGGCTCTGAAGTATTTCAGATTTGGGGGGTGCAGATTTCCCATGGCATTGCCAAGCCTTTCCTGAGTGCTGAGCTGCAGTGCATGTTCAGCGTGTTCAGACTCTACCTTGTGCTTGCAGGTTTTATTGCTAGTGCCTAGTAGCATAGGCAGGTGCTGGGTGAGACTTGTCGCGTTTGACGTGCAATGCTCGCTCTGCTTGTGTTTCCTCTCCAGGCCTGTTTTGATGGGGAAAGCAGCTTGGCCCAGAATTAATCTCTAGACAGAATTCTATCTTGTGCATTCTGTTAAATTGGTGCATCTCATGAGTGGTCCACAGCTCCTTTCCCTCCTGTTTTGGCTCTTTAGTTCCAAAGAGTTGTAAATAAATTGCTGCACCATCATTGCTTATTTCTAACCCCTTGCATAGACCCTGTGCTCTGCCTTGGGCTGGTGGGAGCTGCTCTGAACCGAGCAGTCGGGCAGAGCAGTTGCATTTATTTAGTTAGCGTTATTTGGCTAACTCTCCTTTCATCTCTCTATTTAGTCTTAGTTTTAGCTTAGTATTCTAATTCTAGAATACTTAGTTCTAGTATTTTCATACTTCATTTTTTCACTGTTTCAGTCTGTGAAAAGAAGATAACAAGTGTTCTATTAAATCAAGAGATTGCAGGGATTAATTAGTATCGGTCATTGCTCTGAAAATATGGCAGTGATCAACTGACATTGACTTTCCAACTGATATTTTCTCACCTGAGCTTTTTCTATAAAAAGATTTTTTTTTTTTTTTAAGATCTTGGTTGCTATTTACAGGCAGGCTTAGGTTTTATCACTTTTTTTTAATTTAACAAATCACTATAAAATCACTTGTGAAGAAAAGTATTCTTTCTCCTTCTTCATAGCATCCCAAAATGCGAAGTAGGTTTCTTGTTTTGTTCCGACTTTTCTTCTTTTCTTTCTTTTTTCTTCATCTTCCTTATCTTTTAAAACTGCTTTTGTCTAGCCGAAATCTCACTAATAGCCAGTGTGTTATCAATAAGAGATTTAGAGTCTGACATGCAGCATCTCATGGTTTTGTGTGTGTGTGTGTGTGTGTATATATATATATAAATTGAAATGCAGTATTTTCAAGGAGTGACATATGGACTTAGTCCTTTGTATGCATGGCATTTTTTAAAATTTTTGAAGGTATTTGTTCCCTTGCTTCCATATGTGCAATGTCTTTTTATGTAATATTGCACAGGATGATCAAGGCAAAGGGCTTTTTCCAGTTAGAGGGATACCTGCATGCATCTTGTAAAACGTCTGCACACACTGAGCAAGTGCTGCCGCGGTACTAAAATCCACACAGTTTGACACTGGTAAAAAATATAGCTATCCCGGCTGTGTTTTGATCAAACCTCCGTACAGTTATGAACAACTGACTGCTGGGGACATGACCACAGTATATATCAAATACTTTCCCTTTTTGTTCAAATATCCTGTCCTGAATTTGCACGCTGCTTTATGCAGATATCCTGCAGACTTAATAGCATCTGGTAGGAATGCGAGAAAGGAAGCTTGCTTGGAACAGAAATGGTTTTTGGTTTACCTGATCCAAATGAACGTGGCCATCGTAGCCAACATGCAGCAAAAGGAAAGTCCCCTTCAATGTCTTGGCTCTGGTTCTGAGCACTCCTGAGCCATTGAATCCCTCCCCAAAATCAGAACCAAACACAAAGTTACCGTTGATAAAACTAAAATTTCTAGACCTGTAAATAAGCAAGGAGCAAGCTATTAAAAACTGCCAAAATGCAAAGGTTTTTATGAGCATACTTGAAATCCTTCTTTACAAAACTGAACGGGAGTTTCGGCCCTCCCTCTGCTAATTTTACCTGTCTAGACCTGAGGTGAAGTCCTCAGGTTTCTTTGCTTGCGCGCAGCTTCTTTTCCTTCTTTCTCTCCTCTTTCCCCTCCCTTCCCCCAATAATTAATAACCTTGCAAAGGAATGTGGCTCCTTTTGCTCCTTTAGATGTTCCTGAACTTTAGATTTTGAAGATGTTATTAATTATTTGGGGGAAGTAAGTCCTCGAGGGCCTGGGCTCAGGTTTTGGCAGGCAGGGCCTTTTCAGCCCATTCCCCAGTTGCTCAAGAGTGTTCGGTCTCGTGTCTCTGCAGGCTGACATGGGATCTCCATTTTTAGGATATTTTTAATTAACTATGTTTTTTTTTTCTTTATTATTTTTACAGTTAAGCTTACAGTTGCCTTGTCTATTTGTTACTGTTTATCAGTATTTGTTTGTTCAGTAAGTTCTGCATTAAGGCCTCCGAGTTAAATTTTGCTGTTAACTGATGTCGACAATGTCGTGTTCAAGTTGAGTATAGCGAGTTGAGCTTAAACACTCAAATTTCTTCATATTTTGAGTTTATATTCTTTATTGGTATATAGGGGATCTTGGTATTTATAGATGCGTCATTTTTACAACTAATTTCTTGCCTTCTCCGAGGGCAAGACCCTACTACAGGGGAAAATATATAGCTAATTTTTCTGTCCTCCAAACAGGGAGAGAATAGCATATAAGCAGCTGTCTTCCTCCCAAGCTTTCCTGTGAGCCGAGTATTTATTAATTTTTATTATTATTTTTTTTTAAGGGACAGCAGTATTTCAGTGGCTGTCCTCCTTACTTTCTGTGTGCTTTGGATAGTATCTCAGCAGTTTTGAGAACTGCCATGTGAATGATTATTTGCATCATATGGTCTTCAAGTTGTAGGGAAGTGACAGGATAAAAAAGAGTATAATACATTTTCTTCTGATACGTTTTCCTTCTAAAATGTACATATGTTGTAGAACTGAGCACTGCTCAGCTTCTGTTTCTCTTGGCTTGGTGGTACTGAAAAAAAAGTACATAAAATAACTAGAATTTAAAATGCGTGCTGTTATGTTCTTCTTTTTATATTTTTATCTATATAAAAGCTTTTCTATTTTTTTACATTTATTTATTTTTTATAGTTAGCGGGTTTGGAGGCAGGCAAGTAATACAGAGCTACAAAATCCTGTATTCATTCCTATTTCCCATATACTTCTTAACTCAGTCAGTCAATTCCTGGCCTAAGGCGACCCTTGATTTTTCCATAACTTTATTAGAGGGTTAACAAGCCACTCCTCCAGTGTTTCTTAAAGCAAAGCTGCAAATAAGACTTCTTTTTGATTCTTCTTCTTATTGGCAAATTGTTGGCTGCACAAGTATAAACAACATGAGAGCTCCTTTAACATAACATGAGAGAGCCTTTAGTCGCTTTGCTCCTGAGCTTTGCAACTCATTGCCAATTGAAGCAAGGAAAGCTCTGACTGTTGGGACTTTTAAATCTAGACTTAAAAGTTATTTGTTCTGTTTAGCATTTTTAAAATGATTCTATTAGGAATTGTATGTGCTTCAGTTTTAATTTTAACTCATAATGATTGTAAAGCACCCTGGGATGCTTGCGTGAAGGGCGCTACAGAAATCCAAGATTGCATTGTACTGTGTTGTTCTGCATTGTGTTATTACATGGTGCCGGAGTTGGACCACGGACAATTCGTATAGAAAGTGTTTGAATACTCGGCTAAAGATAAGGAGTGTATGTGCGTGCTGGGCGGGGGGGGCTCTCTCTTCTTGCTTGTTTTCCCCCTTTTCTATGTCAGTTATTTTATTAAACTAAATTAACATGGCAGTTATTCCCTAAGAAATGCCAGCATAATTTACTGCTGCAAAGGGGCTCAAAATGTAAACCAGATGATAAACTAAAAATAAAAAAGTCCACATTAAGATTTAATTGCACTTCCCTTTCTATATTACGTTCTTATGTAAAATACATTACAAAACAGTACTTTCTTTATCACTTCCTTCACTTTTAACTGAATTTCATTAACAATAAAGAAATATATTGTCTCTGTTTCAGTAATGTCACTTGACAGTTAATCCCTTAACTTGATGTACATGTCTTTAAGATTTCTTTTCTCTCTCTTTTTTTTTTTTTTTAATAAGGAACATGATAGCGCTGACTGGAGCCAAGTATTGCACAACCATGTGATTTGCAAGTTTCCCAGCTCGCAGCTTTGCCAGTGCAGGTCAATTCACACCTGCCACACTCATGCCATTCTGGTCCTCATGCTGCGTTTCCGCGGTGCTTGTCAGAGGTAGAGAGTTGTGCGTGCGCCTTCTTTCTCTCTCCTGCTTTCTTCTCCCCCTCCCTCCCCCCTGAAATGTGTGGCAAACCTTGCGTATTGGAAGTGTCTGCTCAGGAATTAAACGGAGTTTAATTTCTGTCCATTAGGAAACTGCTATCCACGTAGCCAATTAAGGCTTCTATTTAAAGGGCAAGGAGATACGTATGTCTACATCTTAATCACGGCTGCGACTGGGTTGCAGAGACCTCCCTGAACTGGTTCAGTTGTTGCTAGCGGTGGTGGGAGGCACGGAGATCTGTGTGCTTATACAACCTGCCCAAAAGCCGAGTGAGTTCTGCAGGTGCTGTAGCTTTAGGGTTAGCGGGTTTGTAGCTTGACGTGTGCTTGTCTTACGGCACAGAAAGATTCGCCTGGAGAAAATGGAGTTTATAATTTTTTTTTACCTGGCAGGAATGAAGGCAAAGCATGACCCAGTTCTTGAGCAGTAGCACTAAGAGATACCTCTCACCTTGACAGACTCATCTCAGTTCTTGGCTTTAATCGTAACTTAGAAAAAAAGAGATGGATTTGCCCAGGACCCTGAGCAAAACTCTCATAGCTCACTCCTGCCCCCACTTTTTTTTTCTTTCTTTTAAAATAGTAATTAGTTTCTTTTTCATTTCATGAGACATGGTTGGAAATCCTAAGGTGAGGACAAGCTTTATCTGTGTTTCCTTGGACACTTCTTTAAGAACAATAAAAAGAGTATCAGGTTGCTCAGGTGCCTTGCAGCATTTATTGGAGGACAGGTTTTTCAGGACAGCAGCACTCTGAGACCTGCCTCACTCCAAGCCATGGAATAAACTAGTCCAAAAAAAAAAAAAAAAGAAAAAAAGAAGTTCTCTTCCCCAAGGGTGGGAGCACATGAAAGACTCTCCCCGTATGCATGCCTTTTCTCTGTCTCTCTGTCTCTCTGTCTTTTTTCAGTGTAGGAAATCTTAATTCTTTCATATGCTTCTAAAGAGTAATTTGCCAGGGGAGAGGGGATTGTGCTAAAGCCTAACCTGTGCCTGGGCTGGCCATCTTCTGAGATTTTTTCATGGAGATGATACTTTTTGAGCAAACTGATCAGAGAATGGACAAAGACTGAGGCAATTGTAAGGGATGTCATTATCCGTCTCCTTCCTGAAGACAGAGCGGCTTCAGGTCTCTAAGTTTACCTACCTTGTGTATTTGGGTTAGTATACTCAGACTCTGGGATTTTTTTTTAATATATAAAACAATAAGATCCTTCCAAAATATGTCAGCCGCATAGGTACATTTACGGTTTTCCATTCGTGGGATGCCTTCAAGTTCTTAAAAGCTCTGTTCTCTATTCTGCACTTTCTCTCTCTCTCTTTTTTTTTTTTTTTTTTTTTGGGTTTGTTTAGGAGTTTTATTGTGACAAACCTATTCTAGCTCTATTTTTTTTGTATGTGAGACAAGAAGATATTTTGAAGGAATAAATCCTCAAACTGCATGTGTGTATTCCACATGTAAAGCAGTCTTTGGAATAATCTTGATCCAGCTTCATATTCTTTATCAATTCAGAGCATCTACTCTTTTCACAAATCTTTTGCCATTGAATGGCAGTAACACAGAGGAAAAGCAGTTGCTTAAAATGTTACCTGCATGTCACTTGGCAGTAGTTAAGGATCCATAGAAATTTTTATGCTGTAAGTCCCTTTCCTTGTATTCTAGCAAACTCTTACAGTTTTCTCAAGGAAATATTTTGCTCGTAGCTTTAAGAGTGTGCTCATGGAATCAGCTATGGGAGTCTCCGTGACGGAGCGTGTCGCAGCCCTGGGTGCAGGAGGCTCCTGGAGAGGCCCGTGGCCTGAAACGATCGGTCTGACGCTCAACCCTTTGGACACAGCAGAGGCAGAGCGTGTTACGCTTGGCACTACAGGGGTATTGAAACGGTCTGAGAGATCTGCTGATGTCTGAAATCACAGCTGGAACTAAGCACTAGTCATACGTTTAAAAAAATGATCTATATACATAGTCAAACAAATTACCGTGGGATTTGGTGAAAGATCCAGCACAAGAAGTCTTCTGATCAGTATAGGGTGTTTGCTTTAGCTCAGCTACAGGGTAACCTGGTCAAATTAAGAAAATGCTGGTTGAAAACTAGGGTCTGTTTTAGGTGGAGTCCAGATAGATGTTCATAATGGTCCCTTCTGGCTTTTAAAATCTGCAAAAACTTGTGTAGGAAAAGAGATCAAAGAAAAGGCTTATCCTAAACACCAAAAGAAATTCAGCAAGACAACTGTTAGTGCTACTGAGTCTGATGACTTCTTGTCTGGACATTGTGCCTTAGGGCTCATCTTCATGCCAGACATCTGATGCTTTGCCTAGCAGAACAGCGGAATCCGAGAAGAGTCTTGCTGAAAATCATGTCCTATTTCCCAGCAAGGAAATCTTCCTTAACTTGGGGGATAATACCATGCCATTTTGAAGAGCCTCCTACAAAAAAAAGCAGAGGGAAATAAGAATTGTAGGTGGCTGAGGATAGTTTGATTATTAGGAAAATATATGTACACCTTTCACAGAGGGTTTTTTTTTTTAATGTGTCTGTGCTACGTTTAATGCATTAATAGGTCTAAAATTTCACCTGTTACGCACAGCATTATCAGTTAAAGGTCCAGGTATGTTATAGATCAAAAGGAAAGAAGTCAGAAGGATTCTGACCTTGATGCAAATAAAAGCAGTCCTCCCTGCAGGAAGACTGGGAGTATAAACCATGGGTGAAGGCTAAGGAATACTCTCTTCCTCAGTTTTTTCCCCAGATCAGTATGCGGGATCTCCAAGCCCTGACCCCTCCTATCCCAAACTCGATTCCTGGACAAGAAATGCAGGTCTGCCCTGTAGGTGCATCCCGTGCGTGCAGCCCGTGCCGTCCTCTCCCGCTTCCCCGTTCTCAGCCCCGACGTGCCGCGGACACGAGGCAACCGTCGGCGAACGCTGCCTGCGCGGAGCGCGCGGCTCCGCTTCCTCACGCGGGAACCTTTAATCTAGTTGCTTTGTAACAGCTTTTTAGGACCATTCCTGTCTGAACTGGATAGCGCTTTCCCTGCCCATGACCCATCCCCTCTCTGGTGTCAGAGCACTTGCAGTGAAAGCACTGAAGAATCAGAATGATAGGGTCATATGCAAGCGAAGGGCCATTTGCACTCAGAAAACCAGGAAATCAGTTACTGCCTTTTATATTTTATTCACTTTGGTTTTAGGAAGAGTTTATAGCCAGGAATATTTTTACTCTTTAGTATGTACCATTTAAAAATAGTATGTAATAAAAATTAAAATGCTTATAAAGAATCATGTTGGACACCTGATGATGAAGACAAAAATGTCTCATGTCTCCTTGTAACTTATGGGTTGAGGTTGTGGCTTCTTTTTCCTTTCCTTTTTTTTTTTTTTTTTTAGGTTTAGGGCAACATGCCATAACGCTTGTAAAGCAGTTATGTTCTTCCAATCTGAATTGACATTTCCCACCTACCTAACTCTCTCTGTTAAGGTTTTAACCTTTGTAGATATAAGACTAGTATCTTGGAAAGCAACTTTTTATTTGAGTTTTATTTATATCCTTCAGTGGGAGATGCTGGAAAAACATTGGGAGAATGCTGCTCTGACATGCAGCAACTGGAAATTTATAATACAAAATGATAAAAGTAAGGCAAGGATCTGTTCCTCATTTGAATGAATCCTCAATGAATCCTCATTTCTGCTTTTCAAAGTCTTCTGGTGTGCAGATATATTTATATACATATAATTTATTGAAGTTCTTGTTGTTTTATGTCTTCTCTCATTAAATTCAGTATAGTTTTATGTTTACCTTAATATATACATTCATAACCCTTAAAGACAGCATAAGAAGGCAGAAAAGCAGGAGGCACTAATTTAGGTGAACGAGGATAGGAGGAAGGAGGAAAGATGCGTTTGTGTCTCAAAAAAAGCTTGTGTTGTCATTCTAAATCTGCCTGTAGGCAGTTCTAACTTATATGACCACTCTTTTCCATGCAGATCCTTAATTCTCCTGACCCTGGCAACAGTATAGAGGTCAGATAGCCATCCCAGTTTAATGCCAAAGGCACAAACAAAAGTTTTTTTCTTCTCTGTCCATCTGTGGGTTTTTTCCTTATTCTACATGTTTATGGGGCATATGACAAAAAATTCCATTGCATTACTTGCTATAGTTCAAGGTAATGGACCAACAAATTTAATATAATTCTTCATATGCAATTAAGCTGTCCGCTTGTGATTCCTTGTCCAAAAAACAGCTACTGGCTGGGTATTTGGAGCTATAGGTCTGGTTTTATTCGAAGTGGCAGATGATAATTCTCTGCCATATCAGTACACTGAGAACAACATTTTGCCCTGGTTGTGATTTTGTTGCATGTGGGCTGGCATGAGTTCAGACAGGCTAAAATCTTTGATTTGGGGTAATAGTATGTTATCCATTTGGAGTTTGGATGTTCCATTCTCATTTGAAGAATAAATAAATAAATAAATAAATAAAACTAGTCCTCTTAAGAAAGCAACAAACATCCCTAAGATTTCAACTTGTGTTAAAATCAATGTTTGTGATTTCTATGCTTAAATCCACTGGTTTGCTACCAAACAAAGGCTACTGATAGGGGCTAGTATCAGGGAAACAAAGTTCCTCTGTCCTGCTGCTTTGTGAAAAGGTTTCTCCTCCCTCTCTACCCTCCCCCCAAATCTTTAAGTTCTATTCTGTTTTGCAAATTTATCACTATTCAAACTAGCTCTAGGGACAAAAGCTCATAGATTTTTTTCCTTTCTTTCTTTCCTTCTTCTTTCTTTCTTTCTTTCTTTCTTTCTTTCTTTCTTTCTTTCTTTCTTTCTTTCTTTCTTTCTTTCTTTCTTTCTTTCTTTCTTTCTTTCTTTCTTTCTTTCTTTCTTTCTTTCTTTCTTTCTTTCTTTCTTTCTTTCTTTCTTTCTTTCTTTCTTTCTTTCTTTCTTTCTTTCTTTCTTTCTTTCTTTCTTTCTTTCTTTCTTTCTTTCTTTCTTTCTTTCTTTCTTTCTTTCTTTCTTTCTTTCTTTCTTTCTTTCTTTCTTTCTTTCTTTCTTTCTTTCTTTCTTTCTTTCTTTCTTTCTTTCTTTCTTTCTTTCTTTCTTTCTTTCTTTCTTTCTTTCTTTCTTTCGGCACATTATGGTTGCAGCATTGGAACGTGCTACTCTGCTGGTGTCTAGGGATGTAAAGTGAAGGATTTATGGAAGTGAAAATAGAATAGAGCCTTAAAAGTTTGGCTTTAAAAAATGGAGCCAGTAGTTTGACAGATTGTTCAGTAAATGTTCATTTTATTGAGAATTATAAAAAAGGTGCTTAACGCCTCTGTGCCATTAATATAATACATTAAAAGGTTACTGTCAAGATTAGTGTTTCAGTTCTGAAAATTGACTGTAGGGTTTATGGGCAGCACTGTTCATATTCTGCTTGGAAGATAAGGTATCTTCTACTGCTCTTGACAAAATCATTACCTTGTTATAAGGCTTTATACGGGAAAACTTGATAAATAGTAAAACGTAAATAAAATCTCATTTGAACAGAGGGAGAATTCTTCCTGTCTGTCCTATAGCCAGATTGAACAGATGCAGATTCGTATGTAAAACCGCCGTGGAAATAGCCAGTGTCAAACTAGTGCAAAATTCAACTTGCGGGGTGTCCTGTTTTCAGTGGCTCTCATTGTTGAAGTGCTCCATTTCAAAAGCATGCGTTCCTTCCTACAGAAAAAGGAATCAGATTCCTTAGTTGAAATTAATTAGCATTCAGAAACCAGATAGCATGTTTTTGGGTATTCATGAGATCTCTGTTTGAAAAAATGTTTTTAACTTGTAGAAATGTGTTGCAACACACAGATGGGAAGAAAAAGAAAAAAAAATCTCTTTAGCAAGCACTGTGTGTAAAAGGAATATTACATTTTGCACGCTCCTGATTACCCTGTGTAAACAGTTTTTGACATCTGTCTTTATAGTTTTCGAGGAGAGGAAGACTTTGTTAAAAGAACCATTTTTATACAGCAGTCACCATTTCAGTCTTGCTTTACCTGTATTATGAAAGCAGATGGTCTGCATGTCTTTTGAATATTTATAACTATCAAAAACAATCTCTTGCTATTCACCCTTAGGCTTATGAGATGTCAGGACTGTTCTGGTTGAAAAAAAATCATCTTGGGTGTTTACAGAAAGAGGATTACATTAAGCTGAAATGACTATACATTTTCCAGTTTAATATTTGTCCATCAGCTGTTTAATCGTATTTAGATAATTGTGTAAATAAGTTGTTGCAGCCCTTGCCCCTTCCACTGAGCAGGCTCGAAGCTTTAAACACTGATGAATGAGTTGCAAAAAAAGCTTGGATTTTTTTTTCTCCTAGTTAAACAATCCAAAAGGCCTAAGTAAGTTTGGCTACAATGCTTCTTCTGAGGGATATGTTTCATTTGTGGAGGAATCCCCGATATCCAGTTCAGCTGAGTTGTTTTAGGAAGCTTTTGTGTCTCTTACGTCCTAACAGGCTCAGCAGGGAGCATTTGCCCTGTGCAAACACTGCAGCCCAACTGCCCCTTCATGAGGCATGAAAACAACCTCGTTCCACCCATATAAAAATAATTTTAAGGTTATTTAGGGGAAGTTTTGGGACTGTGGGGGTTAAAAGCTTTTTTGACTGGAAGCTGAGCAATCACTGATAACAGATTTTGCTGTGGTTGGTTGATTTGGCAGAAAAGCATGAACAGTTTTGGTTTAGATGATTGAATTAACCTGATTAACATTGTTTTTGTTGTCTTGCAAAAAGGACAACCGTATACTTTTAGCAGGGATCGAACAGTGCTTCACCTGGTTGGGAGCCCTGTTAGG
This sequence comes from Tinamus guttatus, assembly GCF_059628265.1. Lineage (NCBI taxonomy): Eukaryota > Metazoa > Chordata > Aves > Tinamiformes > Tinamidae > Tinamus > Tinamus guttatus. The sequence goes on from NW_028288649.1 coordinate 10,302,888, forward strand.
GGAAGCGGTGGGAAATGCCTCCCTCGGAGCGCCTGCCGTGGTGGCTGCGGTGACCAGGCAGCCTACGGACCCCTCGGGTGCTCCCCAGGTCTTGCAGAATGCACCTTACGTTCGGCTCAGGCACATTGCGAAAGGCAACTGCTGCTGCTGTTTTATCAGTTTTTCAAATTTCAGGATGAATTCTGGCTAAGATGTAACATGTTCGCCCCAAAAGTTCCCCAACTTCTTTGCGAAATTGAGGTGTCTGGTTTTCCACCCTCTTGGTATTTAATCTTCCCGAGAGAGTGGGGTTTGGTTCCAGCCACACTGAGTGAACCTCAGCTGAACTTCAGAACGAATCTAGCCCTACCTCCACACAGTTGTTGGATGCCTAATTATAATTAACTTATTTGGCTAAAAAAAGAGCACTTGGGCTGCAGCAGATGGTATCATTCCAGAATAGTGGGATTTCTGTGAAGGTGGCACCATTTCAGAGTAGATGTTCTGATTCTCAGCAAAGGGCTGCAAGTTGCTGTTTTGGGGGAAGGGGTGCCGGGAGATGAGAAAGGGGAATTTGTGGTCTAGAAGTCTTGCGACTTTTTCAAGGAAAAACTTGTAGGAGAGATGTTAAATCTATGGATTTGTGACCAGTTTTTACATTCTATCAATTTTCTTTGCAATGCGTGAAAAGGAAATCGGAGTATGAGTGATGAGTATGATGCATTCAAATATGTCTGATACTTCTATGATATATTCATATTCCCTGTACATGGAAGGTGTCTGCCTCTGTGACATGCAGGTGTCTGCCTCGGCTATACTATAATACGATATGTTTTGGGTACGACTGTTCTCATTTTCATTATGGATAAATCTAAAGTGAGATGTGGGGAGCTCCTCATGTGCAGTGGTGACTTGGGAAAGAGCATTAGGTTCAGCATTCCTCCAGTCTAGGTCTTGGATCTCTGAAGACATCTCAGTCAGAGGTTTCAATCTTCAGGTTTAGACCCTGTGCGTAGTGGCCATTCATATATGTAAACTGCCACTAAACCATACAGGGATTGGCCTTTTCTAGTAGCTTTGTTTTGATGAACTCCAAAGAAAAACTCTGCAGACAGGAGATAGAAATCCATTGGCCAGCAGTTGATTGAGTCAGAATTTGGAGGTAGTATACATGGGAAATAATCTTGTTTTCCAGGCACATAAAAGGATTGCCTTTCTGGTAGCTGTAGACTACTACCTTCCAAAAATTTTGTTCTGCCACTCTCTATAGGAAAGTGCATCTCTCTGCACTGACATGACTGCAAGTTTGACAACAGCATAATAAATAAAGAATAGAAACAACGAAGTTCCATGTTGTCAAGTTATTTTCAGAGTTAACAAGGTAGTAATATTTCACCTGACTTGTAAAATTTTGCTTTCAGTGAATTAGTAAATAAATCATTGATTCCTCCTGATGAGGATTCCTCTTAGCGGAGGTAATATCACTTGAATGTTTATGTGAAGTGTTCTCAAAGAAAAACTTAATTTTAATTTAATTAATAAAACTATATTTTTAATTTTGAAATATGATGGTATTATCTGTGATGTATTTTTCTTGCTGCTTTAAAAAACTAGAGAAAAATGCTGATATTAGCCATCAGAGTGTCAAATTCACATCTTGTCAAAGAAGCTAGAGTTCTTAACAGTGTTTAAACAGACCGGTTGCCTGTTTGGTTATAAAATACAGTTACTGCATTAAACTTGTTCCCGAGAAAGCAGGGAATATCACAAACTGCCATGACATTGATATATCTTCTTTGTAAAATGACATGCATTGAGAAGACTAGGAAATTTTAGGCAAACATCATCATTGGTAATAAGAAATTCACTAAAATTACTAATGGTATATGTGTATTCATGCTTATTAAAACCATGATTTCAGGAGAAGATATCATAAATGTATAGAATCAAAATAAAAAAAAGATTGACCCTAAAATCTAAATTATAACCACAAAATATGCACAAGTTACTATGAGCAAAGTGGCCCACTAGGTGTGCAGCTCCCCATTCTGCACATGCAAATGCATGGTTGCATGTGCAGTTGTCCACATGCTTGTGTAATTTCTCAGTTTAGATTTGTAGGAGTAATTTTGAATGACGCCTCATGTATCATGTGCCAAGTTTTAAAATGGCTTAATTTCTAAAAGACTTCAAACAACAATTTTATAAGTATTGGGCATTAATGATACCTCTGCTCTACTGGAAATTGAAGGTGGATTCAGCTGAGCTTGGTTCAGGCCACTCAGCCTAGAGTTACAGTCAGAGATTTTGTTCTACTTTTATATTACTGACAAAAGGCTTCTAGCTAATTTCAGAAATGCCAGATTAATATCAAGGAATGCTAAGAATTTTGGTGATTCAGAAAAACTTAATAATAGCTTCCTGATGAGTAGAGGGTATCCACGCGTGGCATGAATAATACAGCCTCACTCTAACGGTCCTGAGGCTCCACAAATAGCACGTTACTGAGCAGCACGTTAGAAAACAAATGGTTATAATGAACCTCACTAAGATCAATAATCAAGGCACTTTTACTCAGAAGCTAGAATAGCCTTATAATAGGCAGTCTTATAGTAATATTTATTGCATTTTTACTCTAAACTGTTTCTTCTAGTGCTTATCACAGTTTGTATAACAAAGGGTTCATGCTGTACATTGATTTTACGACAGCACAAATATAGCTAAATGTTACATGCTGAATAGCAAAGAAACATAATAATCGGGCTTTGTCTTCTTGGCTGTCATTGTTTTCTCAATATGCTGGGCAATTCCTGTAGTTAAGCTAAAAGTAACTACTTTGCACACAAAAATCTGAAGGGTGGCAAAGTTCAGTCTACTGAAGTTACATTTACTAATCTTGTTGTTCAAACATCAGGAGTATAATTTTCAAGTTGGAGCAGTGCTTCATTTCACAAGGTTTAGTCTTAATCGATTTGGTAAGAAAATGTACTAGAATTGAAAGCTTTATGTGTTGTAAATTCAACTGTACTAAAATTGGCTAAAATTGAGCAGAAAGTGAAATTCTCACTGTTGCTATCTGATACCTCCAGAATACTATGCAAAAAAAAATCTTTATTGTTTTGTAATATATTTTACAGCTAATATTCAGTTATAGTATTAGACATGACAATGAGAGTTTTCTGTAAGCCTATTTCTGTGAATCATTTGAATATCATATTTAGGAAAAATCTGGGATTGTTCAGGTCTGTTATGTATGTGTTTTATCCTACTATAAACCACTTTGCTGTATCCTGCTATTATCTCATTCAAGTTAACTTTAGTCTTACGATTTTCTGGGTTCAGCTCTGTATGAAGGTCACATGAAGTGAATGGACATGGATGTTTTGGGTTGTCTGCATTTCTGAAGGCAGCATAACATTTGTCGATCTGTAAACTTCTGTGAATTTTGGAGGAATGAAATGAATTTAAAAGCAGAAACAGTACTAAAAAAAAGCGTTTTCAAGATGAAAATCTTCAGTTCTTAGCCCGTCCCATTGCCCAATGTGTCTTTGTGAAAAACTTTTTTCTTCTTTTAGTACATCTGCTTTTCCTGCTCCTGCTTATCGTATACCTTGATTTGTTTTAATGCTTGATTAATGAGTTTTTTTAAAACGCTTTGGACAATAGGATTAAAAATGCAACATTGTTCTCAAACTCCAGAAATAAAAAATGGTTTCAACAATTGAAATAATTTGTGCTTTGACTTGTACTGCTATGTATTACAGATCATTTTTTTTCTTTTCTCCTTTTCATACAGAGTATGATTTCTTCCATTGTGAACAGCACTTACTATGCAAATGTCTCAGCAGCAAAATGTCAGGAATTTGGAAGGTGGTATAAACATTTCAAGAAGGCAAAAGATATGATGGGTAAGCAAAAAAAAAAAAAAAAAAAAAAAAAAAGAAAATGTTGCCATGATGGTGGATACATACCATTATGTGTCACATTGAGGTCTGTCACATAAGTCACATAAGGAGCCAGGTCCCTTCCCAACAAGTTTAGGATGCTTTTGATGAGTAGATGTAGAAAGTACATATATAGTGGAAGAATTCATTTAAATAAATATTTGCTATTGAAGCAGCCAAACTGACGTGGATTGCCAGAGATGTAAAGCTGTCATTCTGTAAATGTAGAGATCTTCTACAGCCTGCAATAATTGTTTAAAAAACCTGTTCCTAGAAGTGTGACGGACTGATTTTCTTTTTAATGTATGATTTTTTTTCTTGTGCTAGCTAACGTATATTTAAAGAAACACTCTTCTATAACTGTCACTGCTTTCCAACAAGAGTGCTCCATTTCTATAAATTCACATCTTTCTCTAACCTCAGCACCCTGGTTGCCATTAATTTTAAGTAATAGTTGGGACAATTGTTTGCCTGTTCTAGTCAACATGCATAAATTACTGGAGAAGAAAAGTAGCAGCAGGAGCAGTAATTCTTTAATACCCTTTCTATTTCTGTATTCTCCATTTTAAAACTATTTCTTAAAACTTGTTAACATAACTTTGAACAGTTTATGTCAGAAAATTTCTACATAATTTTCAAAGGAATGAAGACATGGGACCTCACTGGGATGGGATTTTGGGTTTGTTTTAGCTTTCAGTATTTGAAGCAAAATCATCCAGCTACCAAAACGGGTTCCTTGCCTTTTACAGCTTAAGGCTGTAATGAAGACAATGCATCACTTTTGTGATAATTGCTTGAATTACTGTTCCAAGTGAATGGCCCGCTTGGGTTGATCTCTACTTTCCGCTAGCGAAAACAGGCGGCTTCTTTCCTTAATCTGCCTTTCACCGTCTGCGTAACGCTGAACCGCTCTAAAAGTTTATAGTCTTCTGAGATCATCGAAGTTCGGTGGTAAGACTTGGCTTGGTTCCAGGTGGTCCGTGTGCCAGCAGCGTGGCCACGGAAGGGGGGACGTGGCCATTCCCACTCCGGTGGCAGGGAGGCTCTTGCGGCGAGCGCTGTGCATGGTGCAAACGCTGCGGATGGTGCCCGCCGCACCACACGGAGCGGGCCGCGCTTCCTGCTCTGAGGAACCGGCTGCCAGGACGGGTCCATAGGCTGCTCCTTTGGGGACACCGAAACCAGCGTATATGAAATCTGGTGTGTGTGTGTGTGCTTGCTTCTGCATAACCCAGTGGGGCGAGAGGCCGATGTGTCCCTGAAGCCACGCTGCCAGGCACAGGGACAAGGAGCTTTGCCGAGGGCCTGCTTCCTGCGGGACACCAGACCTCTGTGCAGACCAACCTGCCTTCCCGCTCCCGGCCCATGGTGGAGGAGAGGGGGAAGGCAGGGGTGCAGCTGGCAGGCCAGGTGCCAGTTTCTTCTTCCAGTTCTCATCCCTCTGGAGGACAGGGTGATCTTTCACTGAATAACTGTTAATGAAGATCACAATTACTATGAAAAGCACAGATAACTGTTATTTTGGTTTTGGTTTTTGTTTTTTTTCGCTCTTTTAAATGACAAAAATGCTACAGCATTTCACTTCTGTGAAAATGCTGGATTTTTGCTTTTTAAATAAAAGCATATTTTGCTAAAGCTATTTCCAAAATAAAGTTGGTAAACTAAAATTGCAAACTAAGATTGCTAAAAATCTAGAACTGAGATTGTTTAAAATGAAAAAGTGGCATACGTTGACAAAAGTGAGGCACTTTTACATTAATCTGCAGTTATTGTATATCACCTTATTGCGTGCAAAAGGGGAGCTGGAAGAACTCTTGTAGTTTAAAGACGAGTGTTAATTAAAAAAGAGGGTGTGTCAAGGCAGATGAGTTAATATAAGAAAAAAAATCAACCATGTTGCAAGTCACTGAAAAAAAAAAAAGATGCATACATGGTTGCAAGATAAAGCAGCCCATCTGTGTAATTTACATAAATTATACTAGTTCCTAGCAGCCCCATACAATTGCTGCTGCGTGTAGAAATGAGCAGAGCATGGGAAGGCCCACACCCCGTCCTGCTTCTTGCAGATTTCCAGTGGCTGGGAGCCGTAGATAGAGAGGACTCCATAGGAGTGACAAAACTAGTCACTGGGGGCTTCCTTCTCTTCCTTTTCACAAAGGTCTGGGTGTGCTTTCCAATACCAACCTCCTTTTCTCTTTCTGTATATGCACTCACCATTTCACACGGATTTTCTGCAGCATATGGATTGCTTTCCCTTCTCTGGTCCATGCTGCTTTCCTAGTTGCTTGCCACCCTGGTCTCAAGCGCTTTATATCCATCGTGTGTATGTCTGCTTTCTGCAGCCACATGCTCATGTTTTCTCTGGCAATTGTAAAGTTGCACCTTGGGAAAGCACTTGGGAAAGTTGCTGCTTTGCCCTACATGATTTCCAGCATGTCCTTTCAGTTATGGTGTTTTGCTAGCTTGTCCTAGGGCTCCATGATGATGTTGAATTGTTTGTTGGGCTTTTTTTTTTTTTTTTTAAACATCTACTATGCCTTCCTGGGAAGGCAAAATATAGTAGCAGTGATGACTAGGATGGACAGTACAGTGAGCTTGGACATGAATGTGATACTTTATTTATTTTTATTAGCATGTTTTGTGAGGAGCATGAAGTGCACGGTTGCCCGTATGTCTCTAGTCTTATGTTGGCTTTTTCAATGTTTCTTCTCCACTGTAGTTGAGATGGATAGCCTTTCTGAACTATCCCAACAAGGTGCCAACCATGTCAACTTCGGTCAGCAGCCAGTCCCAGGGAACACAGCCGAACAGCCTCCATCCCCTGTTCAGCTTTCTCATGGTAGTCAACCATCCGTTCGGACCCCGCTCCCAAACCTGCACCCTGGACTTGTATCTACTCCCATTAGCCCTCAGCTGGTCAATCAGCAGCTGGTAATGGCCCAGTTGCTGAACCAGCAGTATGCAGTGAACAGACTTCTAGCCCAGCAGTCCTTAAACCAACAGTACTTGAACCACCCTCCTCCTGTCAGTAGATCCATGAACAAGCCGTTGGAGCAGCAGGTCTCAACAAACACAGAGGTGTCTTCCGAAATCTACCAGTGGGTCCGCGACGAACTGAAACGAGCAGGAATCTCACAGGCAGTATTTGCACGTGTGGCTTTTAACCGAACTCAGGTCAGTATTTTTTTGGTGTTCTTAATCTGAGAGTCTCTTCTCTTTTTTTTCCTTTTTTTTTCCCAGTAATAATCAGGAAATTGTTTATTACCTTGTAAGTCTCTCTCCTCATTTCTGCCCTGACCCTTAGCTCCTGTGGAAGAAGCACATTTCCCAGCAGTATCTCTGTTGGAAACATTACACAGATTTCCAGTGACCCAGTTTGTGGATATACCTGCTGTTCTTAGAGGTGCCTTCGTTCCTTTCCAATTGCCATGGTTTTGAATGGCTTAATCTTTGCTGGAAAGGCAAATGAACAGGTCCACGGCCTTCTCGAAGTCACTCCACATGTTGCCTTTTGTGTTGTAGAGCATAGTTATAGTGACCATATGCATGCATGGAGCAGCTATCTTCTTGGGTGCTCTTGAAATAGTCTTTTATTGTTATTTGCATTTACTTTTATTTTCTCTATCTCATGAAAATCTTAACACCACAACTCATAGGTACATTCTGAAAGGACCTTAATTGAAAAAATAAAAGTTTTATTTTTAGGTTTCATGTGCTTTTGCAGTTTGGTGCTTTGAGATTGCCGATGTCCACATCAGAGCATATACTTCAGCTCTTCAGTGCAGAAAAAAGCTTTAGCCCTAGCAAAGCTGATAAGTAACACTAAAATGTGTTATTTTTTACACCTGTTTTAGAAGCTAACCCTGTTATAATTTATTCTGCTCTATGAATTTAACTTAATGCCATGTTGCATGGAATTTAATCAAGCAGAAGTTACAGGAGAAATGTCAGTATATCCAAAGCACATAATAAGATCTCATTTAAAAAAAAAATCTGTTTTAACAGAAAATATAGTAGCATTCTTAATAAGAAGTATTTTAAATATATGTAAGTAAATTGGCTTTGGTTTCCACATTTTAATACTTCAGGAACAAGTATTTCTCCCTTGTAGAATACAGCAGGAAATTATAGTTTGGGCCTTGCTTGAAATATTGATGTTTCTCCCCGTATAGCTAACAGAATGGGAACCATTTCCAATGCAGTCGTACCACGTTTGCAGCAGCAAATCATTTGTAATCATTCTGAATTATTGTTGCCTTAATTTTTTTTACGTCCTCCTGTAGCTAAGAGGAAGTACAGACGTGGTGTGATTTCTCTGTGGAGCTGCGTGTGTGTGTCCATCTGTGTGTGTGTGTGTCTTCCCTCTTAACCAGGCACGTCTTTTATACATTATTTCATGGGTCGCATGTGTAACTTATATAGGAATTACTTACCTAAGCTCCAGTACTTGATATTTATATAAATAAGTACACACCATTATTTGTTGTAACTTTGTCTATTGGTAATATTAAGTATTGAAATTATAATAATTGCTTCAAGTTACCATCATCTGGGGCTGTTATCCTACCTGAGCAAAAAGCTGAACAAATAATTCAGAAAATAAATAATGCATTAGATACTTACTAGCAAAAAAGCAGCTTGTTTTCTCCCAGCTTCTTTCCCCCTCCAAATTCATTTGTTCAGGTTTTGTCAGCTAGTTTTACATACAGATTTTGATATGCCTTTTGTGCATGAACATAATTTGGTATTTAAAATACAGGGATGATTGGTTCTGACTGGACATAGAATTCATATGACCCAGCATACGAAGATGCCCCTGAGATAATACTAGTACCAGATTCCTAGGTCAGAATTCCTAGGTCAGATTCCTAGGTCAGAACTGGGTCGGGTTCCTGCTATATATTCTGATTCCTGATTACCATACATTAAAAAAAGAAAAGAAAAGAAAAAGAAAAGAAAAAAGACAAGTGAAGCCCCAGTGATTCCAGAGGAGTTTGTTGCCAGGTTAAAACTTGACATTTATACCCACAGCAACAGCGGAAGCCAAGGTATGCATATAGGTACAGGCATAGTGTTTTTTCTATGAAAGCATTTAGATTTGTTTTGCTTGCTGTACTTCAGAATTGGTAACAGCTTATTCAAGGATTTATTTAAGGATCACATTTAAATAAAATGAGGGTAACACTTCAATAAATGATGCTATTTTAGAAGTTATTTTCTAATATTGATGTAAAACCTACTGTCCTTTTTGGGGGCTAGAGCAAATAGTAATGCTTGTTTAAATTCAGCTACTGTTTTCTGAGATAAAAAGCTAACTCAGGCTTAACAGTGACATTTTTGAAACTGTCATAAGCATATTTGAGCCGTGTCCAGGGACCGTATCAGCTTTGAAGGCAGGAGACCTCTCTGAGATTGGGTAGGAGTTCTGTGCAAAAAAACCTGGTGTCTAGATATAGTCGCACATGAAGGAAGAGATTCATTTGCAACATAAAAATAAGGGAAGCAAGTGAATTTTAAACTGAGTGATGCAGCTTGATGTTTTGGCAATAAAACGGACTTGGGTTGAAGTGGTTGACGATGTTGGCACATCCTATTCTATAGCCCCACACTCCACAATGGGAACGCAGAATTTAGTAGGATTTTCGGCTACGTGGGGGGAATTCTACCAGTTCAGAGTGCTAATTCAGCATTTGGCCATGTTTTCCAAGGAGGCTGGAGGAAAAATGTGGCCTAGAAAGGTTTCTGCTTACTCTCTTGCTCCCTGCCCAAAACAAGGAATTGTGGTAAAATTACTTTTAGCTCTCTTTTCTTTTTTTCTTTTTTCCTTTTTTTTTTTTTCAATTATCATTTAGAGGATAGAGGTAGAAGAAAGTCCTCAGCCACATCTAAAAAAATTGGGTGTTCTTCATCTCTTCTTGGATCATTTCTCCCTAGCTTCAGCGTGGTAGTTTGGAAAATAGTTTGGAAAATGTGCAGGTCTTGGGAAGGGCTCTTGCAAAGACTGACTGGAGTCCAGTCTTCTCCTCTTTGCTGCTCTGCTCTGCTGCTTTCACTGCTTCTGCCACCTCTGACTATTGTCATTTTTCTGCTACCCACAAGTGGCAGATTGTCATCACAGGGTTTTGGACTAGTTCTCGGTGTCTGCCAGATGCTTTTCTCTGTCCTTTCTCCTTCAGCCCTTAGCCTTCTTGTTCAAAAAACTATTGATGAGAACACCCTTTGTTTCGGTCACATATAAGTGCCTTTTTTTTTTCACATGTGAAAACTTGTGTGTATTTAGGACAGTGCTCATGTGATGTCTGGGCAATTGCTACTTTGAGGGTGAACACTTGGATGCAGAAAACCGCTCTCTGAAATTTTAAAACAAAATCCAGGTTTACACCAACCACCTTCTCAGGCACTTTTTTTTCCTCCTTCCATTTTGTCTTTGGCACACTTCATTTTCCAGTAAAATGAAAAATGAAGATGGATTAATTCAAAATTGATAACAGTAATGGACCATCATGTAATGTTTTATTGAATTTGAGTTCTGTAAATTATGTGGTAGAGAGAAATTTGCCTGCTTAAGTATAACAGAAATTGCCACTGTATTCATATAATTCTTCGTAGTGTAATTTAAGAAAAAGCACACTATCCATATCACTATTGAATAAAAGGTAAAAAGGTGCTATTACACTATCATGACAGCTCTCCTCTTGCTACTAAGCGACATAGATGAATGTGTCTGCTTATAACTTACTTGGCAGGGATCCAGGCTCATGGGAGGAGCTTGCAAATAATCTTCCACCTGGACATGTGACTTCAGCCCCCTGCAAGGGAGACAGGCAGCGCACAGGGATGCTCTGCATATTTTGGGGAGGTTTGGGCAAATTGCGCTTTTCTTCTGTGAGCTTTGAAGTTCTGGGAGGCTGATAAAATCTATTGGAATCGGTGATTATGTTCAAAGAGGAGACAAACGGGGGGCCAGGCAGGCAGTGCTCATGTTCGTTTTGGCAGGCACTTTCGTTTATCTCCAGTTTTAAAGAATTCATAATTAGCTTTTGAAAGAACTGATAAAATTTATTGAACATTTTTGTGCGATTAGTAATGAATTATATTGTGATGATACGTGAACTTTTTTCCTCTCCCAAGTGAGAATTGGTAATATCTTAAAATACATTCCCAGTGAGAGAAGAATAAAAGGGAAGAAGAGTGAGGGGCGCTCTGTGCCCGAGAGGGCTCATCATACCTTTGCAAGGGGGCATTTAGCCTGTACAGTATCAAGAGAACACACCAAGAGTTGTATCTTGGCGAATCGGTCCAAGCCCAGTTAAATAAATAGTAAATCTCTGCCTGCCAGTATGAGAAAGGATTTGAGGGCTGAAGCTTTCTCTCTAAAATTTTCCTGCTTCATATTCTGTCATACAATCTTTAGCTGAATTTTATTGATTAAAAAAAAAAAAAAAAAAACAAAGAAGCACTAGCACTGAACTTGTGTTGGGCGCAGAGAAACTTCCCCCGCGCCTCGCACAGGGCCTGTTTCCATGTGTTCCCCACACATGTATTCCGATCCTAGGGTTCAAAGGCCCTAGAAGAAAACATCCTTCTCGCCTTCTAGCAGCCTTCCTGCCTCCGCATCCTCAGGCTACAAGTTGTAGCAGTGAGTAGGGAGGAGTGGGACCTGATTATGTTATGGCTTTTCTAACCACCAAGGCTTGTCCTGCAGAAATGCTTACACTGGCAACCACAACAGAAATACCTCCATCTATTTTCCTTGTGTATTTATTTCACTGAAGGGAGGGGAAGTTACGTGAGGAAAAACAGCCTTTTCTACTTCCTTAAGCTGCCCACTCTGTGGGAAAGGTTTATATCAGCCAATATTCTTAGTATGGGTTAGACTATTTTGCAAAGATACTTTCTGTTGTTGGCAGTGGGTTGTTGGCAGGAGTCTCCTCTCCTGCCAGTGATCTGTCCACTTGAGCTTTCTTCATTTTTTTTAATTATTATTATTAATCCTGCTGCACTATTCAGTAGCGAAGCGATCAGAGATCACATGCGTTTACACCTCAGCCCTACATCCTGTGTTATGCAGCAGCTTTGCCTTGTCTTCAGTGGCACTAAATCATTTCTGACACTCCTGGAGGATGGGTAGTATAACCTACCACTAGCAAACACTAAAAGAAGTGGCCTTAGAAGTATAATATATACTTAAAAGAATAACAGACTCCTATATAAAAACTTGCAAATTTGTTAATAAGTTGGTTTACTGTTGGGACTAATCACTATAAAAATGTTTGAAAATCATGATCCTCACAAATGCTATTTTTGTCTATGACTCATATATTCACCTTCTGAATAGTTTCTACCTGGACACCATAAAAGAGGAAACATAAGGAATAGTGGTAAGAAAATTTATTCCACCAGAAATTTATTTTTCTCCAGTCCAGTCCCCATCCCAATTGTGTTTGAGGTTCGGTGCTGGAAGCAGGATTGCGTTTTGGCTCCCCTTTCCCTCTTGGGCTGTTTGTAAGGGGCTTTGGCATCTATGAAAGGACCTTTAGGAGAGGTGATACCTTCTTTAGGTCAGATGTCACTGCGGAGGTGCCAGGGAGTAGAGCTGGTGCAGTAGGTTTCCATAGGAGGCACCCCCTAAGGATTCCTTAATCCTTAATCATGATTGCATCTCAGTTTTAGCATTTTTATTGTCTCTCCTCCTCCCCTCTCCACCCCTTGGTAAGGAATTTAAATGGAACTCTTCAAGAAAAAAGCATTGGGTTGTGCTATTTCTTCAGAGCAGCATGCACGTTGGCTTCACACTAGCCATAAGAGCCTCTCAGACCAACCCTCTCCTTGTCCCATCATGGCAACAGCATTTATTTTAAAAATATCATGTTTGCTTTTGAAAAAGTTATCTTCCTTGTCCCTACCTTGTCACTTCAAGGAAGTAGAGCAGTTTGTATATCTGACATATTTAAAAGGAGGATTTTGTGGAAGGAAAGGGGAGATTTCAAGAACCTGCTGACACTAAGGTTCTCATTGCAGTCCCAGGTTCATATGGGTGTCATAGGTGTCACAGATGACCATCCCTGCCCCACCTCTGCGCGCCCGATCCAACGGTTGCGCAGGAGACCTGGTGCGGCCTGTGCGAGGCCGCTGCCGCCTGCGGCTGCCTCGCGGCCACAAGGGCCCTGCTCGCTGCTTTGCTTTTGTTTCCAAGACTCCCTTTAACGCATCTTTGTGGGACTCCAAGTAAATGGACTGATGAACTGGGACCGCCATTCCCTCCCTGAAACCAGGGATAAGTTCCCAGACTTGCCTTCCTCAGCCAGTTGTTCCCTCGAGACAGTGTCAACCTGCAACCATTGTCCCAAAACTCCATGCAGTATTTTAGGTGCTTTTTAAAGGACATCACCACATACCTGGCAGCTTTAAGTCAAAAAAATATTTGCTACCTACACCTTTTCTAACAGGGCTATGGATAGGTTTGCTGGTTTTTGACTTCAGTGTCAGTTGCCAACCGTGAATTCTGTCACCTGTTGTTAAACTTATTAGTATGTTTGGTCTTGTTAATGGTCATATTCCCCTCTTAAAGCAAAGTATTGACATATAATAAATATGGACGTGAATCAGTTAAGCAGTGCTCTAGGAACACTATGTGTTTATCATCTCAGATTAATTCTGAAATATCGCTTCTTCCAAGGTACAATTTAAGTTGCTGGAAATGTGAAAAGCCAATTCTATAAGTTTACTACGTGTTTTTTGTTTGTTTGTTTTTGTCTGGGAAGCCTTAAAACAAGTTAGTGCCTCTAAATAGATCAATTTCATTTACTCCTAACTTCTCTGAATGTCTGGTGACTGTGAAAGATTTTATGGCAAGTCGAGCCAGTAAAAGGAAGGAGACCAATTAGGCAAATAGAGTTTATGTTGTATGTAAAACAGATGCTTAATAAAATTAGAAGTACAACTGAGGCACTCTGCTGCCTAAATTGTCATTAATATATTTTTGTGTGGAGTGAACGTTTGATGGTTCTTGTTGTAGACGTAGAGGAAAGGATCAAAAGGAATGGTTAGGGGTTGTAAAAACACAGAGCACGTTTTTCCAAAAGCTCACCTAGGCTAACTGTGTAGCCTTTCTTTCCTCCGTTCCCCTCCAGGGCTTGCTCTCAGAAATCCTCCGCAAGGAAGAGGATCCCAAGACTGCCTCGCAGTCCTTGCTGGTAAACCTTCGGGCTATGCAGAACTTCTTGCAGCTGCCAGAAGCTGAACGGGATCGAATTTACCAGGACGAAAGGGAAAGGAGCCTGAACGCAGCCTCTGCCATGGGCCCGGCACCTCTCATCAGCACGCCGCCGAGCCGCCCTCCGCAAGTAAAGCGCTCTCCGTGCCTCACAAAATTAAATTTAGGAAACATCTTGGATGATAGTAGCAGCTTATTGCTATATATTTTCTATTTTTAAGATAAATTCTGTAAATTATGGTGTCTTTTTTTTTTTTTTTTACTCCCCCCCCCCCCTTTTTTTTTTTACTTGCTCTAATGTTGTTCTCATGTTACAATTTGAAATAAGGAATTTGAACTGGGTGGGAATTAAAATAGAAGAATCACTTAGTATATCGTATTGCCTTAAAAATCATCTTCCAGGCAACTAAAGGAATAGAGAAGATAAGATTCCCCCCAAAAATGTTGGGCTTTCCTTCACTAAGTCAAGCCATTGACAACTTGCAACGCTCTTCTCGTTCATGCCTGTATGTCCAAATGGCATCCATTCAGTGACTCCGCTGGAGCATGCAGTCTTGCTGTACCCATGCCCTGGAAGACTGGGATATGTTCATTAACTCTTAATTCAGCCCTCACTCAAATTTCTGTAAAATCTAGTGGGTCTATTTGCTTAATGCTCCAAAACAAAACGATGCAATCTGTCAAGGAATCTTTAAAATTTATGCCGGTTTAGAGTGCATGAAAAATATGGGTGTCAGCCATAGGAATACATAGGATTTCCATGAGGAAGAAATGCTGCTGTGAGTGAAACACTCCAGAATATGGTATAGCTTCCCAGAAATAACCTGGGGCTCAAGGTTGTAGCTTTGCAAGGACAAAGCAAACTCATATATAGATATATAGGAAACATGCTGAATGCACAATCCAGATAAAATATGCAAAAATAAATAAATAAATAAAAGCAAAGTTTTAGGATGTGGGAATTGTGTGATGATACGAGTACAGAGCAGACCCTGACTAACCGAGACCGAGCTCAAGCATGTGCCTATGACTATGTTCTGTACTCGTTCTGAATGCTATGAATTCCCACAGATTATTTTTCTAAATTTTCTGCAGCTAATGGATGTTAAAGACCACACTAAAGGTAACAAATAACAAAAATGTAGGAAAAGGGAGAACAGAAGATCACTTCTGACCTGCTCTAGTACTTTTCGTGAGAAAAGGAATTTTTTTTGCAGAAGGCAACAGGCTGTGCTAATGGTCTAGTTTTGTTATCATTAACTGAGTTTAGTCTGGGAAATCCACTATAGATAGTATTCAAGATAAAGGATGAGAGTCTATTTACATAGTACTGCTTTAGTGAGAAATAGTTAAATACTGATAACTCTATTTAAAATAACATGTGAGTTTAGTGGAATGTCTGTCCCTGCTCCCACAGTCCAGGTAATTCAGAGCAAAGGCTAACCCTTCATGCTTAACTTATCTTTTTCTGCCAAGGTAGTGTCTCACTCTGTCTCAAGTGGTCTTGGGCAATTTCACAGCGAAAGAACAGAGTTAATTACAGGACCATCCAGAAGAATGTCAAGTCAGAGGTAGTCCTTGAACTGGTTTCAGTTCACACCTTAAACTATATAAATCCCTTGCAGCCAGAAAGGAAGTGCAACTCAGGTTTTTACAGACAACGATTACAGTATAATCTGGATTTGGGGAAGGGTTAGATCTCTCTGCTGCATTCTTGTATATATTTACATCACGATTTTTTAGTGAAAATCAGGAGTACAGGTAATCGAATAACATAGAGAGCCCAAAGTGAAGAAAAAGCATACAATTTTGTTTTGATTGTTTTTAACAGGAGAAACTGGTTAAAACTGAAACCTTATAGACTAATAGTTCTATAGCAAAAAAAATATTTTTCTATTTGGTATATTATTTTTGTCATGTTCTAAAACATACGTGCTTTACCTCGTGCGTGCATTCGTGCAGACCTGCACGTAGAAACCCCTGAGTTGGGATCCTGCGTGACTTTTTTAAGTGTTTTCAGAATCATCCTGCTATAAGCACGTGTAGCACTTGCCACCTGCTACTAAATGTTCTGTGTCCTAATTTTCAAAATTAAAATATCCATGTTAGTAACATAAGTGCAATACTTAATGCTTGAAACAAAAACTAAATTATTTTACTAATTGGCCTACCAAATGCAATTTTACAAATCATAGAAGAAATAATTTATAGTCACCTTACTGCAAAATTATTAATTGTGATGCTGTGATACTCTCTACTCTCCAAAATGCCTGATACTCTCTACTCTCCAAAATGCCTACATTTCATTGAATATATTATACTAAGGAAATAAAACTATTAGAATCCTAACAACTATAAAATTTATTCTAAGCAATTATTTAAAGTTTGCCATAGAGGAATACAGCATTATATTTTTCTAGCTTAGCTGTGAACTTTTGAATACTATTGAAAGACATTCAATAACTGTTCAGTAACTATTGAAAGACAAAACAGGTCATTTATTCTGATGACAGAATTTACACAAGAGTCAACATATCAACATATTTAACATTAAATCTTTAGACTAATGCAATATTTGAAACAATTAAACTATGAAACCATGAAAAATGGGAGCTAATACGCCACACATGAAGGTTTATTTTGCATTTGCAAGTTATCAGTTTCGGAAGGATGTGAAAATAAACATCCTGAAAAGGATCTATTTTGCATTTTTGTGTTGCCAACTGGTGGCCAGACAGTAGAGCAGACTTAACCATTTGGTGGCTGGGCTTGTTCTGTGCAAATTACACATGCTGTTACATGCAAAGCCAGAAAGTGTGACCTTGGGGGACTGCTGGGATAGTAGGGACTCACCAAGCCTAAATCTTGGTGCCTGAGTTAGCAGGAACTGTGTTCTATTTATCTCATTTTTACAGCATTCTTACTAGTTGCTACTTGAGCAAATGTGCCTGGATTGTTTCCAGCTATTTTTTGAAATCCTTTAAGAAGCTCTTTGTCCCCCATACTTCTCTGTTTCTTTCTACCTTAAACAAAAAAGCAAAATCTCTCTTTTTTTTTTCTTTTTTTAATTGAAATCATTATCCTCTAATGCCTGAGCTATCAGGATATGTGTATGGCCCCCCCGTGGGTCAAGCTGTAGAAGTCTGTTGCTATCTTCCACACTAGTGCTCTGACCATGAGTGGACAGTGGGCACAAGAATTGTTTCTTAGTGTTGTTCACCTTGTCACTTTCCTGTGACAGAAGCCCTGTGCTAAACTCTTCCCAGGGTAGTGGAATTTGTAAATGTTCACATCATCTCCAGCAGGTAGGGACTGCATGGATACACAGGTCAACTTCTTCATCCTAGAGGGAAGAGAAAAACCTCTTTTCGTGTTCTGTTTCTCCTATTCACATCTATTTATTCATCTATTTATTTTTATTTTATTTTATTCAATACCTTTAGCTTAGCACAGATGTCCTTTCTGGGTATTTCTAAGTCAAGCTCAAGTGATGACACTAGTGCATCTTGCATGGGAATGAGAGAGAGCTGGGAAACTTCAGGGACCGTTCAGTGTCAAGCCATATTCAGGGCTTCCCTGATGCCCACCAGGGGTGGCCTTTCTGCACTCAGGCCTGTTTCCTTTCAGAAGAGCAAATAATCTGCATTTTAGCAGAGCTGGAGAAGAATTTGCCCCCACAACTCTGTTCCCCAGAGAAAATTACTGCTAACTCTTTGGCTCACTGTCGTCCTGTGTAAAAAGAGAGTACATGTAAGTCAAAGGCAGAATATAATCTTAGCAAGACAGTGTTTTAAGAAGTATCCAGAAACCTTGCACGAGTCATTGTTCTGCATACTCAGTTTAAGAAAATCTTCATTTTCCTAAATATAATCCTGGCCTGCCCCTGTCTACAGATAAAACACCACTCATTCCTGCTAAAGCAGTTTCAGCTCTGGTCCCAGAAATATGATGTCACTCTTGGAAGGCAGGTGTTGAGGAAGACACTTTCTTGCTACTTTTTCAGACTAGTGACTCTCCAATTCAGGGGACTCTGGATAACTCCAGCTCCCACTAAACCTCGCTGTGGGGTTCTAGCATTCAAACATACACACGAGTCATACTTAGCCACCAGCAAAATTTGTATTTCTAAGCCTCTCAACAATTTGAGATTTAGGTTGATAGTCCTTGTGCCAAATTACATTTTAATGAAACTCCAAATGAACAAAATATTAAATGCAACCGTCTCCCCCTGCAAAAACCACCATGGAGGAGAGTTAATGGAAACACTGACACTTAACTATAACTGCACTTCCAGGCGCCACTGTAATAATGTAGTAGTAAACCTTGTCCTGATAAAAGCTATTCTGAAAGCAACAGCATTTATTGTACCTCCTGTGCTATTTGCAGAGCAGAACTGAAAAGTAGTTTGTTTTGCCTGGAATGAACTACTTTATGAATTTTAATGCACGATGTAATATTAAAAGCTAAACCAGGATTAAAGAAGATTTTTGTTTCCAAGCTAAAACGGCACTTGTGAGAATGTGTTATAAGAGATTTTTTTTGTTTCGGTTTCAAGGAGGGGAAGGTGAGCTTCCTTGTTGGGGAAGGCTTGTTCAGATTGGTTCGGCAACAGCCAGGCCTCTGTTTGGGAGACCTGAATGAATCCCGAAGTTTGCACTACTCCGATCAATCAATCCTATTTGAGGATAAAATACGAATCTGGGCAGGCCGGGAGGGGATGGATGTGTTATTTTTTTTCCAAGTATTTTTAAATTGCTAAATTGATTGTGATAGGAAGAGGGTCAAGCAAGTCTCTAATGCTCAGTGTTATAAGTTGGTAAAGTACCGCTTTCTTATCCAGTTAATATTGGCAAAATGCAGTCACTTTTGCAAACAATTTAGCTAATCTATAGTTTCTTTTGGAAACAGAAAATGTGGGTATAAGTGTGGGTGGGGTGAGAGGTTGTGTTTAAGTGTGGATGGGATGAGAGAATATATTTTGTTGTGTTTTTTCTTTCCAAAATGAATCTTTTTTCCACCTCCTCCCAAGTCCATAAGTTGCATTTTTTGTTTTGTTTTTTTTGGGGGGGCTCTTTTTGAGGAGGAGGGTGTTTTTTTCAACCCAGATTCAAACACCCTCTATGTTGAACCCAATTCTAAGTTCAGCACAACAGAATAGCTGCTTGCTGTGTACCAATTATGAAACAGTCTTTTGTACAGATATCCTCCAGGAGGTTAATTAGCGTTATTACATGGTACTTATCAGACCAGAGCCGGCCAACGGTCCATCTAGTCCAGCCACAGTCTATACCTGATCTTTAAAAAGAAATTGTTAGGAAGCTAGGGAAGAATTTTTATACCTGGCCTACTACTAAAATTGGAGAGAGAGGGGGCGTGGTTGTGAACAGCGACTCTTGATAGTCCCCAAGTCGCTCATTTTATAACTTCAAGAGTTTCACCGTCCTGAAGGTCTTTGGGCTAATTTGGCATTTTGTTGGAGATATTGGAGTTTTCTGTCGCTCACTTCCCTATTCAATATCAACAGAAGGATTTTTTCTTCTAGCTTAGTGATACAGTAGATGCTGCAAAGTTGAGCATTGTGTTGTACCTGTAGAAAGATAAATAAGATTTGCCTACCAGAATTTGCCTACCAGGATGGGTGTTTTCAGTAGTTCCGCTGAGTTAAATGCATATCCGTATTAAAGTGGGCATTGACCAGTCTGGACAAAGATGCATGACACAAATTGTCACCAATGTTGTGTGTGAGCCTTAGGCTTTGACAGCCTGGGTGTTCACAGGTCAATGAAGTAGTCTGCAAAGCATTGCTACAGCATGGAGCTGTTTTTTTGAAGCCGAGTAGCAATCAAACATACATCACGCTTATGGAAGAAGAGACTGTTCGATCAGGATCTCAAGACCAAAGCATTTCCTTCCCCAAAGATACTGTGGAATTTCATGTTTTAGCTGCATATCTTCATCCTCTTTTGATAGCCCCTAAGGACTATCAAAGATTGATTACAAGTTAGGAGTACCTCATTTGCAAGCACTGAATTAACTCTGATGGAGTTTAAACGTGTGGTCCAAGAGGATGTGTTGACCACAAAGCCATTACCTTTTAATTTTCTAATTTAGCTTAGCTTACTTTTCACATGAAAGCAGTGAAACCTATCTCCAGTAATATATTACAGTGTACTGGAGTATATAACATTGGCATTGGTTGTCAGTTTTCTTCCGGTGGGTCCTTTTCATTTAGAGGTTATAAAATTGCCACTTATTTTGAATTTGCAAATGGTTATGCTGTGCAGTATTCAGGAGATGTACCTGCTCTTGCTGCCCAAAGCTAATTTGCGCAGAACGAGGCAGGTATCTTCCCACCCTGCGTTTTCTCTTGAAGAATGGAGGTTCACGGTGTGGCCCTCGTTCCTGGCTCGCAGGCATCTCAAATGTTCCTGCTGGTCTAGGCCCACTATATCATATATGAAATGTCACTTCGCTCTTCAGGTGCTTGCCACAAGCTACAGAATGTTTTTAAATGAAAACAAGCCACATGATAGACTTGACAACAACCACCTGGCATTTTTCTCCATTTCTTGTGTCATTTAGTACTCCATTTTTTTGGCCACTAGAAAGTCCCAGTGCCTACCAGTAGGAGGCAGGTGGAAGCAGCTACCTATGATTTGTTCTCGCTGAGGTTTTTCCATTTGCAGCTGATAGGCAGGTATCAGCACTGCTCCTCTAACACCTGATAGGCAAATCAGGCTCAGCAAAAGTGTCATGCCCTCATAGGTTCTGGACTATTTTATTTTAACTTAAAGGTACCGTGGAGGATACTTACCATGAATTAAAAATGACATTTCAAGGAAAAAATGACCTGGTGGTTTGCCTAAGTATGTGTCTCACCCAAAGCCTTTGACTCACACATGAGATCCCATGACAAATGAAAGCTCATGCAGAGTGAGATTAAAAGATGATTTATCCTGTCATCATCTTTCCCTTGAAACCCTGAGGGGCTTCAGAGCACAGGAAGGTGCTGACTTGCCTTGGATTAAACTGATAGTGAAACTGTGGTTTTGGACACATCCCTGAGAATAGGCTGAATCACCCTCTGGATGTACCTTGCTCTGTCTGTTAACTTTAGAGGTAGCCTGAATGACTTAGGCTATGCATCTAACTTCCAAATGGCTAAACTAATGGAGCTCACAACAGTTGCAGTATGAATCAGTAGGTTTGAATCAAAATCAAAAAGCTGGATTTTGCATCATCACCTTGTGGATTCCTGGCAGAAATCCAGTCTTCTCCTTCACCTCTAGGTCTGCTACTGTCAGGCAAGAATTGCCTGTATAGCTGCTGAAGAAAACTGTTATGTATGGAGGTGATATTGTAGGGATATTCTTGGAAAAATCTTGAAATTCCTGCTGATTTTTTTGCCCCTCTCAAAGTGTACTGCAGAAACTGCGCTGTAACCTTGGTGGGACGCTTCTTGGTGCTGAAGCATCAATTCCATAATTTCCAGAAACTTTGTGATGAGGCAGAGGGTGATATTCTCCTGTGCATCATACCACCACCAATATATTTTTCTGGTTTTCCTTTACAATGCACATGCAGCGAAAATAAAAGTAGTAGTGGAGTGTTGTCATGTTTTCATTCTTTTTATTTTTAATTTTATTTTTAATGGGACTGCAAGAAGAATAAATATTAAAAATAGATTTGATGCATGTAAACAAAACACAAGACTTAATAGTTTTAAGGAAGCCCTATCTTGGTTTTGTGACTGAGTATATTTAAATAGGCGTTTTAAAAATAGCTTAAAAATTAAACTGATAACAAAATAGTTAAAGAGAAATTTAAACCTAAAATGGCAACTTTTGTACACTATCATGCATTTTGATGCACTGGATGCAAGGCATGAATTGAGATGTACCTGTGCTTTTATTTTCCTTTGAGATTCTTTTATGCTGTAGTTACAATTTATACTTAATTTGTGGGGCAGAGGACTCATGTAAGGATTCACAAATCTCTCCAAGGCTGTTTGACAGGTTTCCACTTAACTTATTTTATGACATTGAAATTCACAGTGGTTAGCTGACAATATTCACATTTCAGCTGCATTCACCTGTTACAATATGCTGAATTTTTTTGTTTCACATTTGCCTGAACTGTGGAGAACTTATAATGTTGAATTTCTGAAATGCTGGAAGAGTATCTGAAGAGGTTTGAATAAAAGGAATAAAATGGAAGGGGTGACTACTGGGAGGAAGGGGAAGAGAGTAAAATAGCTTTTTTCATAATAAAAAAGTCT
Organism: Tinamus guttatus; assembly: GCF_059628265.1. NCBI lineage: Eukaryota > Metazoa > Chordata > Aves > Tinamiformes > Tinamidae > Tinamus > Tinamus guttatus. The sequence goes on from NW_028288649.1 coordinate 10,325,305, forward strand.
CAAAATATATTTTCTAGGTCAAAACTGCTACTATTGCTACAGAGAGGAATGGAAAAACAGAAAATAATTCCATGAACATTAATGCTTCCATTTATGATGAGATTCAGCAGGAAATGAAGAGAGCTAAGGTGTCTCAAGCACTGTTTGCAAAGGTGGCAGCAACCAAAAGCCAGGTAAAGTTTCCCAGGCGCGGCGGCTTTCATTTCCACCTGGTTTGGATCTGTTTTTGTGTGAGCTGTAATGACTGCCCGGGTTAGCACGACAGCGCAGGGCCGTGGCTTAGAGCTCTGTGTTGAGTCTAAAGATAACGCATGCTTGCCACTCACTGCACCCAGCTGAGAAGTGGCTTCCTGAGCTACTTCTTCCCTCTTCCCCATCGGGGAGATGCGTTCGTTATACGCTTGCGGGTGTTGCACAGCTCCGAAAGCATCCGCTTCATAAATTCATAGTTGGTGTGAATGAGGGAAAAGCCATGCGCGAGTTGTACGTATTGCCGCAGAATTAGTCTGGCGGCCGCGGGGTTTTGCAGTTGCACGGGCTGGTAACCAGGAATCCTTAGGGGGGTGGTTTTGGTGAAAACGGTTTGTTAGAAATGGAGCCTGGTGAAAAGGACCTGCTCCTGAGGATGTGTCCTGGAAGTGGGGCAGACATCTGAGTTGATAAAAAATGCAGTCATCCAAGTTAAACCTGAGGAAACATGTCTGATCTTTAGGGACTACAAAGGCTGCTTGGTTACTTGTACATGTGCACACACATACGTTGCATAATCAGTTTTAAGCCCTTGTCGTGCAGTGCACTACTCTTTTTTTCCCTTTTTCAAACAAAATATTTCTGACAAGTTTAGTGGCAGGAGAGGGAATTAAGCAAGCGAGGTCTTCTCTTGTTGCGCGTGCTTATCCTACGTTGCATGTCTCGTGAGGAAGTCTGACAGTGTGTGGAACTGTGACCTAAGTGACAATGTACCAAGCAAGCAAAGGAAAAGCAAGTCAGAAAAATGGGAAAGATGAGATCCATGGTTTTATGAAACTTGAAAGAAATGTTAAAGGTGCCAATGACTACAATGTTAAATTTTCATGTTAGATTAAATGTTAAGTTCACTCAGTCATCTTTTTCCTTTACGTTTCTAATACGGCTTCGTAGAGAAATTCAGTATCTTCCAGTTAAAGCAGGTAACGATCAGGTAGCCTAGTGTTTCTTGGGCCTTCAGTATTTCTGTGCCTCTTTGCTTTCTAATATTATTTAACTTTTGACTTCTATAGTGTTCACATTTTGGAGATTACACCATTTCATTGTACAGAAAGGATGTTGTCTCTTAAGTTATATGCTATAAGGAACATTTAAAGGGATATTTTGGAAATGTTATATCAAAATGATTAAACTCAAGCTGTGGACTGTAAAAATTATAGCTTTATAGGCCACATGCCTGCCTACCCTTCAATCACTGTCAAAGTGATAATTTCTACAATAATATGTTTCTTTTATTGTGGGATTCTAAACACCAAGTGCTGTTTAAACATTAAACTGAATTGTTTATGTTAGTGCTGTACTCAGTGTGTCATACATCAGGCCACTATAATCTCCCATGGAATGTAAAAATTCTGTCATGAATCATGGCTTGTATATCGGAAATTACTGTAATTTTGATTGGAAATTACAGGGCTCTTGAAATGTTTCTAATTATGATAGAATGTTACTGCAGCTTCCAACCTGTGTGCTCCTCAGATGTCTTTATTTACATGCCAAGGCTAGGAGTTAGAGGATTGTCTGCTTTCTACACCTTCCCTTTCCCTCAACCACACTCGGCAGAGTTACGGTGTGAATCTGATCTATCAGCCCATATGATTTTGATAAGATTTTATTTGTGTGATAATGTATTTATTGAAGTACATAGTCTTAAAATTTTGAGGCAGGACAGCTCTCCTGAAGCGGATTGTAAAAGATACGAGTAATCAAGGCGAGGCATAAAATCTTCCAGAAGATGAAGTGACTTTTTCTTTTTTTTCTTTTTTCTTTTTTTTTTTTTTTGTATGAGCATTGGTATAAAATTAAGAATTTTGAAACAGCTATGTTTTGAGTATACAAAGTAAATGAAAGCAAACACCCAGTTCTCTTCATGTTCATTGTGGAGATTAAGCCCTTATCCTCAGAGGTTACTTTGCTCCCAGATTTAAGCAATGTAATGTTAATTTATGTATTTAAGCAAGGTTTCAAGACTGACACCTTCCCAAGGATAGAGTAACAGTCTGTAGTTAGCCAACGTGCCATTTGTAGTAGAAATCTGCTTCACAGAAATAACCCCAGAGGTAAACTGAATGCGTTTGGTTTTCTCTAACCATTTGACTGCTAATCAGGCAGTCAATATTTTTTTAAATATGTAGCAAGCCACGTATGCTGCAGGCAATAGCTGTCATGTAAGAAATTCTATACTGGAGCTTTCCTACAGTGCAAAGGAGAGAGCTATTTGTTAGGGAAAAAATCTTTCCTACACACACAGAAAAGGAGACTTGTCTTAAAGGTTCTTTTAAGAGGCTCTTAAATGGTTCATGAGGAGGTTCATTGCCTTTTCTATTTGGGAATATTGGTTTCCCACTCAGAAATGGAAAATCTGGGATTATCACCTGCAGTTAAAATGCGAAGTCTGGAGGACACGTAGTAGAAAATGACGTGTAGGTTAAAATCTTTGTTTTTAAACCTGGCAAAAATTGAACATTCCTGTCCTTTTATTTTGGATATAAAACCTTGATTAACTGCTGAATGTAAACTCTTGGAGTTACAGCACGGCCCAGTATGTGATCCAGAGGAGCTCCTCCAGTGCACCAAGGCAGGTATCTGCTGGAGGACTTTTTTGTTTTTTTATGTGTTTTCCTGAATAAACTGGTTTGTGTCACCACGAGACGGGGCTTCTGAGTAGCCAGTGTCTGCAAAGTGACAGGGCTTGCTGAGCCAGGGCACTGCAGATGACACTGCAGACTGGAGCACCCAGAGCGCAGCCGCTGTTAAATGCTGCACCACCAAGTTTCTCTTCAGGCAACGCGAGGTGAAACTCCAGCATTGCCCCTTGTGCTGCATTTGTGCTTTTGATGAGGGCGGCCTGGGGCCCGCAGCCGGGCCCACCGCTTGCCTGGCCTGGTGGTGGAGGCCTGAATCGGCGGCGGTTTCAGCGCAACGTGAGGCAAGGCCAGGAAGGAGCGACGAAAGCAGGAAGAGATTTTGGTGATAGCAGGGGTAGGATCGTGCCCTGGCTTTGGTGAGGGCTCTTTTACACCCGAGCAGTTTCCCAATGCGCTGCAGTGGTTTCCTCAAACGCTGTGCGGTGCCTTTCCCGAAGGACAGGCTGCGTCGGCTGCGCGGGCCGGAGGGATGTTAGGACTGAGCGAGGCGACTCCTTCCGCTAGGAAATTCTCTGGCTTTACAGTAGCATGTACACTCCCTCCGTTTTGGGGATTTCTAGGCATTTAACAATTTTAAGGATCCATAAGAATTGTAAGGATCAATACATTATCACAAAATGTCCGTTAAAACAAAATGCAAATTTTATCAGCTGCTATGTTTATACATAGGATCTAAGCAAGATCATATAATTCAAATTGCTTGAATGCATATTTTCTTTTCTGGATTTTAGAACAAAACACCTCATGTCAATATTTAAAACCTTGCATTTTTTAGTGAGTTTGGTCTGCCTAATAGGCCTACTTTTATTTTATTAGGTTTTTTTAGAAAGAGAGCTTTAGAAAACAGCATACAAATGAAAGATATCACATGATGGATGTCTGCTCCCACTTATTTAGATTTTGATGGGACTAGGGCATTATATTTATAATATTGTTTCCTAAAATTTACTCAGCACACCTAAATAAGTGAAAAAGGAAAAGAACCCCCACATACGTGAATTTGTATGGTATACATTGCTTTAAAGGTTTAATCATATTGAGATTTTATTAAATTTGTAACCTGACAGTCTGATTCAAATAATTATGGAAGCACATTCCTAATTTCGTTATTTCAAATAAAAAAAAAAGTTGATTTGTGTAATGATCATTAAGGCATCATGGTTCAGTAACTGTGCATTGGTTACAATGTTTTCATGTGGGAGCCAGGGATGATTTTTTTTCTGGATGGTGACAGATGCTGAAATCTAATTTTATTCCCTAAAAACAAACAAACAAACAAAACCCCCCAAACCTAACAGCCCTGAGAGATAAGGCAAGTAGAGACTTGTTGTGCTCCTGTATGTTTGCTATGTTTTGAGACATTATGTTTATTTTAATGGGTTATCTCCAAAAGGTGTGGCTAGAAGGAAGTAGGGAAGAAAGAAAAAATGTTGCTGAATATCAGCATATGATTCTAAGCCTTTCTTAAATTTAGGAAATCCCAGCTTGCAAATACTGAAGTAATATTTACTTTTCTACTTCCGAGATTCCCATGTAAGGCTGTTAGCCTGCACACCTCAGGACAATTACTTTATAGTAGAATTAGTAGGTCCAGCTGATACTCTTTTGTGATTGCCGCCCCACAGACTGCTGTATATGTCCAGATAGGTGTCAAATGCTCTGCCTTCTCACAGAGTAAAAATGCCTTTACCTTGAAGGCAGAGGAAGCTGAAGACACTTGGCTCTCACAGTCACATGCTTCCATTTTAACTTGGGAATGAAAGTAAGGGAGCACTACCCACACTTCCAGCAACCTCATGTAATTCAAGCGAATTTCAACCCGTTATTCCTGAAATGAGACACAAGGTTGCCTAATCTCCCATCCTTTTGTCCTGGCCCTTCGCTTTGGCTGGGTTGTTAATCCTCTTTGAAATTAAGAGGTGTGCGTGCAAAGCACAGAGGTAAAATCAGTGGTTAAGAGCACTCTGTAAATTGTGCTCTAAGCCACCACATGAGTCCTTTGTGCAGTGGCCTTTTATTAGAAGTGTCCAGCTTTTCACCACTGATTGATCTGGAAACTCATCCGGAGTTTCCTCCTTTTCAACTCTGCGTGCGAAGGAGGACTGGGGCTGGGGAAGCATGGGAAAGCATGCCTGAGGTTTGCAAAGTAGATCGGAAGGAGTTAAATGGGAAGGGAATGCTAAACATTGGCACTAAAACTGCTTTTGGCATGCAAATACCATGCTTTTCCTGACAAATATTTTCAGAATAGGCCATTAGAGTTCAGGTATATAAAACCCTGCTTTTACTGGAAATTTTAATGTTGTAGTAAACCCAGAGATTTATGGTGAAAAATTGATGTCTGTTATCTCACTTTTATCTTTTTAACCAGCCAGTTTTATAAATGCTGTATCTTTGATCTGGCTTTTTCCATCTAGAGACTAAGCTATATACTCTAATAGGAAAGTCATTTTTAAGCAGCTTCCCACACTGAACAAGCACGGTATTGTGGATCTGGCAAGAAGATGTAACACGCCATTACCGCAGATATATAATGATCTATTCAAGTATTTTCCAGTGGGGGGAAAGAAAGCTTTTTATCACCAAGAGTAACCCTCCAGGAACAACATGGCTTTACCAGGGGGGGTCTCAACATTCACTTTTTTCCTGGTCACACCCTGCTTTGCTCTGAGCCTCCTGCTCTGTCCAAGGGCCACGGGCCTGGGGGCAAGGAGGGTGCTTGCTCTTGCAGGGCCACCACCACTTCAGGGAGGAATATTCTCCTTTCTTTGTCTCCCTGAGAGCAGCTGAGTCACTTCCTGTTTTTAAATCTTGGCTTTAAAACCTTCTCTTTTTTTTTTTTTTTTTTCTTCTCCTCAGTTTACAATGGAGTTTCTGTGAAGTGCGCAGGGATCCTGCATAGAAAGATAGTAGGTAAAAATAAAACATGCTGTTAGATCCTTCATTGTCCCTTAGAAACCTCTTCACCCTCGTGGGAAGATACATGCACTACTCAGGAAACGTTAGCAAAAGTACATCAGGCTCCTTTTTTTCTTTTTTTCCCTCCTCCTCCTCCTTTTTTATTTATTTTCCCTGCCCCCTTCACGGCTCCGCAGCGATGCCTCTGGCAGTTGAAGAGGTGCCACGGGCAGCAGGAGAGCAGCAGGAGTCAGGACAGGATCGGGTGTCAGCGGGACAGGAAGAGTGTGAAGCGAGAAAGAGCGATGGGCTTCTGTGCGCGCTCAGGAACTGCCCCATAAAACTGTGTGCCCTTCGGTGGAACTGTGAAACTTGGCAGATAAAGCTGATTTGCTTCTTTCACAAAATCTCGTGTTGCAGAGTCATAGGGTTCCCTCCAGCTCGGCACGGAGGGGAAGGAGGTTCGCACTTTCCTGTGGCAGAAGTGAAATGGAGCGCTCCTGCTCCTTCCTCTGCTCCAGGTCTTCTCCCTTTTATCCGTCTTCTCTGAAAGAATGGTTAGAACCTTAGCAAATTTCCTTTTTATTTTTATTATTATTATTCCTAAAAAGATGACTTTGGTTAACTCACTCATCGTTTAATATGGGTAGAATTGGAGAAGGATTGGCCTCAATCCTGAGCATATCCCATACTATTAGGGTGACGTTGGCGAGGTGGGTTGACTTCACTGCTCTTGGTTCCCACTTATAACATGCAGTTAGAGACTTCTTGAATCCAGAGAGATGTGCTGAAGAAGAAGCCTCCTTAAAATGTCCAAGGTCATTCATATATCAGTGTGCTTTTTCCCACACAAAAAAAATGTAGAAGGAGGGGGAAAAATATAGACCCTGATATAATTGAAGCCAAAGAAAAAAAGTAGAGAAGGGAAAATGCTTAACTTCTGAGAGGAAAATATCAACCAGTTCAGTCAGCTCCTGGGGGCCCTTTCAGCAAGTAAGGCGAAGACTGAATTTGTTGACATGCGGATGAGGAAAATGAGCTTTCTCGGCGTGCTTTACATACAGGGTCAAATCCGCTCAGACCAAAGGTTCCCACCAGGGGCAGGTGACGACAGGAGTATTTTACGTGCTCTTGTAGAGTGAGTTTAGGGAGCAACAGCAGCTTTGGGAGATGCCGTGTGTGAGCCCCAAGGAGAGGTTCCCTGGAGGGATGCTCCATGCACCTGCCCTTCGCTATTCGGGAGTTAATGTTGAGTTGATGTTTAAGGCTTTTGGGGCCTCATCTGGCTACGTGTGCGCAGGAGGCGAGCGCTGCTGAGTGCCTGGCAGGATGTAGCCCCATAGCAGGTCCCAGGGGGTCAGGAAGAGCAGACACTTCTCCTGGTTTTGGTTTTGGTGGTGGAAGGAGCAGGAATGCGTGGGAGAATCTAGGCAAAGTACAAGTTTAAGTCATTAAATGTATAGAGAGAAAGGGAGCCAAGTCGAGAAAGCTCCTTATAAAATATAAAATTACATTAAAGAGAGAAGACGACACAACATAAGGAATGTTTGGTACATGTTATTGAAACTGAAAAATCAGAGTATGGAATGAATTATAATTTAGCACAATCCGTAATTTTACAGTTTTCATTTTGAATTATTTATCTTGAGTTATTTGATTTGATTAAAGATAAAACTCACCGACAGTATCTTGAACCGCGTGTCTTAGTGACAAATGAAAAAAGACCTTATTATTATAGCTCCACAATTTTTTTTTACATTTTTATTTGCGTTGTCTCCATCCAATTTCCCCATATTTTACAGGGCATTTCAGCTAGGCATTGTGTACATGCGATTCCATAACCCATCAGGCTTCAGTGTTGCCTCAGTACCTCTGATTCAGTAAATCAGATCATAGGCAGCATGCTGTCATATAATAAGGTGTCTGATCCTTATTACCAGTTTGTTGATGCACAGACTCCTTCAAATTGACCATTGCAACACATGGTTTCCCCTGAAACTAGCTGTGATAATTAGCGTGGCTCTAATGAGACAGAATGTCACTGATCTTGTGCTGAACTGTCGAGTATCGACGCTACGGATGGGAACTGTCAAAGCTTGCCATCTGTGACAGAGCTTGGCATATTCCATTTGCAAGGTAGAGCATGCTCAATAGACTGTTTTTAAACAAATGGTCCATTTCTTGATTAGGGATCTGTGTTCTGTTACCGTGGAAGACTTCATGTTATAGCTAAACTTTCTCCTCTTTTTTATTTTTTTTTCTTTTCCCCCTTTCTGTGCAGGGGTGGCTTGCTAGAAAATGAAATTTTACTCATTCACAAACCTATATTTTATATATATATATATATTTAATAATGGCCTCTCAGCTCTGGGTGTATGTGTGTGGAGGGGGGCAGGTTAGGCATGCGTTCTTCCTCCTCCCCCCGGTATTTAACAGTAGTGGCAGTGTCGCTCGCACTGGAGCGGGGTTTTTACCTGCTTTTGAAGCGGTGCAGGGCCGGGCAGGGTGGTGGCGAGGGCTGGCGGAGCAGAGGCCCCGAGGGGCAGCCCGCGTGGCGCGGGGGCGCGCGCCGCTCGCCTCACGGAGCCCAACGGGGCCGCAGAGCCGGGCCGCGAGGCTCCCCGCAGCAGCCGGGCAAAAAAAAGGAAGAAAGAAAGAAAAAAAAAAAAGTCCAGCGCTGCTTATCATCCCCAAATATGCTTTGTTGCTTTTTATTTCCTCCTTCCCTGGCAGACCACACAGGGCTTGTTCTGAAGAACATTTTCACTAATCTGATCAGGCAGCCAAATACGCCGGGAAAACTGCTTTAATGATCCCACTAATTACCTCAAGTCAATATGAACTGTATTATTAGACTGAGGGAAAATATTCCATTAGGTCTCCCCCGTGGGAGTTCCTCCGCTTTGTGATGTCACCGGAGCCTTCGCCCTCTCGCTTGTAATTAATTTTATTTACACACGCAGGCACGCACAAGGTCACACCTGCACAACCGGCGCTGGCCGGGGAGCTAGTGGCACTCAGGCTTAATCAGATCTGTCATAATTACCATTCTGCATGTTTCTGACACACGCTGTGAAATATTTCAATTTAACTGCCGCTACCAGCACAACCAGATGTAGTGCGAGTGTGGCTGCATTGGAAATATTATTCCTCAGGATAAACTCTCTCCTCCTCCTTTTGCCTCCCACCCCCTCTCCCTTTTACAGCTAATGTGGCACAGAAGCTGATGTATCCTGTAAATCTTGAATGCAGCGCTAGATTGATAACAGCAGATTAGACAGTTTAACCACAAACAGCTTGTTCATTTTTCACAAATGAAAACCACATGTGGTGTAACTAAAATTTCAGGCTCTTTTTTTTTTTTTTTTTTTTCACTCTTTCGGTTGTTGTTTCCCTGTGTGCATGTGTGTGTCTCCGGGTGTGCGCGCGGAGGTCTGCCTTTCACCGTAAGGGAGTGAAATAAAAGTGTGAACGTATAGGGGGAAAGGGACGCCGCTTTCGTTGGGGATTATTTCTCCCTGACCTTTAATGGGAGCCTTGGTTGCTTTGGCAAAGAAATCAGGTGTCACATGGTGGGGGGGGGGGGAGTTGTCTCTCACTCCGAGACTTTTTAATCTCTGTTTTTTTTATGCCCACTTATTAAAGAAGTCATCCAACTGTGCTGTTTTTCCAAATAAAATGCCAGCGAGCACCTCGCTCTAGGAGGCACTTCTAGCCCAAAATGTAGCTTTCGCTGCTCCCTGAATTCAGCAGAAAGATTTTTTTTTTTAACCAAAATTTTTCATTATGAAATTTGCCTCCTTGTGAACTCTTCCCTTGACCTCGTCCTTTGGGGAAAAGATTCTTTAAAAAAAGCCCCAAAGTAGCCAGAATTTTGGCAAATGGAAAATTGTTCTTTTTGTTTTTTAATGAAAACATTCCAGTATTTCTTCTCATATGAAAACAGAGTGGGATTAATTTTTAGAAAACTAGATGCTCTCTGGAAATTCCTTTATTTTTTTTCCTCTTAGAAATCCTTTTTTTTTTCTCCAGTTAAATTATTCACCTTGCCCTACTGAAACAGCTTTCAATGCTTGGTAACGTTTTTTTTTAAAGTCATTACTGTTGGCTAATTTTCCTATACTTAAAAAAAATGCATTATGTTGATAATTTATTAAAATATAAGTTTCAGAAACAGTTCTTACAGCCAAGAAAAAATGTTACTGTATAGAGTGGCAGTGCATAGACAGCTCAGAAGATGTTGCGGGTATCCCCAGGTGACGTGAATGGTGCAACATGTCTGATAGGAATCCAGCAAATCAAACCTGTACGTGCAGGAGTCACACAGCTCAGATTCAGTATTCAAAGTCGGTCAGAAGGCAGCAAGCAGGGTAGTTTTTGCCAGCTGGAGGCATGAGGGTGGCACACAACCTGGCTGCATGGGTGACACCCAAGATTAGTGCAGGGGCAGGTAAAAGCCTATGCAGGTACCACTTGGCCCATGGGAGACCTGTAGAAAGGGGCAGGGTGGTCCTCGACGGTGCTCTGGCTGCAGGTGTTCCAGAAATAAGCCTGGAGCAAGGCAGGATGGATTGCCGTAGGAAGAAGTAACAAGAGAAATTAGCTACTGGGAATCTTGCAGGGGTCCAAAATTCATCTTTGGTAAAATTGTTTTAAAAAAACCTAATGCAGTCTGGAAGCCCTGCATGGCCAAAAAAATAATTAGATAAATAAATAAAATAAAAGACACTCTCTCCCACCTCTCTTTTATGAAAGTAGAGACCAATTAAAGTTCAAGTGAAGGGTCACTGGGCCAGTAAGAAATAATAGGTAGGTGTGCTCTTTCTCTTACTTTGAAATGCATGATTCCGAACGTATAGTGCCAGGAGAGGATGTTACAGGATTGCTAGGTGATGGTGAGCTACGAAACAACATTCCCTCATCGCTGCTATTTTTGTTTGTAATTTCACTATGCCTATTGATTTCTCATTATGTCCATTTTTACATTTCTCAAATTGAACCTTTAAGTCAGACTTTCGATGTTTAGTTATGAGTGACCCCAAATTGTCATTATATAATGACTAGTTTTTTGCAAGCACACAGCTAGCTAAGTGGGGAGAAATTCCAGTTTGCAAATATTTATCTAACTCCGAATCTGCCAAATTTTATCGGAATGCACATTGTTATTCAGGAGTCGTCCTGTTTTTCTTCCTGTGTCACGTTCCCTTACATTAGATTACTTCAGGATGGCATTTGAGAAGCAAATGAAGATAGTTTTCAGGATCTTGGGGCTGAGCAGTCCTTAGTAAAATTCCCTGACATTTTAGGGCTCAGATCAGCAAGATTTACATATATATCAGTTAAATCTGTGGAACTGCTTATGTGACGAGTTGGCTGCATGTTAGGGAATTTTGCTGACCTGGGGATTTAACATCTCCAGTATTTGCAGCATATAGGAAACAGCTCTGCCAGCAGAGGAACATTCTACTGTTTATATAAAAAGTTATTAAAATATATATATATGAAGGGCTTAAACAAGATTCTTCTTCTGTTTGCTTTGGGGTAGGCAGTGTGCTTCACCTCTAAACATTTATTTGCAATTCTTAGTCGGAGGAGCGAGTCTAACCAAAGGGATGAATTTGGGGGGCTCAGGGATGGAGGGAGCAGGGCAGGAATAGCCATGCCGGCTCTCACCACATATAAATAAAAATATATAAATAAGGGCAGTGCTGGGCATAGCGCGCGTGGCAGTTTTCTTAGCCGGAGAGGAAAGCTGAACCCTCAGCACGTCCCTCCCTTGGAGCTTTCTGTCCTCTTTGATTTCGAGGCTGTTCTCGTGCCCAGCACAGCCGCTACCCAAGTCCCCAAAGCCGCTTCGTGCCGATTCCCTTTCCCTTCCGACCCAGCTTTCCTACGTTTTTAATTCTACGCCCCCAGCCGCCATGCGACAAGTGGGGGGACTGTGGCTCTCTGCAGGCTTCGCTGCCTTCGTTTTCCCGTGGGTGGGATGTATGTTTCTGACTGCTTCCTTCTCACTTACTGCGAGCTTTCTGGCTTTGACAGGTGTGCATTTTAAAGATCTTTCTTTTTCTTTCTTTCTTCTTTTCTTTTCTTTTCTTTTCTTTTCTTTTCTTTTCTTTTCTTTTCTTTTCTTTTCTTTTCTTTTCTTTTCTTTTCTTTTCTTTTCTTTTCTTTTCTTTTCTTTAAGTGTTAGGGCATTATTAATTTTCTATCTGTGGTTAGCCAAATCTGAAGGAAAGCCAGGGAAAAGTTTATTTTCAGTTTCTTTAAAGCACCCCTCGCCTTCGGCACTGTCGTACGTTAAGTGTTCTTTACTATGAAACCAGGAGCTACAGAATCCATCTGAATTGCAAGGAGAAATGTTAAAAGCAGGTCAACTTTTATCAGAATATATAAATGCCTAGTTCAAATATGTATGAAAAAAAAAAAGGCCACAAAATGCAAAAGGGTATCTGAAAATGTATTTGGGCAGTGTGTTTTTGTGCTGATGTTGCTCGTTGGAACATTTTCTCGAGGGAACTGAATTTACAGTCGAGTCCAAATAGCCGCAAGTTTGTGATTCTTCAGTGTGTGTTAGATCTTCCTATGATCCAAAATGAATTCTGAAAAGGGAAAGCGTATGATAAGAAGCTAGGGATTTAAAATACTCCCTCCGGGAAATTGCAGTCTTTAAAAATAAATAAATAAACATGGCCAACAATATGATATATTCATGTGTAAGTAATTGTGGAAGTGAGACTTCAGGCCTGTGGCCTTTATACTAGAGGTCTTTCCCCAAAGCAAATGTTAAATCTCTGTAAGTAACATAATAATAAACATTTGCTGTTCACATGTAAATTGATGGTAGTAAAAAAGATGTTAAAAACTGCCAGGCTCTTTCTGTTAAAGACACTTCTCTAACTAAACTGTTAGATATAGCTGCCATACCAAAATTGATTACACATTTAAGAGTAAATAAATATGAGACTATTAAGGGTTTTGGTTGAATTTAAGGCTGTATTTACTTTTACATGAAGCATGGATATTGCAGTGAAATCACTACTTCTCTTTCCTTAAATAAAAGATAAAGGGCTATATATTTCCAGTTACCCTCTGTGAAACCCACTGACCCATTTTATATACCTCTACTATAAAAAGAAATGTACCAGGCTAAGACCGATTTATTTAATAATTAGCAGTTGTATTTTCTTGTTTTAATTTCTTTTATTAAGTCCATTTTTGTCAATGCTAATCGAAATGTGTGTGTGAAAAAGAAGGGATGTGGAGGAGAGGAAGGCAGGATAAAGCTTCACCCCCTATCTTTTACATATATTACTTTTTCCCTTCTTTTTTACATACAAATATAATTGCATTTTATGTAAGATTTTCAAAGAAATGCATGTTTTTGATTAGGTCTTGCCTATCATTGCTAGGCAATTGAAGGCAATACTGTAAAAAAGATAAATTTGTATAAGGGGTAGGAAAGGTGGACGAGGCTAAGAGCTGTGTAGCTAAGTTTGGGAGAAATCCTTTATTAGATTATTCGATATACTCTGTTCAGTATACTGTGTATGGAAATGTACAAAAGTAACGATATTTTGCATTTTTAGCCAGTTTTAGAACTAGGGCTAGAAGTGGTGTTCTACTCTTTTCTTTCCAAGAACTGAAAGTGCATCTCCAGTGTTCTTACTCGGGGAATTTACACCCTTTTACACACTTTTGATACAGTTCCACAGCCTAATCCAGCAGGTTTTTTAATAGTACAGGGATTTAGTCACTAACCTGTGGCTGCAAAGTGCAGAGAGGTCAAAGATGACAGACCCGACTGCCCGCGCGGGGCCGCGGCTGTCTGGGTGCTGGTGTTTCTGCACTCGTTTGCTACTCATCACTGAATTTTACAGGTTGCTTTAGAAGTTTGCTTTTTCTATTTGTTTGCTTAGATGTACCCCAAAGTAGAAATAGATATCTAATTTGTAAGTGTTGTAGCTATCGGTCCGATAAAATGACACAAAAATACCAGTGAAATATTATCCATATCACTGTTGGCTCCTTGGATATCTTTTTTTACAACCTGGAGAAGAGGATGAGACCAGAACGGTGTTGCAGCTGAATAGTAGGTAGAAAAAGAAGTGATAGGAGATAGCATGATCTGCTTCAAAGGAAGATTTTCCTGCTAGCAAAGTTTACCTTTCTTCTGAAAAGCCCTAGGAGGTTGTGGGGTTTCCAGTTTGTTTGTTTTACTAAATCTCCTCTGTTACGATGGCAGATACAGATTTGCTCAAAATTCACATCTGGGCTTCCCCTTTCAATGATCTAGTAAGGAAAGCCGGTAAAACAGATAAACCCGAGATATCTGGAGATAAAGGACAGCTTCAGGTTTCAAACTTTCTCTGATTTAGTAGAATGCTCAAAGGCAAAGCCTAAATCTTAAGACTGATTAGTGTAAATAAAGTAATAAAACAACTGCCTTTCTGGGGACGTTTATTATCACTTTAGGCCAGATCTCAAGGAGAGGAATTCTTATTCTGGTATCTCTACTGATCTTCTGGAACAGCCTGAAAAACAGCTTTTGCTTCTTGAATTACAATGCTGTCATTTTTGAGCAAATCAGTAAATCCTGGACTGTGGAATATTCCCAGGCATTTTGAAAATTGCCTGAAAGTGTATGCCTCACAGGAGTGATTTTTAACATTTCTTGAAAATACAAGCCAAACTGAAAAGATTTTCACTGACAAATGTGTCATTCAGTATCAAAAGCTACTAAGCCATATAGATCATTTGCTTTTTTAAAATTTTAGAAAATATCCAGTGACCCTTCTAGTAGTAGATTTCAGGTCCTCCAGGAAGTATTTAGACCTATGCAGCTTTGCATAGAAGATAATCAGGTCAATTTATGTATTATAGGAAAAATAAACCTGCAGTCAGAAAAACTCCAGCAGTCAGGAAATTCCAGGAGAATATTTAAGGCTACAAGGGACCATTTTGATCATCTAGGCTGTACTCATACCCGAACCCACAGGTATTTCACCCCGAAAGAAGTCAAATTTAAATAAACTCAAGATTTATTTTGGGGCTGGGATAAGTGCTGTTTGCATCCTGCAGTGGATGTTCCCTGCTGGATTTTGGGATAATACAAATGTCAGGCAAACGGCATTTCCAAGATAAATTAAAGCAGAGTCCATTGTTACCGATATGTTGCATTTGTTTGTGCTGAAGTGACATTTGCCTGTGCTGCTTGGCAATACCATATGTATGAGTTTACTTATTCCGAACTCCCTGAATTTTCAATCTTGTTGAACACTGAGAAATCTCAGTTGAAGGGTTTAATGCATTTTCCAATCAATGTGTAGGGGAAATTTGGCCTTATCAATTTAAATGCTGGAGATCCTTTCATTGCATTATGGAAGAATCTTCTCTAAGCAGAGATTATTCTTAAGAACTTCATAACATTTAAAGGTTAATATGTTAGGTAAAGAACAATATCTTAAGACAAACATTTTTATTACAGGACATGAAGGGATAGTTCTGATTAAATTACATGATTATTTGAATGGGAAAGAAGACAAAGTGCATCATTTCTTGCCCTCAACTTTAATGCCTTTAATCAAATAATGACCTTCTGGAAATAGTTAATTTTAAGCATTTGGAAAGATCAATACCACTTTGCCACCAAAAAATGGCCCAGATGATGAAATTTGATGTATTTAAAGTACCATTTCACCCTTTTAACCTAGTAAATAATTTAAAATGCTTTCAGTACTCCTTTGCAACCATTATGTATCTCAGTCAAAGTATTACGACTTTTCCAACAGCAACCTTTCTGTACAATGAGCAGCTCATGAGCCTAATACTAAGGCTAGGACATGTGTACACTGTGGTAGCAATGCCCACCTTTTTTCTTCTCTTTTATACATGGATTCTGTTTCAAAAAGAAATGGAAATCTCTATGATGAACGCAGCCATTTGAAACAAGAAGGAGATTTGTAAGGCAAGTTGGATGGCTTTTGAAGGGGAGAAGTCAGTGTTTAAAGTTTAGTTCATGAGTTCTTTTCCTTTGTTTTGTCTATAAGCTTTTGTGTTAAAGGTGAAGGATTTGGGTTGCTCAGACAATTAAGAGCCCATTTTACCAAGTGTAATTTCATATCAGTGTTCTATAAACTGGAGTGCCTTCAGCATTGTAAATAAAAAAAATTGCCCTCTATTAGCATGTTTGTGGGCAGATTAAAAACAGCCTTCATTAGCATAAGTAACACTTACAGATTCTTTTAAAAGTAGAAAATTATTTGCTGAAGGATAAATTGCTAGCTTTATAGTTAGTTGCTGAAAATGTGCTCATTCAAAATGCCTACTTTAGTTTAGTCTACAATACTCATTTTTTGAGCTAGAAGTACTGTTTAATGGATTATGTACTTAGTCTTTGTTCATAGTGGATGCTGAAATGCAATTCACACTTTCTGCTAAAATGTTTGCATCAAATACCTCCCTATTTAGACTGATTCTTTCTAACACTGTATATTTTTATTATACTATATGCCCCAGAGACTGATACAAAATAATTTCACTTATACTATACCAAAGAAAAACTGTTCATGTCTTAGCAATGATACTGTAAAATGTTTTGCCTTTTTAGATTCAAATTACAGCTTTTTAAAAAAAAAAAGTTTGATTCCTTGTTAGTTATACTGTAAGAAATATTCATCATTTAGGAAATTATTATCAGTAGAACAAATGCACCAAACAAGAGAGTTCAGTTGCTCCACCTTGAAGCCCTTTTTTTCCAGGCTGGATATATTTGCTGCTGATTTGGGAGGCTTTGCTCAGAGAACATCTTTAATGATTGTAATGCTGCCCGCTTTGATCTAGTTAGAATCAGTCTTTACACTTTTAAGTGCACATGTAAATCTTTTTTGTTTGTTTGTTTAATAAGAAAGATACAGGAAACCTGGAGTGGGTTGTTTGAAGCTCTACAGGAAAGTAGGAGAGAGCAGAACATTTTATTTAAACACAGCACCATGTAGACTGTCTGAATAAAATATCAGGTGGCTATATAGGTAAAATGGATATATGCTTCCTTTAAAATAAGCTCGGGGTCTTGCGGATTCTAATGGTTGTTAGTTCTCCTCTTTGCGCTTTTCCTGCAATGGTTTGGCAGTTCAGCTTTCACAGGTTTTTTTTCCTCTAATGTCTTATGTTTCTTTACTAAATCCCCATCAGAAAATCAGACAGAAGACTGTTATTTATTTTAAATATCTTAGGTTTAGCATCTTTTTTTTTCACCATTTCTTGCTTACTGTAGCAAGACCTTTGCAGATGGTACTTGGTTACTTGAAAGTGCATAACAGTATTTTCTTTGTAGCAGATGGATTTAAGACTTTTAGTTCCCAATAAATGTAGGTTTACAATACATAACTTTACAGGATTTGTGTTGTATATAACAGGTTTGAACATATTATCTCAGAATTCATCTGCATGGCATTTTCAGCTTACCCAGGGCCCATGCCAGTATTTTAAGTAACGGGGAGAGCATAGTGATTGATAGCAGCTAAAGGCGTGATTTTGAATAGAAACAAAGGTTTTAGAACAGAAGGTGTCAAATTAAACTTTGTCAGTTTGAAAAGTAGTAACATCCTGAAAGTTCTACAAACATATTTACATGTGGCTAATGTTTATATTTTGCTTTGTACTCTCTTTATATTCAGCGTAATGTTGCCTGGCAAATTTGCTGTGTTTTAAAATTCAGGTTCTTCCCAATGTCATTGCCGAGTTTGGGGGGTTTGCTTTGCTGCATATCAGCCTAATTATTGCCAGTCTGTTTTTTAACAATGTACTGTATACGCTGCGCAAACTGATTGCGATCTCGTTTGGCCTATAAACATTTCTTTATAATCTTACGCTTTTTTTTCTCTTCTAGTAAAATTATAAGCACATGAAAACACAGTGGTTCAAACCTTCTTTTGATTATACTGATCTTGTTAAATCAGAAATAAATCATTTGAATTTGACAGAATTTGCTCCAGACTTAAGTGAGTGTAAGAGGGCACAATTAAGCCCTGCTAGGCTCATGTGCAAATTAAACTACATTAACTACAGGACTTAAAACTTCTTTAGATGAAATAGAAAAAAAAAAAAAACCTTACAAATTTTACAGAACTTAAAAATCACGGTGAGAAAGTCTGGCTGATTATTTATCCTGGAAGATACAAAAACATTTCAGACATTCTCATTAAATAAAGATAAAGAATCAAAAGTATTATTTCAGTGCAAAGCTTAATAGCAAACTACTGTAAATGTAATGTTAGTTATCAGAAATTAATAAAAATAAAGTCCACTCTACTAAGTAGAGAAACATAGAAAAGACTCTATGGTGGAGAGAAATTTCTTAGGTAATAAAAGCTGTTGTTGTGAAATAGATGTTCAGTCAGCATAAAACATGATTGCTGGGGAATTATTATTATTACTGGGCATTTAAAAAGAGTTTCTACTGCCTTTTTCCAAAGAACATCTGTGATGCACATGGTCACCAGACAGAGTATGTGCAGCTTCTAAGCGGATGTTGTGATTTCTCTGTAAGTCAGTGTGTATACCTTAGAGAGCTGTAAGGGCAGGGGACAGGTTGGCTCTCATGGCTTTCTGCTTTTGCTGGCTGCTGGGGTAGTCAGCTCTGCTCCCGGTTTAGCAGCATTGCAAAGAGGTCCTGATGGGAAGCGGTGCAGGCTGCAGACATCCAAAGGACAGCTGTTACGCTTTGGGGTAGGGTGGGTTTTTCTTTAATTAAAGTTTTGGTAGCTGTATTGTAATTCAAAGATCTTGGTTTGATTCTTCTCCCCTTTCCCTCCACGCTTTCTGATTGCATCTATTTACCTTGTTGCAGAAAACTACCACTACCATTGAGCATAATCCTGCCTTTTTTTCCCATGGGAGCACGAGGATGGCGAGAGCCACGTGTTGGTTCCGTAGGTGCAGGGATGATCCGCGCCTCACATAGCCCACGACATCTTGTGTCACATGTGCCCTACGTGAGGCCTTGGGCCACCCTTCCCTGCCTGTAGGGGAATGTAGGACAATGTAGGACATTCCCTGTAGGACAATGCGCATTGTCTGCCATAGCACCCTGGGGACACAAGGTCCCCATGGGGACAAAGGGCCCCCCGGGCCTTGCTGTGCTCCTGTCGAGCACCAGCCCAAGTGGCCCCCGTTACATTCTTGCTTTCTCCGCTGTGCTACCACCATCTCTCTAATACGCGTCATTTTGATTATTTCTGTTTCTCGGGGGCATTTTCTCCTGTGTCATTTGCTCCGTTTCCCACTTATATCCGAGAGCATATATTTTAAATTTTTATGCACACCTCACTAAATATTTCCTTATACAATATGAATGAATTAAGATTATTTGTTTACTTTCACCTCTTCCTGTTATGGTGATATTTTTACACTGCATTTATTAACTGCTAGCTAAAGATATGAGTGTTTTGAAGAAAACACATATTATATCTCTATTGTATCTATGTATCTAGTAATAGAGCTAGTCCAGATAAACCATTTTTAAACTACCATTGCATTTAGAAACGATCTAAAAGCTTCTGTACATTTATATTATTTGTTGATTCAATAAAATGTCACATTATCTTTCCTACAGTAGTAAGAAATACAGTTGCATGGACACAGTTTTGAAAACAGATCCTTGAAGCTAAGAAAAGAAATATGCATGTTGTATGTGTGTAATACTTTGTGTTTCTCTGTTTTCATATACCGTGTGCTCGCCTGCTTCCCCAGAGCCCACCTGGGTGTGGGTTTGAGGACTGGCGCTCTCAGGCAGCGCACGGGGCTGGGAATGGTGGGAGGGCAGCCCCAAAACCCGCGCATGGTTCGTGCCCCCCAGGCCCCTCACAGCGTGCATAACTCTGTGAGATCTGTGAGAAAGATCCAGAAACAGATCAACATCTCTCACGTGAAATAAGCTCACGTGGCCCTCTGCTCGTGGCAGGGAGGAAGCAGATACTACTTTTCTGCGTCTAGTCGCAAGATGCCTTTCTTTTAACAGGGCATTAGGGAGCCCCTCCATCACGATGATTTACAGTAGGTCGCTCCGCAGTCAAGGCGGATATTTGAAGCACTTCCTTATTTTGAGTAAGGAAAACTGGAGTACCAGGATTTTTAAAAATGCCCAGAGGACAGCCTACCAGCTGCTGAAACGCAGTGTTAAGGCTCACAGGTGGATGTAGGCTTGCGTAAAAGGAAACAGACAAAAGAGAATCGGAGCGCTTAGGGGATTCTGCCGTGATCGATAGGTGTTTCTGAACAAGCTACGCAGCACCAACAAAATAGTGCTTTCCCAAAGGCCCACATTTTGCAGAGGTCTGTGAAATAGCGTGGCAGCCTCTTGGTGTGTTGATGTTTGATTTAAACCCCGTGTGCAATGAGAAAGTCCTTTGTAACCCAGGGAGGGCACGCGAGAACGCGGCGTTGCTCAAGCACGCGTTTCGCCCTCTTTTGCCCCCGCGGAAGGGAGGGAAACTAATGTTTTGCTGGTGTTATCTTCAAGGGGTGGCTCTGTGAGCTGTTACGTTGGAAAGAAGATCCCTCACCAGAGAACAGGACCCTCTGGGAGAATCTCTCCATGATCCGAAGGTTCCTCAGTCTTCCTCAGCCTGAACGAGATGCCATTTATGAACAAGAAAGCAATGCAGTTCATCACCATGGTGACAGGCCTTCCCACATTATCCATGTTCCAGCAGAACAGATTCAGGTTAGTTTACCTTGGCCAATCCAGCAGAGCACTAAGTAAATAAAGCTTTAAACGTAGCAAAGGAAATAAGTGTTTCTTTCCTCCAGGCCAGACTAAATACAGGTCTCCTCGTAGCGAGAGATAGCGGCGCGCTGCCGCCCGCCGCCGGCACTGACAGGAGAGGCGGGCGGCCACCCACGTCTTTGCTTCGGTTTGGTTTCCTCGAGCCAGCGTAGACGTGGTGGCTCGTGTGCACCTGCTTGGTGGTGGAGAAGCAGTTGCCCACGTTAGCAGTCCATACCTAGGACTGAATGGCAGAAGTACTTGGCACTGTTTTTCAAAAATGTTGCTGACAAAGTGGGAGGAAATGGTTGTGCTGTCGCCCAAAGCCTTAAGAACAGCCAAAAATGCTCAGGAGCTGTGGTTCACCTCAGGTAGGAGTGAAGGGAAGGGGACCCAGCCTGAATCCTCATCCCACTTTAACCCCAGCTGAGACCTGGGATGAGTCAATGTTTGTTTGTTTTTCCTTTAGAGCCCCTCTCCCACCACCCTTGGGAAAGGAGAGCATAGAGGCGCTTTCTTACCAGGCCTGCTGACCACTGGACCGTGGCTGGGTGCTGCTCCGCAGGTGAGCTGGCACGAGTTCAACGGGTCAGGGAGAGAAGCCGGGGCTTGCAGGACCCGCTCCACACTGCGCCTTGCATCCCGGAGCAGCCGTGGCAGGTCCTCGTTGTTCGGGGACAGGCTCTGCTCACACAGTAGCCTCATGCACGAGCGAGGTGGCCCACAAACTCGGAGCGCGGCTGGCTGTTGTTGTCGGCAGCGCAGGGTGGCTCGGCAGTGTGGACTGCTGCCTCTGCGAGCCGCCCAACACTCTGTAATCCCTTCCCACTAAAGGCCTGAGGTCAGCCTTTTATCTGCTCCCTCTTAAAGGGCAGAAACTACCCCCTTGGGGCTTTTCAGAGTCCCCAACCTCAGCGGAGACCTAGGGTATCATTTGTACTATCCATATAGAAAACTATTTACAAGGCTAGGAAGGAGAGAGTTATCTAGCCGCCAGAAACCACACGAGTGTATATTAAAGATAAAGCAAACTGAATAAGACAATCCCTTAGGATATCAAGTACTAAAATAATTGTGAAAGGCTGGAAACTTGCTGTTTGATTTAGCAAAAAGAGAGAGAAAGATCTATATTAAGTAATAAAACAGCACTTGTTTGAAAATGTACATTGTTTTTAATAAAATCACTTCTTAAGGGGATAAAAGGAGAAGCTTACAGTATAATCATTCCACCACTATGCCACTTACTTAGATTTTCTTGCCTTGCTGATAAGTTGTGTGTTTGATCTTGCAAATATTATTCACACAAGCAGTTGCATTGTAATCTCTTAATATGACTTGTAAGAGTAAGGATTGGGAGATCGGACCTGAGTTTTGCCTGTGCTCTTCTACACTGTAATTTTTGCAGATGCATAAATGTGTAGTTAAGACACAAGTTTTTGACTGTATATACAAAGCCTCAAGTCTTGTAAGAATTTTATGTGCTGGGAGTAGAGTTTTGAGTCTCTTTGGGATTGCTTGAATGGGACTGCTCGCAGACCATAAAACATGAATGTATGTGAATAAGGATGAGACAAGAGCCCTAATTCCACCAGCATTTGTGTCTGATTTTACAATAATAAGATCAGTCAGAGCAGTGGCTCCTAAAGTGCATGTTGAGACCTATGTGATGTCTCTGCAACTACAAATGGCACTGCAAACTGGACAGAAATGCAATTCATCCAATATTTATGCTATTCATGCAATATTTTGTGCTATTTAGGGTCTGCAAGTGGGCTGCGAGTGGAAGCTTGGGAACCACGACTGACTGACACATACAAAACTGTCAAGGGGATACTCGCAAAGGGAAATGAAATCTAGTGATAGCAACTGCTTGTTTTGCTACTGTTGTTTTTTAATAATAACTGGTGGTTTGTACCATATGACATGAAATTTGCTGATCCAAAGTATCTTACTAACCAATGCTTCCTGTGCTGTAAAGCAAAAGAATTGTCAACAAAAACAGTTGCAGATAAATTTACTTTTGATTTTATACATGATCTTATAATGTACTCCACTGGAGAACGAGAAAAACATTTCTGTCCCTAGGGCTTAGTGCCTCACCTTTCAAGAATGTTTCTGAATCTGTGCTTGCAAAACTTCATTTTAAGCACTTGTTAATTATTTACATCGTGATTTGCTTTATCTTTTTCTTCTGATGTGCACACTGGCTCATTTTTATTGCTTGAATTTTTGGAATGCAGCATGTTCCCTTCTAATAATAATAGTACAACTTATTTAGAGCTTTTCATCTTAGTGCTTTATAAATATTAACTAAATAATCCCCAGCACAAACACCGAAGCAGGTAAATGTGTTTGTTCCCTGTTTTTATATTGGGGGTACTTGAACAGAGGCAAGGCAGATACTCTGCAAAACCACAGGCAAGATGGGCCAGAGCCAGAACTGGAAATAAAGAATTCCTACCTCCAGATCCCTTTGTCCTTGCCGAGACCGGCTTTAACAGCGTGACGTTAGGCGCTGCCCACTAACTCACTCTGTCCTCAGATTTGCAAGTTTGACAGGACTGCGGTGCGTGCTAAGGTCAGATTGGTCGTGGGGTATTTTAGCACTTAGCTAAAATGCTCCGCGTTCCCCCCGCTTCCTTGGTGTAGCCATTGCTGGAGATTTGCAGCCCTTGTTTTTGGGCAGCAGCTGCTGCTGCTGGCAGAGCTCCTGTGTGTTTGCCCTCATCTGGCACTTTTCTCACTTTGCCCTTGCTACAGTTCTGGCTAAGCTGGTCAAGTTAATTCTATACTATGTCACCTACTTAGCATTTTGTCTTGTCTGCACTTGACTCATGGAGCATGTTCGTTCAAATTTGTTAGCAAAACCACACTGACACCGCGTCATCTGCGTTTTCAGTTAGACAAAGCCTGACTGTTCCACCTCTCTGCCTGTATCCCACTTTCCCTTTATCCCAAGCCTCTGTTTACATGCATACAGACACATACAAGATATACAGGGAGTTACTAATTCATATTTTAATTCTGGTTCTCCTTAGTACCAGCAATAATGAGTCCTTTTTTTTTTTTTCTATCTTTTTCTAACTTACAGAGCCTTTGTTTGTAGCTTTGCA
Organism: Tinamus guttatus; assembly: GCF_059628265.1. Lineage (NCBI taxonomy): Eukaryota > Metazoa > Chordata > Aves > Tinamiformes > Tinamidae > Tinamus > Tinamus guttatus. Next base: position 10,348,974 of record NW_028288649.1, read on the forward strand.
AATTTTTCTCAGGGTTTGCTTGGTGACACAAAAAACGAGCAACATTGCGCGTACGAAAAACGATGTGCTTTGTCTTGCAGCAGCAGCAGCAGCAACAACAGCAGCAACAACAGCAGCAACAGCAACAGCAGCCAGGTCCCAGGCTTCCCCCAAGGCAACCGACGGTAGCCTCGCCAGCTGAATCCGAGGATGAAAATCGCCAGAAACCCCGGCCGCGAACGAAGATCTCTGTGGAAGCCCTTGGGATCCTACAGAGCTTCATACAAGACGTAGGCCTGTATCCAGACGAAGAAGCAATCCAGACTCTCTCGGCTCAGCTTGACCTCCCCAAGTACACCATAATCAAGTTCTTTCAGAACCAGCGATACTATCTCAAGCACCACGGGAAGCTGAAGGACAATTCCGGGTTAGAGGTGGATGTGGCGGAATACAAGGAGGAAGAGTTGCTCAAGGATTTAGAAGACAGCATCCAAGACAAAAATGCAAACACGCTTTTTTCAGTTAAACTAGAAGAAGAATTATCAGTAGAAGGGAACACAGAGATTAATGCCGAATTGAAAGACTGATCTAAAAGTATTATTTTCATTCAACAGTGCCACTGGTATTTAGTAATGAAATGAAAATTCCATCTTGCGTTCTGTCAAAAACCTTTATTATTCATTGTTTGGCCAATGAATCTTCCAAAACTTGCACAAAAGTTGAAAAAAGGATAATGCAGACTGCACTAGATGTTTTACTCTGTTTTACAAACTGCTTCGCAGCAACAGATGAAGCGTTGAGGATTGTTTGATATTAATTTGTGTTCACTGGATACACTGTGAGTGTACCCAATAAGCATGATACCAGTGATTTTGATTCTGGAGCCTTCAGACAAGCATTACAACTTTTGTGATTTACTGTTTTTTGTTTCTGTTTCGTTCTTGTTTTTTAATTATTACTGTAGCACTCCACACTTGATCTTTGGAAACTCACATTTATTTAAAAAAATAAAATAAAAAGAGTTTGTTACTCTTGTTCTATTGTATGTTACAAAAGAACTATAGACTGTGGAATGCAGTTTAAAGATAACATATGCCAACAAATGCCTTGTATTATATGGCACTGCCGTAATTCAGATTTGTTTTCTTTTGGAAATAAAGGTCACTGTATTTTTTTTTCCATTCTCATTGTTACATGGTTTTAAAGAAAATGAAAAAGAAAATGTGAAACACAATTTAGTCCTCATTATTTATTTGTAGAACCTGCAGCATCATGTTGTAATTAATTTTTTTGGAAGTTTCCGTTAAATGTAATATTGCTTCTCTTGTTATCATACTGATTTTTTTTCTATTTATAAATGTATTTTGATGGGCAGTAAAACAAAGTGTCTTAAAAGTTTTAAATAGAGAAAATGTGCTTTACACAGTTGCCTATAAAAAGTGCTCTATGTTATCCAAGCAATTCATACTATAAGCTTCACTCTTATTGTTGTATGCAATTTTTACTATCATGCAAATAAGCTTAGGTAAATAAAACTAATAGATCACCTTAGAAACTTATGCAATTAATGTGAAAATAATTGATGTTTGCAATGTGTCTTCCTTTGGTTTACAATCAATTTTAAAGCTACAGCTGTATAAATTTTCTGTATAAAGGTGTATTTCTTTTTTATGAGTTTATTGCTATGAAAACACCAGTTATTTTGTTACAGCTGGCTGTTTTTATAAGTGTATCACAATTTTCTTTATGCAGAAATGTTCTGACTAGGAGTGGTTATTGACTGTAACTACACAATTAAAATTGTTTGTATGGTATGATATGGCAGGGTTTGTCTGCGTATGTGTGTATCTGGGAGGAACAACTTGTTCTTAGTGCACGTCGTACCTTCTTGCCACCACTTTGAAGATGACATTTCAATTGTTCGCTTCTAAAATCACAGCAGACTTTTTTTTAATGACCTTAAAATTTGAATTTAGATAGCATACTTCAAAAAGAAACACAGTTTGGTTATGAAGATCATAACCTGTCTTTCCTTGGTTTAAAAACTTGCCTGCCCAACAAAGATAGCAGGATATTACTGAGTCAAAAGGCTATCAGGCATAAACATATTTACAGTTCCTGGCAGTAATGCACTTATAATGGATACAGCTGGTTTTATTTTACATTGGAATTATGCTAACTATTCCTTACACTAATGTAGAAACATTAAAAAAAAAAAAGTATTAATAGTCACAAAGTAAATAGGAAAGATGGGCTTTGTATCCCGCAGTCCCCTTCTGAGCAAGATTATTTTTAATGATCACTAATAAGGTTGTTGATAAAGCCATATTAAGGAGTGAGCTTGGAATTTATGCAAAACTCACGTTGAGGCTGGAGAGCGCCACGGCTGAACGTTGTGAGTGAGCACTTGTTCCCCTTGCTCAGGGGAGAGAAGCCTGGAAGCCGGCGTGGCTCCGCTTTTAACGCGAGATGCAACTGCAGTGCCCTTGTTCTAAAATGAGTAGAAGGCTGCAAAGTGTCGTCGGGATGAGATTCCCAGGCACAAGTGATGCTTAGGTTCTCAAAAATGTCTCCTTTTAGGTGTATTGAGTTCTTTAAGAGGATCTGCAGTAGGTGGCAAAACTGGTGTTCACTCCATGGGTTTAAATCATCCCGCATTGCAAGGCCCCGTTCCCAGGCACAGCACCCCTGGGTGCTCTTAGGGCTGTGCAGGGACCCTTCACTCAGACTTTGGATCCACTCCGATTTCAAAACAGCCCCAAAAGAGCCTTTCTGCCACGCGGGGAGGGAAATGAGCCTTATGAGGGAGAGGCAGCGTAATCTGGCCTTGTGGTGCTTGGAAAGAATGGACGCTCTTCCAGAGGGGTCTGGACTAGCTGAAAAGCTACCGGCGCCCCAAACCTGCGCTGGTTGCATTGGCTGCACAACAGAAGCCAAGGCCAGAGTGTCCCCTGTGCTACCCCTGGAGCCCTTCACTTGTCAGGAGGATCCTGCCCAGTATTGGGAGGGCTCCCTGTTCACAGCTGTGTGTCAGGACCAGCCCTGGCTCAAGCCATGTGCATCATTTTGATGTGAATATCACATAATATTGCTGGCTGAAGTGACAAGCAACCATGGCAATAGGGCTGTTAAGCAAAAAAGCTCCCACCATTTTAGCCTAATATGTGTGTACATGCTCGGACAGGTGGAGTAGGAAGGAAAGGAGGGGGAAGAATTTCCCACCATATATGTCTCTCCACCCTGAAAGCTAAGCATTTCTAATGCCAGAAACAGGACCAACAAGTACAAAAGCAGAAGACCAAGACTACAGAAATGTTTATAAAATGGTCTTTGCTATTTTGAAAGCAATTTCCTTTTCTTTTATCCCTTCAATTTTTGCAGATGCTGATGTAGAGACCATGTGGGCTTGCTATAGCTGTTTCTTTTCAGGTGTCTTTGTATTCCCTTTTTCTGGCCTTGCTGAGGCTTTCCTTCAAGTAGCTCAGGCTCTGTAGTCACACGTAGCTGTACCTCCAAATACAAGGGCATTTTCATGTCTAGTGGACCGGCTATAAGGACAGTCTTTTACCTTGGTCTAAGTGACCCACAGTAACTTTGTTAGATCCTTAGCAGCATTTTTAAGTGTAAAATTTGGATTTAGGACCCCAGAATTATGAGGACTTAGGCTATTACAAACATATCACCTGGACTCATGGACCAGGTAGTCTACCTGGAAAATACCTTATGTCCTGTTATGTTCCTTTTTCTTACCATCTGATATAAACTTGTAAAATGATTTTCAAATTTCTGCAAAAATTAAGAAATTAAACTAGACTTTTATTACATAGACTTTCTAAACATGACACAAACTGGGGCCAGAGAATGCTGTTAGTTGGGGAGTTACTAGTAGAACTTACCAGCTAGTAGGAGAGAGCATGGAAGGGGAGTGTTTTATATACATCTAGCTGTGCAGAAAGCCAAATACCTAGAAAAGAGGCAGCTGAGGGGGGATGGCAAGACTTAACTCTTACTATAAACTGGAAGTATTTACCATGTTTTATGCTGCATGCCGTAAGAAGCGGAATATTTTACTATATGCTGGTTCCCATTAATATATATGTAAGTGACAAGATTTATGCCGGTATGATAAAGCATGTGTCTCCAGCATGCCTTTTCCAAGTCTGAAATATAACCAAAGATGGCCCAGACTCCCAGAAGACCGCAGCCCTGGGGTGGTCTGAAGTCCCAGTCACACGTGCTTATCACTATAAAGACCCCCTACCCTGCAATACAGGATTTCTACATTTGTGTTTCATTTAGCTACTTTAGACTAGCTAGGTGATAAAAAAAAAAATCCAAATTTCAAAGTAAATTATTCTGCATTTTTTTTCCCTAAGTTTGGAAGGTGCAGTCAATGGAGAAGGAAGGGAATGATTTAAACAGTGATAGAGTGAGTCAAGTATTTTGGTATTTTGGTCGTGGACTGGGAAAGCACCAAATACTGCCACCAGGTCCACTTGCCAAAGCAAAGGCCCCATACGTTAAGAAGTCCCACTGCAGATTAGATGGTACCATGAAAGGTTTGCCTGAGTATCAAGAATTAACATTTCTGCTTAACTTACTGAGTCTGTGGTTTCATGTCAGGTCCATTGCAGACACCAAAGGCTTTCTGATTTATGATTTATATTGTGCTTTGAGTCCCATTGCAAAGCAGCGATATAAATACCCTCCCAGGCCCTTTTTTGCACACAGATGTAATTTTAGCTTGTTCTTCTTACAGCACCTTGTGTCCACACAGCCCTTTCCTACAGCAGATGAGCCAATAACTCACGCTGCAGTAAGCGCTCCTCCTTGGAGCAGGAGCAGCGCTCTTGGGGGTCCATGCTGGGGGCCATGGGGAAGCCTCCCCTCTTGTCCCGCTCCTGGAGGGCTGCCCGCGCTCCCGTGCAGCCTCGTTCCACGTAAACCTGACCAGGTTCTCTGGCCCACATGCCCTCTTGACTGCTGACATGAGAGTGCTCAGACAGGGATGCCCAGTGTTGGTATGAGGCAGCGAGGACAGAACATACCCAGTATCATACAGGTAGTCACCACTTGCACCAGGAGCCCAGCAGAATCGCTTGAATTTGAGCTCAAGGAGATCCTTTGGGAGAAAAGGGCCTTATGTCAGGAGCAGATTCACCAAGGGTCAGGTCTGCTGGAGTAGGCCCATGGCCCCAAAGAGGAGTCAGGAAAATAAAAGAGGAAGGGCTCCAACTGAGATGGTCAAAGGACAGATAAGGACAAGAGCATCACTAAGGGCCCAAATCTGTTCCTCACATGGAAGAACATGCTCGTTCTGCTGCAGTGATACGCAGGAATACTTCAAGGTACTTCAAGACCTATAGAAAATTTTATTGACCCCACACATACAATCATCAATAGTCATCATGGGATTTCCCTTGGCAGACAAGATGCAGGATAACACAACAAACTCCTCAGCCGTCCAGGGCAATGGAGGTCCCCTACCAGTATGTGCTGCGATACCATCCCAGCACACTGGGCACGCAGGTGCAGATTGACAGCTACCATGCGAGGTGAAGTCAGGACTCTCTTTCCACGTCCTTACCCACATGATCCACACAGCATGTTCAGGCTGTAAAAAAGGAAATCTCATTTTTCTGCAGGATCACACCCCACCACCAGCAGCACATTTGCAAATCCATTTTTCTGAGCTGTCTCCTACAGCCCAACTCCTCCTCACACCAGATGTGCCACAGGAGTTAAAAAATTCAAATGTGTTGTATGGCCCAGATGTTTTTCATAGTGTAAGAGAATAGAAAAAAGCATTACATCTGTTGTCTAACACAATTATATAAAAGTGCTCAGTTTAGGGGCAAATAAGTTGCCCCGAGCAGGTTTCTGAGAGCTATTTCAGGTTGCTATAGCCATCTTAAAGCATTATTTGCAATGAATTGAAATTGTTAGGGTCAGAAAAATTCATGCAGAATCCTACTAACTCTACAGTGGGTTTTCTTACAAGGCAGTACTTAAAGAAAAGGCTGCTCTGCTATGCCATTCAGTTTGCAAAATAAGCAGCCTTTGCAAGACCAGCCTTACCAAGATTGTAGGATCTTCATTAAAGGCAGACACGGAGCGCTGGTCCACAGCTCTGTGTCCCTGCTTGCCCCATTTTCATGGACTTCCTGGCACCTCATACCTTCCACAATGGCTTATCCATCCTTCACGCAACCATTCGCAGCCTAAACACCCCAAGTCACCAATATTTTTACACGGGAAAAGCAATTTGGAAAACATCTTACCTCAGAGGAAACCTTGGAGGGGAAAGGTAGATGAGAATGTCCTCTCAAAAGTGTAGGAAAAGAGATGCTTTATCATTTTCAGCATGACAGCTAGTACTGGGAAATAAGGACAGGTCTTCATATACACCAGTATGAAAATCTGCAGCCAAATCATTTTGGCCACTGTCATGGCACCAGTGCATTCACTGTTCACAGCTATGCTCTAAGCGAAGTGAGAGCAAGCTACAGCTCCTTTGACCCTGTTTGGCTCCAAGGAATTGATTTTATTTTATTCTAGCCATATTTTAGTATCTGGTGCCACTTTTCTTTTAGTCTGCCCTGTGCACATCCCACTGGGATTCAGGTCTAACCAACCTATTCCTTTATTTGTTCAGAAGCCCGCTAAAAAGGTTCACCCTGGGGAAAGGCAAGTAAGGGCTTCCAGGATGACTGGGGAAAAAGAACAATGACATATTTGCACCATCCCCTCATGAGATTTTATTCCCAAGCTATGTAGGGGCCATTATGGGAGGCCCAGAAGAATCACAGAAATGTGTTAGTTTGATCCCAGGTCTCAAAAACTCTAGTTGCCCCGCGGGGGCTTTCTACACCGCACTCGGAGCAGCACGTTGGCCAGCAGGACACTGCAGCCTACACTGGGTGCTGAGCCGCACATGAACGTGCCACTGCTTTCAAGCACACTGTTGGGCAAAAAAAAAAAGCAGATCAAAGCAATATGATTGCATTTCATGTTTGCTACAGCTCATTCCTGAAGCTAGGGTGAGTAGCCTAATCCAATGTATCATTCCTGTGCAGGCAGACCCTCAGGCTGGCATCGTGTCCTGTGGAGCCCTGCTCCAGAGTGAGCAACATCTGCTACAGGCTGCCCTAGGGCTTGGCTCCATATTGCCCTGCTCCTTTCCACCTTTATTTGAGAGATGCTTTACACAAACTTTGAAGGCCAAAATTCAGTCTGTTTCAGCCCCTTCGGGCACTCCCTCTACTGCCATGGCCTGCACCGCTTGATCTTTGGATCCACACTCTGGACTTTTAAAGATTAAAAGGATCCGATTTCCAGTGATTTAGCTTCAATTTTGCATGTTCTTGTTTTTGCCACTATAAGCCTACCCGCTTACCCATTTTCTCCCCCGTTTAATCAGTACATCAGCTGCTGATTATAACCACTGCCAGACAGTTAGGGGATGGGACAATTATTCTCACACAGACTTTTAAGTCCAGACTTTTAACCCACTGGGTCCAGCCTGGAGCAGCTGCAAGAGCTCTGAGTAGCAGCTGCCCTTTCCCTATTGCAGCTGCCGAGCAGCTCTCCTGACGGTCACCGACTTTGTTGCTCCGGCAAGAGGAAAAAACTGCTTTCTTATCAAGAGTTCACAGCAAAGGCTTCAACATACCTGACTTAAGAAATCTGGGGAAACCCCAGAGCCAGTTCACACCCACTTTGGACACATTTAGGGTAGCCTGGGGGCTGCTCTACCTTGCACGCAGCCAGCAGATGAGTAAGAGAAGCAAGACAAGACACGAAAGCTTTTCCTGGGCGTTGGTTCTGGCACCTCAACTTGTTGTTAAAAAGACATGCAGATGCATCATCCTTGCAGACTGCCTACCATGAGTGTACAGCATCTCTCTGGTCATCCCAGTTCACATGTTCCTGCTGAGAAGAGCTGGGCAGATGCTCCTTTTGCCATGCACTTGATGTGCACTGATTCAGCTAGAAGCTAAATCAAGCAGGGAACGACCAGCCTCTAGAGCTGCAGCATTTATTGAAGAAAAGACCATTTGCAAAACACAAAAGAAGTCTTTTTATTGCATAAAAGAGGGCAGAGCAATGCCTAGAAATACTTTCCACACAGTGTCTGATACTGGGATGGTTACTCCTACAATCTAAGGATACCTGTAGCTATGTCAGATTTGGGATCCAGCAACTCCTGATGTCCAAGTTATCTGCTGAAGGACATCTTGCTATGGCACTCCTGAGCTTTTCTGCTGTTTTGGAGCACAGCTTCACCAACTCCCTTGGAATAACATCCAAGGGTAAATCAGAGAAGCAAATGTGCTGCATATTGTAAATAATTATTTACTCTACTAAGGAGGACTAACCAATGTGATGTCCTTTCCAAGACACACTTAGGACAGTTGGCCTGTACCACTTCACACCAGTTCCCAAGGATAAGATTGTTTGATGGGAAAGAAATGTTTGTGGCCAGCACATTAGCTCAGCCTTCTGAGTCCTGGGTTTTGCCGTATCCCAGAGAGGTCATGAACAGCCAAGCATAACTTGAAACAGTCTTTGTGTTGCTCTGATTTATGGGAAGAACTGGCCTCATCTTCACCTGGCACTTCACCTGGAGCTAACAAAAGTGATTTAAGGCCCTACTACCCCTCACCTCCCTGGTTTGGCTGCGAGTACTGCTTCTTGCTATCAAGCAATCTGCACTGCCGTAGTTTAGGGCTATGGAGTCATAGCTGCAAAGTTTTATCACCACTAACAAACGTTATTTGCAGCACAGGATATGCAGCTTTCCTGTTTGGATGCCTGGGTCTTTACTCACTTTAGTACTTTCAGGATTTGGGTACTGTCACTGAGAAAATTCCCTCTTTTTGCTGTTTTCTCCTTCCTGGGCTCAGCCAGAGCCTGAATTGTGTGATTCATTAAGGGAAAGCAAGAAACAAAGTGATTTCTTAACCCCCACCCTCAGCCCCCATCCTTTCACAGGACCTAAACACGAACAATTGCAAGCTGTAGGGGCAGGAAATTGTTTCAGGGGATTTGTGCTGACTTCTCCGAAATGTTTGCATCCAGCTGTGTAATCTGAAGTTAGATCAAGGCACCTAGCTGCACAGTGGAGGAGCTCCTTTTCACAGGCACATGAGAGGGTCCTTCAGAGCAGCGTGAGAATCCGCTACGTTTGTGTAGCAGTGCACGTGTTAATGTGCCCAAAGGTGAAAAAGTGTGAGGAGAGTAACAAAAAAGACAAGTGAGGAACGGCACAACGGAGAAAACATGCAAATGAATCCTGATCCAGAATGAATGATAAAGTAGAATGGGGAAAAATAAAGGAAACATAACAAATGGATGACTGAAACATACAGTAATGGCAGCAAAATATCCTATCCCTCATCTATACTCTTTTCATTCCAGAATTTCCTCCTGTGTCTCACAAAGATTTGCCAGCTGGTAGGAACTAAAGGAAAGCTATTTCCTCTTCAGTGAAGGCAGTGCTTTAAACTTTAGTGAACTTGGGTTCTTCTAAGTTCTTTTTTATTATTATTATTTCTTTCAGGCTTGTAGGCATGATGTTTATCTCATCCACACATAGGAAGAGGGGGAGGAATGGGTAGGCTTGACTTGTGCTAACTGTTGGCAACAGTTGTCTAATTTTTTGCAGCGTGCACCCAAGTACCACGAGATTGAGCAAAATATAAATAAATATGCTCTTCGGAAACCTTGTACATCTTTATGGCCTACGACACCTTCAAATCATGGGAAAACACATGTTTGCTTGTTTGTTTGTTTAAAAAAGATTTTGGTGGCAATGCTACCTCCCATTGCTGTAAACAAGGTCAGGAGGCCAAAATTAGTCTGTCCTATTTTGCACAAAATAGTCAACAACTTAAGATGTTTTTGCAATAATCAGAAAATTATTGACCGGTGTCAACACCCCCTTTCTGATAAACTGTTGAAATGTTAATATTCTTGGCAAAATTGTTTTTGCTCTAATTACTGTATCCATCTGCTGTATAAGATTGATTATACTGTGAGAATGTTTGTTCTCTTTTCTCCTGCAATGATGGGCCTCTCCTGGCGCAGAAATAGTCCTGCCTCATCTTTACACAGAGACGGATGTGCAACAGAAATCAAACCAACCCTCATCCCCAGTAAAGCTAAATAAAAAAATCTTTGCAGGAGTTAACACAGTAGACATTACCTGGTTCTTGGATGGACCATCCCTTGGAAAAGTACTGTCCTGGCCCAGAAGAAAACAGCTGGCCTCCGTCCAGCACCAATATCAGTGACCAAGGCGGCCACCGAAAAACCTGGAAGCCTCCCAATGCTGGCACTTCAACGGTGTTACTGATTCCGCTGCGGACAAGTTTGGCTAGTTGGCAACGCCAAGCCCCCCTCTGCACCAGCTCCTTGGCAATGAGCATCTGCGTGGTCCGAGGAGCACAACATTCCCATCCTGCCTTCTGGGAGCACCTGCAAAGGCCAATGGTGCCTGGATTGGACAGGATATTTTTGTAGCCAACACAGACTATACATGCTACCTTTGGCATGTGCCAAGAAAGAGTTGGTATAAGGAGATAGCTAGTATTAATCATTATTAAAGCTGACTAGAAGAAAATCAAATCGAGGGTAAAAAAATTTTTTTAGGAGAAAAATGTTTTCACGTGGAATATCTCGAAGAGATACAAAATTGCATTTAATTTTTGAACGGGCATTTTAAAATACCTGCACAAAAAAAAAGTCATGCAAACTCAAAAAAAGCTGCTTCTTCGAACTTTCCTACATAGCAGATGAACTTTCCCATTAGAAAATTATGCTTTTTTTTTTCTTTTTTCCTTACACACGGCAAATAATACATTTATTTCAGGAACACATTTTTTCAGCACAAAAAATGGCTATTCTTTTCCAGATACTGATCTGTGTAGTCATGTCTTGGGCATTCAAAAGCCATGAAGTCTCAGGCTGAGATTGCCTTAGTGTTTTTTATTTAACAAAAAGATTTAAGGCCTTTGTAGAAATCTTCAAGTTCTTACCTCCATAGGGGGCTCTCGGGGCATATGCTTATCCTTGCAGAAAGGAACTTGCAAGACAGAAACTTCCACAAACGAGGACTTTCTAGATGTTGAAAAGATGGCTTTTTCACAGTTTTAGATTTTGAACATATGAGTACTTACAACTTCTTCTGAACTGCAGTGTAACCCAAAAGCTTCTGATGGATATTCATTCCCACCTTCACGCCATGCCTTTATTCGTGCCAGCAAGGAGTATTAACTTGTACATAGCCAACAGAGGCTGTTTCCAGTGCTTCATTTGATGTCCTGTGCAGGCATACTTTAAGGAGAGTTTAAGGAAAGGAAGAAGGAGAAGACTAGCAAAAACAATGTTAATAGATTTACTAGATATTGCACAGGAGAATCAAATTTTTAAGAGAAATTCCTCCACTGGAAAAAGATTTGTATAGCAGTGTACAGTAGTTTTCTTGGTGTGCTGTTGTACTGCTTAGTGATTTCTTTCAAGCCCAGGAGTTTCAATGTAGAGAGGGCAGCTGCAGTCCCACTGTGACATTACACCTCACTCTCGTTCCCTGCTTGGCTTCTCTTCTCTTCCCACCCCTCACAAATGGTTCCCAGCTCTTAAGAATAGTCGGCATAAAACCATATTGATATTTGCATTTCCCTCAGCAGGAAGGGTTCACCAGTAGAAACACAGGAGAAGTTTCTCCAGACTTCTTCACACCATTACAGTTCCTCAGCCCTGGGCACCCAGGCACTTCTCTCTCACTGTCCAGTCTGCCACTACTTCCAGACAATGGCCCTGGTGTCCTTGTGTCCAGTGATCACCCTTCAAAGGACTCTCCACCTGAGAAGGTATCACCAATGCCAGGGAGCGGCCCTTTCAAAATGAAGTTGCAATTGGGAGCATGGGAGGTGTAAAACCTGGGTAATTTCTGCAGCCATTAGTAGGGATATCCAATCATGTGTTTAGCTGACAGCTACCTTTAAATGATTTTTCAGAATATTCTCAAGCTGTTTTTCATAATGCATTTGTCTTCATCCCCCTTAGCCACATCCCTTTGAAAATGCCAAGTAGAATTCTAGCAACATGGGAAATTCATCACGGACATAAAGTAACAGCATAAAGGTCTCTAAATCTTGGGCTGGAGAATTAAAGGCTCTACTCTTTTCCGAATGCAAAAACCTAGGATACTAGCAATGATAAAGACGCAGAGCGCAATAACGTTCTACTGGGTAATTCAAAAGTACCAAGAGTTTCTCTAAACATCCAGCTATTGAGGTTACTCTTCGCACAGGGACATGAACATTTCCGCACTGTGCCCTGCACAAAACACAGGTAGGAAGGCAGCGACCGAATTAGCCTTGGGAATTTATGTCTGCCTGCAGACCCAGACTGACACCCTGACGCTGGAGGACTGTTTTAAAATTGTCCTGCCTTTACAGGCGCACTGGATGTAATGTAGTTTTATTTTTAAATGAAATCTTTGATTACGGAGAACAATCCCATGGCTAGGGATGCATGCTGCTGAACCACAGAGCCTGTGGGGGCCCATGCTTATCGCAGCAAAATCGCCTTCTCAACTATTCAGCATTGCTGCCGTGTCATGTTACAGTAATAACTGCAGATGAAGAGCTTTTAATTCATTGATAAAAGCAGAAGGCTGGAGTAGCTGGCTAGCTGTAATGAAGCTTATTATTCTGCAGCTAATTTGCCGATTATATTAGAGTTTTATTTCTGAGCACTTGTACAAGAAGACAGCATCATCAACATAACATCTAAACGTAGAAGGTCCAGGGAAGAATGTTAATGAGTTATCACCTACTGCTGTAAAGGTCCACCTTATTAATAGTGAGTAGCCTTAGATCAAAAACGCTCCCTGAAGAGTGTGCAACTTGTGTAAAATATGATTACTCATTTGGATTATAACCAGAAAGTAATGGCTAAGTTATGTCTCATTTAAAACACTGTGGTTCCTTTAACAATGGTAAGTGGTCCAGGACTCAGCTGAAGCACCCTGGTCCAGCAGTGGGTACCCCTGTGCAGCCCCAATCAGAGGCTAAGCTTGGTCCTCGGAGGAAGGCTGTGGACTAAAGAGCATCCTGCTTCTCCCTGTTTGCTTCCTTTCAGATCTTTTGTTTCCTTATGTCATAATTTGGAGGCCAAGAACCCTTGAACCCTACTGAAGCATGGGATCTGTTTCTTCCTAAAATTTCCACCACAGCAATCCAAAGGCCTTAGAGAGGATATTGGAACATCTCTTTCTGTGGGAAGGATTAAGAATATTGCCATGATGGATGCACAGGTAAAGACTGATGTGTATGACATCTGTGTACCCATCCATCACTTAGATCAAAGTGGATATTCACTCAGTTGAGTGCCTTGGTATCTTCTGGTAATACTGAGGCCTCCTTACATTTTCATAAAATTCCTTCAAAATCTCAGTGGGAAAATTCTTCATGTTCTGTTGCTTTGTCCTCACCACATCCCCTGCCACCCCCAGACACAACTTCAGCTTTTTCTGCGAGCTCATGAGAAGACAATATCATTAAAAAAATACAGTGTCTGGTTGGACCTCCCCCCTAAGAGAAAAAAAAGAGGGCACACTGAGCTTCCTCCTGCCTTAGAGGTAAGGAAAAGCAGGCATTGTTTCAATCGTCTGGATATTTCATAAGTATTTCACTTACTGCCAGGCTTATGAGAAAGTCATATATCGAGTCAGTCTCTGGTAGGTTCGAGCTATACTAAAGCACAGCAAAGAGACTGCTGTAGGATATACTTTGGTTCTGTGTGTAGCTACACGGTAGTTCAGAGAGGTTATTTATCCTAATCCACAGAAGCCCGTAATTGCTTTGCAAGCTTGCTGCCTGTTTGAGGGAATTACAAACCTGAGAACTTCTCTCCTGTGCTGTGTCCAGCCAGAAGAATTGATCTTCTACCACTTAGGAGGGAAAAAAATACAGCCGAACTCTGGTTTCCTTTAAAACACAATACAACACACTCAGCAGTAGGTACAGTCACTTTCTCTCTCCTATTCATTAAAATACTGCTGTTGAAAAGCTTGCTTGCTTTCCTCGTGGCAGCATGCTCCAGTTGTTAAAATCAGTTTATAACCGCCGTTCACAACTGATTTGTGAAAGCACTAATTGCCTGAGGTATTAATGTCAAATCCAGAGGAGCTGACATCAGAGAAACGGCCGCAGAGCCGGAAAGGGCAGCCCTGGCCTCCCCAGAGGGGCGCGTGGGCTTCCCCACGGGGTGCTGGGCCACCCAGGCCACCGGGGGCTGTGGCGTGGGCTTCCCCACGGGGTGCTGGGCCACCCAGGGCACCGGGGGCTGTGCCTGGGGGCAGCGTGGCCAGGGGGCCGGGGGCCTGGAGCTCCTCAAAGCTGGTAGTTGCCTTGCCCATCTCCAAGGGCAGCCTCCCATCCGGCCCCCATGGTGCCAGGGGTCACCTGGGGTGACATTTCAGCCTGAGCACCAAGGTCAGGAGATTTATTTGCTCTGACCCTTGTGTTTATTTTATTTTATTTTATTTTATTTTATTTTATTTTATTTTATTTTATTTTATTTTATTTTTATTTATTTTATTTTTTTTTAAGAAGGGGCATTCAGGGCTCAGTTCCACTCTAAATTGTGCTGTCCATGCAGGGGTCCCAGGCCCCCATGCTTCCGTGGCTGAACCCTGGTTAGTGGCGCAGGAGGAGGCAGCTAACATGCAGGAGCCACAGGGATGTTTCTGAGAGACAGAAATTGCCTGAAAAACAGCTGAGGAGATGGACAGGGATGGCAAACTCCCCTCCCTGAGCAAATGTCAACGAACCAGCACGACCTCTTCTGCACATAGGATATTTTGTCTATTAGAGACCAATCCACGTAGCCACAGGCAATCTAGACTCCTTAGGGAAACAGAAGGTTGCCTACTTAGACTTATTAGGATGGTAAATGGCTGAGCAGCTGGATGAACAGGCAAAAAATAAACTACCTGATAGTCTTCCAAGTGACATACAGAAACCATCCCCATCCCTCCTCAGTCCTCTTTTATCTTTGCAAGACCAAAGGGATTTAGATGCTTGATATTCAGGAAATAAAGGTCCGAATCATCAAAATATAAACATGCAGCCTTGAAAGCTGGGTTTTAGTAGCCACAATAAAGTAGGTAAAGTAGAATTGCTGAGACATTTTGAAGGTCATATTCACAGTGGCCTGGCATGTCTATAGCAATGGAAAACATAGGAGGAACACCACGACTCCTCCACCCCCACCTCACCCCCCAAAATCTAGTTAGATCCAGGCAGAATATAACAAAATACTTGATAACAATGTGATCTACTTCAGCATGAAAAAAAAGAACAAAACCCACTGCTCAAATCACAAGTTTGGACACTCCAAGGCCTCTCTGTATTATCCCACAGCTAACTGAAGAAATACCAGTGTGTCTTGTACCATTCACCAACTGTAACAAATTTTTAAGGACTTACTTAGAACATCCATACGCAATATGCCTAAATCACACTACAGTATAATTAATTTTTCTGTTTTCTTTTTTCCATCAAAATAGTATTTTAGCAAACCCCTTCTCCTGATATTTATGGCTCTGTGTAGATCTTTTCTCCAGAGTGTTTACAAGTGTTTTAGAACACAGCATTATGAATGAATAGTTGAAAGTTTCTTTTTGTGATCGTGCCTTACCTTGAACTCATATCCTGTAAATTCCTTCTGTATCATTGAAACATTCCCTTTTTTGTCATTTCAATATGTGTTTTTGTTGTTGTTGTGTGTTTTCCTTGAAAAAACCAAATTCTACTCAGTAGTATAGACTGCCGTTTTCTTTCCATCTTTGTGCTGGTAGAAGGTTGAAAAAGCTCCTTCTGGATTTTCAGTTCATCTCAGTTCAGTTTCAGTTTCCTGAAGTTTCTTATTCTGTGGTCCTCACGCATAGCAGCCAACATTTTCCAAGAGACTCTGTAATGGTAGTCATCTGAATCCATATCTATACACGTAAATAAAGTAAGTTAGCCCTGCTTTTCAGAGGACTCTCAGATCCCATCAGTGGGAGTTTTTATGGACAGAAGACTGAATAAGCATTGCAGGATTTAATTAGTACTATTACCCAAAGGAGTGCTTTAAAGATGGCTATATCGGAGGACGCCAATACAGTTCAGCAGATAACTGTTTCTTTTTTTACTGTGTATAAGCTTTCTGTGATGTGAAGGAGAGGAGACTCTTCTTGCTTAAAATTTAAGTTCAGACATGCACTGCTTGAAGTGGCATTTATCCAGTTAATATGTTACGCATTACAGATGTCAATATTCACAAGAAATCACAGAAAAATATAGTCAGAATAAGAAAAACTGTGTCTCTTCAGAGCTCTGTTCTGCTGACTTAGTGGAAGAACAATCAAGGACAGTTAAAAACACCTCTAGGAGTTATATGTAGCACAACCCTACACTGCTTCTCAAAAGCAAAGAAACAGCCCTGTCCTCCATGGGCTACATGAGAGATCTCATCACACATATCCTTGAAAAAGGAGCAAGTCTGAAGTCAAAAAACACTACAAAATTTATGACCGTCTTCAGCTGGTGCCTCAGCCTGCGTAAATCAGTATAGCTCCACTGATTTAGACGGAATGACACTGATTTACACAGGCTGTTGGAAAAATAAAGTGGGGGAAAGGAGGTTTCCAAATCTGTGGCCACACTGCAAGGTATCCACACCGCAGAAAATGAGCCAGTGAAATCGGCATTGATGTTTCCTTGCAGGAACAAATAGGAATTTTGTTGCTTAATGGCCCCAAAATAGAGAAAAAATGCAATTTCAGCTTAGGAAGTGCCACAATGACATCTTAAAATATGACTGTAACAGAGTTAAATTACATGCATATGTACTGCTGTGATAGTTTGGGTTATCTGTTTTTATACAGCTAATGATTTCAGCTTGACACTATGAACTCTGTTTATACTCTTGATCTTGCTGTATTCTTAGATTTTACTGTATTCCTATATTTACTGGTAGTGAGGCTAGGAAGTCTGATGCCTGGATGTCTGCTGTGAATGGGTCAGGCATTACAGTGATTGTAAATGAAATAAAATAAATAATCAGAGCAGACCGGCCCTAACAAATAGTAGGATGGCTCCAGACCAGCTTTATGTTGAATAAGATTTGGTGCAGTGAATTTTCTTCACTCGGAAAAGAAAACAGAGTCGAGAGATGTGGAACAAGCATTTTAAAAGAACAGATGTAAGGAAAAAGAGAAGAAAAAAATGAACAAATATATATAATTTCATGATCAAGAAGAGAAATTTGAACGTAGGAAGGTTAAGAAGTCGCAAAGGAAAACTCTTAGGGTTCCAAAATGGAACTTACCCAAATTCAAAAAATCACTCAGGAGAAGGGCAAGAAACAATAAAAAACAGCTGAATTCATTTTGCTCTGAATTCAGTATTTCTTGTCCTGCTACAGTGAGGAGATTTGTATTGAGAAAAAAAAAATGCAAAGCACCTGGCCTATGTATTTCAACAAGTTTTGCAGGAAGGAAGGAAAGAGAGAAAGAGAAAGAGAGAGAGAAAGAGAGAGAGAAAGAGAGAGAGAAAGAGAAAGAGAAAGAGAAAGAGAAAGAGAAAGAGAAAGAGAAAGAGAAAGAGAGAGAGAAAGAGAAAGAGAGAAGGGAAGGAAGGAAGGGAGGAGACTACCTTTGGGGGAGGTCAAGCTACCTTACTGATGGTTCAGTCAGGGCCTTGGCTTCCTGGTTCCTATAGATTTTGTTGGACTGCTTCACCCACCTCTCCCATTACAGCCCCACGTGTTGATGGGGTCAGAGTCAGCCTGGGGATAGCTGGAGCTGTACCTCCACGTCGTGGCTCTGAGTGCGCATCAGCAGTGCGCAGCCTGGAAAGCAAAGGCTGCACCAAGGAATTTGATCAGAGCTACTCTCATTTCCAACCCATTTTCTACATTTTGTGGAGTCAGAAAAGACTAAGGCATCTTGAACGTAATGAGGCATACAAGTAAGCCCATGGGAGTCTGTTTAAGAATGAAGAAACCTACCTCTGTATAAGGTAACCTAACAGGGAGTCATCTGAAAAAAAAGCATTTCATGGTTTGGGCATAGAGAGCACTCATAAGAAGTGAAGCCAGTGAGTATTGCAGCCGGGACTAGTGTCTGCAATATGCGTGCAAGAGACAGATGAAAGATTTAGTAGATACATGGCAAAACAGGTGACACGACTTCTGATTTTGACTTATGGAAATTGATACCTCTGCTGAAGTACAACGTGTTCTCCAAATCCTGACATTAAGACAAACAGCCACCAAACAGCAACCTCTAGCATTTGATATTTGCAAGAGCTCAAATATTGATTGCACTACGTATTAATGAGTTTCATTCATAATAAATACATTGTATGTTTGCACAGAAGAGGTGTTTTCTAGGGGAGGCATTACATGCTGTATTAGACGATGAATAATTTCTTAATCTTAAATGTGAGTAAACAGCAGGATAGTAAGTGTCACAGCTATAAGCAATTTCAGGAAGGTGCAAGTGCAGCAAGTTTTGCTCCAGCACACCTGGTGATGCACCTCTCATGCTAGGTGAAGCTTTTCTTGATAACAATTGCTATGTGAGATGTTATGAGCTAGAAGTTTTTGTCATAATAAGTAATAGGTAGAAGTTTTGCTTCTCAGGCACTAAATTCCATGTTGCTTGGTTGAAACTTTGAAGCTGAGTTTATTGTGGCAACTTTCTACGCTGCTGTTTTAGACTAGTGCTACTTAGGAGTGTGGTTACTTTTACAAAGTCTGATCTTGGCTAAAAGCACATTTTTTTATTCCCCATTTAGAGGTATTTCGAAGAAAATATTTATTTTGTAAGAAAGACAGTCCACACATTTGAAATACAAAGACAATAATGTATCATAAAAACTATACAGCATAGGCTTTTCAAAACTGGATGCATAACATTAGGTTTCTTAATGACTTTATTCTTCAAATTGCTCATCAAATTCCCATTTATTGCAATGAAATGGAAGATGAGGTCTTGTGTTTAAGTATTTAAACTTCAGAGCCCTCAGCACTCACTCTTTTTTTTTCCCCTATGTTTTTACACTATAGCTTCACAAATTGAGGTGTTTGATTTCTGCGATTGGCATTTAATAAAACAGATAAAAATGGTGAGTATGGAAAAGCAGAACATCTAAATATCAATAAATATGACTGCAGATCCTTCTTGCACAAATGTTGTTTCAGAATATAGATACTTCTGACCAGGCTACATGAACTATTCAGTGTAGAACTACTTAATAATATTTCCTTTTCTTCACGGCTAACATCCATGGGCCTCAGTCTGCATGATCCTCCACAGAACAAGGAGTGACTGTTGAAATATTTGCAGAATAGTCACAAAAACACTGTGAAATTTCAAGGTTACCATCAGTACCCTGTTTTCTTCCCAAATTTGCCATGATTCTTTTGCTAGAAAGATTATTCTCAGAAGGAATAAAGCCTAATTCTCACAGTTGTGGCTTGAGCACTGCTGTCTAGGTCTTGGGCAAACAAATTGTATCTGTGTGGCTGTATCTGTGAAGTGGCAGCTTCAAAGTTACATCGTTGGCTCTAGTGCGGATCCACTGAGACCTCAAACTCTTTTATTAGCTCCTTGACAGTGGTGGCAGCCTTTTGGATGGGAGCAGCATCACTTATTTTTGAGAAACAACATATGGTACTTAGAATCCAGTGGTTGCCAGCTTTTGATGTAATTAGCCATGATCCCTGAACATCTGCACTTACCAGTTAGCCTTTAAGTTGGGGCGTCTATTGTTCTGCGTTGGAATCGAGATCACACTTTCTTTGGGCACATTTACTTCAAGAATGCTTTAATATCTTTAGTTAAAGTTGTTAGCTTCAAAACCCTGCGAGTACTCTGTAGGCAGAAATCCTATTACAGATTATCGCCTCGTCACACTTAAAAATTTCTCCTGAAAATTCCCTGGGAAAAGGCAACTGCGTAAAAGGCAGTGTAGGACAGTCAGGAACCACAGTGCATGGTGGCACTATCAAAACAGAAAAGCCCTCCTCAGAACAACGATATTTCCTGAATCTTATTTGTACTGTTGATACTGTCAGATTTAGTGTCATGCACACACATTAGGCAAAGCTAGTAGATTTCTGATAGGGAAAATGGACTTTAAAAACATGAATCAGAAGAGCCAAGAAGATGAAAATTGTTCAGAATTTTCCTAGAGATTTTCATTAGAATTTTGAACCATCAAAAAGAGTAATAACCTTGTACTATGATTTTTTTTTCTTTTTGAATTGCAGAAATAAATTAACAAAGTATTTGTGACCAATTATAACCTTGGGTTACCAGATAGATTGAAAGCGACAGTAAGGCAGAGAGAAAAACTATTATGTAAACAAGTAATCTTATGGAAGCCATATGGACTGTTTAGGCAATTAGGATTATTCACAGAAGAAGAGACTTAAAGAGTCTTTTAGAAAGTCCACTATCTTTGGTAGCAAGGTTACTCAGGGCAATGAAAACTATTTGAAAGAGAAATGATGCTGGAAGAAAAATTGCAAGGGAAGAAGAAATCCCAGGAATAACAACTACACCTGGAGTGGCAAAAACAAACAATAAATGAACTGAGAAATAGTTTCCCTGGCCATGGAAGTCCAGGAAATACTACTAATTAATCTTGGGGCAACAAGAGGAGAAAGGAAAAAGTTGATGTGATGAACACTGGGCATTCGGTGAGTTATCACTCATTTTTTTCTAGCTCTATATTTCTAGCACTCCTGCACATAAGTAGAGGACATCTAACACAGGTCAAGGAGACTGTTAATACCTGAGGTTGTCAAGCTTAGCGGAAATAATAGCCCAGCTCCTCACTAAATAAGAGAAGGCTACCCTGTAGCCTATATGATATTTCCTTAATGTAAGGTGAAGGCTTTCTGCCTCCAACACTCTCAGGACGAGTTAAAGTGCATCTCCTGCAAGGTAACAGCCATACCTTACACTTTGCACAAAGCATTAATCCCAGGTTAAACACATCAGCCAAGTGTCAGCTCACAGTTACACACTGGACCTGAAAGGTAAGAAGATGCCCTCAGAACAGCCCAAACAGGAGATCAGTACAATGAACTACGAATATAGAGAGTCCTACTGGTTTGCTCACCAGTACATGCTGGTATGTCTTTTTAGGGACCTCCAAGCAGGATTAGCCTTCATCCACACATTATACCAGACCTAACAGGTTTAAATCCCAAGCCCGATCCATGGTGGAAGCTCATTATGAAGCACATAAATCCTGCCCAGTGACTAGAAGATTAAAATCCACCCATATATGAGGGGTGGAATTTTTTTCCCCCTCAGAGAAGTTTTTTAGGAGGAGGCAAGTTCCTTCAGGTGAAGAAATAGCTGTGCTGAATAACGAGGCCTGCAAAGTGGCAGTCAGCTAGAATCAGGTTAAGATAACTTCAAATGACAAGCAAGACGAGAATGTTTATTTTCCCTAATTTGCAGTGGCTTTTCTATACTTGGCTGTGACACAAAGAATTGAGCTCTGATGAGCATTGCAAGAAGAGAAGATGATTGTTTTACCAGCTTGAAAGAGACGGGAATCAGGGGAATTCACTCTTATTTATATTATTATGAAGATCTTTGTTTTTCGGCCTGAGAGTAAAAAGACCAAAGGACATTGAAAGCCTGCACTTTTCTTTCCTGCAGCATTTTCATCAGCTGACACAAAGCTGGCCAATTTATTGCTCTGACTGACAGCAGCTGATCAAGTGTTCCCACAGCCACTATCACAGTGTGAAGCATTGGGTTCAAAATGGTGATGGGTTCATTTGCTGTAATTCTAAATGGGACAGAACCCAAAATCAGGATCCCAGCTCCCTTGAACTCGAGCTGTTCAAAATTCAGATCCATATCAAAATCTTACTGCTCAAGCCCATCACTACTTAATTTACCAAGGCTGTTACTGGCACAGCACTTCATTCTGGCTGTCTTCACTAGCCCTCATGTGGCAAGCCCAATAAATTATGCAGCTGGGAACACGGCAGCATCCGAGGAGACTGACCTGGGCAAGGACAGGGGTATCATAACACACATAGCAGTGCTGCAGCCCCATGCTGGGACACAGCAACCCCGTCCTCCACGGAGGGAGCTGCCACCTCTGGCCCATGTGGCAAATGCTGCTTCCCTCGATGAATGCCAGAGTCACAGGACATTTTCTCATATTGGGGCAAAAGTCCTTTTAGTGAAGCCTTAGCTTTTGTGCATTTACATACACACGGGAGACCGCAGATTCGATAGGCTAATGTCATTGGTATTCCCATTTCTAAAGCAAGCAGGGTACTGAAGTCCCTGTGACTGCCTGAACCTAAAGCCTGGAGGATGGCTAGTTTGGC
Organism: Tinamus guttatus; assembly: GCF_059628265.1. Classification (NCBI taxonomy): domain Eukaryota; kingdom Metazoa; phylum Chordata; class Aves; order Tinamiformes; family Tinamidae; genus Tinamus; species Tinamus guttatus. The sequence continues at coordinate 10,371,381 of NW_028288649.1, forward strand.
CAAGACTCAGGAGATGTATAACACAGATAATGAAAGTGGGCTGCAAGCGGGAGCTGGGGGCATTAGTAGAGCAAGCGCCATGGCTGGTAGACAGGCAGCATTAAAGCAAGTGCTCCTAAGCACCAAGTAGCTCCTGAACTTTTTCTTGTCCTGACTTTCATTAGAGCAGATCTGCTACAAGGATCCAGACCTTCTCCGGTGCAACCCGTTGCACAGGGAGCAGTCACAGCCTGCGCGGGACCCGACGCTGGCCCAGGATGTCCCTGCCTGCTACGAAGAGCTTCTTGCCACGTGTGCCCCGCATGCTGCGCGGTCACCGGTGCCATTTCCACCCTGCAAAGCCCCCCACACCTGGGGACTCCTCTCTTGCCTCCTCTCCATCGCCCTGCAGTTAAGCGCTCTCACGTTACCCTTCTACTTCCACCGGCACAAATACTTGCCAAGGAGCAGACAGGGACAAATGAGGAGCTCCAGGCTCTGCTCCAGGGTATACGCAGTGCTGCTCTCTTGCAGGTAAGGAAACGACCTTCCCCTTTGCCAAGGGAGTATGGGAAGGGCTGGTAACGTGTCAGCTTGGGAGCTTTCCCCCATCAGATAGATAAACTCCCTCCTTGCACAGCAGGCTCCCTCTGCAGGGAGCATCCCCGGGGACTGACACTAAGCAGTGTGGCCTCCGCTTATGCTCATAACTGCTTTGCACCTCCTTTGCCATCTGAAGCATCAAGCATTCCCTCTGAGTGCTGAGCTACATATGGTGCAAGGTATACATTATTCCACTGGCAGCCGTTACATGACAGTGAAAGTAAAATAAAGTAACAGGTAGATATATTTTTCTTGTTAATCACAAACCTCATTTTCTATTAAAATGTATGAGATGACAAAATCTCAACAAACTCTTTAAAGCTATTACTAGAGGATAAAGTATTCTACCAAAGTATTAATATTAACATCATTAAAAGAGTTTTATCAAGTGTGCCTTTATCTCCAGATTGCAAACAATAGCAGCCTGAAGGGGAGATATGCCCTTGAGTATTGTGGTATGAAAACCAACAGCAGTTTTAGAGCCACATAAAGTCTTCTTGTGGCTTCAAAATTAGGAGAAAAAAATCTTGGAACCACAATTATAAGAAGTAATAGAGTAAATGAATCTATTTTTCATCACCTTGGGCTCTGAAAACATTTGAGAATTATATTGATAAGAAAAAGAGCTGAGATATTCAAATGCATTTAATGTAGTTTTAATTGATTAAACTAGATCAGGAGCATTTGAAAATGCATAAAGGAACTGTTTCTGCATAAATATACAAAATATATCTGCTTCAGAAGATAGGTGCTGCTTTGTACATGTAAGTGGTATGAGATACCTTATTCTCCATAGATCCAATAAAGATCTTAGAGTCTAGAATATCAATCGTGTTAAGTTTTTAGGGTGCATTTTTTGACAAGCTGTTTTGTTAACATTACAGAAATGCTTCTCCCTCTTCTGTGCTTCTGGCAATCAGGCATATTAAAATGGGATCTGAGAGGAGATGAGGAAAGGTTTGGGTTCTCAAGTGGCAATCCCTGTCAGGTTGTCCCAGAGTTTTGTGGCGTCAGTGTCAAGGCATATGAACCCTGAAAATGTTCCCCAACATCTCTGTATGTCTATTGCCCATCAACAGATCTTCAAAAAAGTCAATACTTTTTTGACTCTAAGGATATGGACCCATTTTTTTTAAAAAAACCCTAACCTACTGACTCACTGATGCCAAGAACATGTTATCGGGTATCCCTAACACTCAAATCTCAACACACATGTGTGTAATAGCCCGTGATGCCCATTGCTCACTCAGACCAGCATGACCAGGACCTGGTGCTCCTGTGTTAACTGCCCAGAAGCAATTCTTTTCCCATTTGCTGTCATCTTGTCACTTGCTACTTTGCTGTGATCACATCTGACATAAATCCTCACCGTGGCTTATTTCAACAGATTTACAGAAGGGGTCTGTTAGGGAGGAGGGGATGGTCTGGGAAAGACAAGAGAGGTAAGCAAAAGCCAGCCTATTCAAGGACCTGCACTATCACCATAATTCCCAATCTTGACAAGGTCCCTTTAAAATGTTTCTTTGTTTCATGATCATAAACTCAAAATAGTCCCCTTTGCCACATCACTGTAACACTGCTCGGAGATGAGGAAAATACAAGAATATTGTACTGTAGATGTCTGTCTCCCAGCTGCATTGAGTGATGAGGCGCTCTCTTCCCTGTATGTTCATAAGAGGTAATTTCTTCTAGAGTCTCTCCATAAAAAACTCCTTACAGGGAGCCCACCATTAATCTTGAGCACAGTAAGTATTAGCCAACATGGTAAAAAGAACATTAAAAAAACTCTTGTCCCTAAGCTGCAGAAGCCTAAATAATGACAGTAATAGCATAATCTCACTCTCGCACACAAAGTTGTTAACTGACAAAAATAGAGAGTTCATGTAAAGCAGAGTCTACAATCAGAGCAGAAAAGCACAAGTTTCTTTACTAATTGCCAAATAAATAACACCGAATATATTGCTTTTAAGTTCTTCATTTATTTTAAAGAAATACTTCTAAAAGAAGTGTTCCAATGACAGACCATGAAGAGCACTTTATAAAAGGAGATTAATTATATCCTGAAAGTTGCAAGTGTCATTGAGTAAGAGTACTGCTGTATAAAATACCAATATACCATCCTACTCAACTACTCATTTGGGCTAGGCCTGATCCTGAATTTCCAGCTGAGAACTGGAATTATTTAGCAATTATTTAGCCAAGCATAAATATTTAGAGACAGTTCTGCTAACAAATCTTGCCTCTAGGAGCCAGGCCCATAACAATATTCTTGGCACTAGTTTTTCACATATAAATCAAAGCCCTAACTTCACACCTTCCTTATTTCATTTTTACAATTCTGTAGAATATCCAGTCTGGTTTATTTATGTGGTACTGCATCTAGGATTCTCTGCATGATGGCTGTTATTAGATCTAATTCTGGCTATGCTGATGACATTACAGCCAGCCATGAAGTATTAAAAGGACAAGAGAAGCACTTAGTAGCAGTGGTAAAAAAAAATCCAAAACAAAACCAAAACTAATGTTTATCTAGATAAGAAAAGTACAGACAAACAGAACAACCTCCTTTCCCTCATCATCTGCAACCAATCTCTGTGTTGCTTCTCTCCATTCTACATAGAGATAGAAACCAATCAGTAAACCGATTCTCTTCTGGGGCCAGCAAAGTGTAGCAGGAACTAAACCCAGTAGTTGCAGGTGGACACGGCAGGGCTGGCTCAGGCAGGGTGCAGCTGGGACCTGATGGCAATGAGGGTAGAGTGTCGATATCGGGGCAATGGGCAGGCAACCAGCCTTTCTCCTCGTGTCACTGAGAGCAAAACTAGAGCAAATCACCTCAGATGGCACTTGAAAGTATCCCTCCCTACTTAAAATCAGCTTGAATGCATCATGGATATCACTGCTTTTCTGTCTATTAAGCTGCGTAGGACAAATATTTGGGGCATTCTGCAAGTGTGTCTGCCTGCGTCTGCAGCTTGCATCTGCTGCAACCTGGACATTTTCTTCCCCTGTGGAAAAAAACTTTCTTAACAGCAAGCTGACAGCACTGCAAAGGAAATTACCAGCAGGTATGTGCTTACTTGCTTTACACGTTTTAGACAAAAAGAGGGCCCATCACAAGGTCATTACTGCAATTTTCCAGAAAAGGGGATGAAACCTTCAAAAACAAGTGACTTTTGATGATGGATTTTCCAATGGCATGTGGCGAGTGTTGCACAGGCAGGGAGGGGCCCCAGACCTTTGGACACAGATCTCCCGTTTCCTCCTGTGGGAATCACGCTACCTTCCTTACAGAACAAAAAGTCATGTTTAAAAACGTGACTCTTCAGACCTCCCCAAAGTTATACGGTGTATCAGGGAGAGAAGGGAACAGAAAAGCCCCAAAGCCAGCCCCATCAACATCTGCTTCATTGAAATGGCTCTGCTTCACACTGCTATAGCTTGAACCTTGAAATTCCAGCACACTTTAAATTGATGGAAACATGCCCCAACAAAGAGCTTACCAGTTTGCAACTCTAAATGCAGAGGGAAAAGTAGCAATAGCAGCAGCACCACAGCTGAGTTCTCTATAGATGGTAAATAAATCATGGGAACAACAATCCCCAATTTCACATTAATTGTTTGGAAATCTCTACAACATCAAACATTTTGTTAAAAATCTAGAAAAAAAAATGCATAGCTCTTTTGTTGTTCTTGTTGTTGTTTTGCTTTAAAATGATTTGTTCTAAATACAGCTTAACATGCAGATGACTGGTTTGAGACTAGTGTATTTCTTCAAGACAGAAAAAAAAATGCAGTAATGGTTTGTACGGGGATGTCAGCAGGGAGGCTGTTTAATACCAGAGATACCTGGAAGAATACTCAGCACTTACATGTCAATGGAGAGAGCCAGGCCTTGGGGCAGGCCAGCAAACTGGCCTCTATCAGATTCGATTTGGACAACAGCACTTCTCAAAAACAGACTGGAATATTCCCTCTCTGATCATAAGCTATTGGAGGATAAGAAACAAAATAAATCTTAAATTCCTCATCAAAGACTCAGAGAAATTAATGATTTTCTACTATTTTTTCCCTCACTCCTGTGGCCCTCAGGAAGGAAGAGTAAACTCAAACACAGCTTCTATCTGAATCTCCGCTCATGTTACTCTTTGACATGCACAACCAGATTTTGGACTTGTCCTCTGTTGCTTTTTTGGCTGATCTTTTTGCAATGCAAACTCATACCTAATTACTGCCCTATAACAACATTTCCCTCTTTTTCAGTGCCACTGCTTTCATATTTTTGTTTTCCATCAAATTTCAGTGTTCTGGATCATCTGCCTCTATTGTTCCATAGAAACTACTCTTTTTTTTTCCCTCATGCTGAACCGCTTTATACAATTTTTGCTGATGATTCTAGCCTCTCTATAGCCTATTGTAATTTTTCTGTCTTCACACAGATTTGTAACTTCTTTTGACTTCATATCATCTGACCATGAATTACATTAGCATGCTATTTCTTTCCTCTTCCAAAACGGTTACCTAACACCAGGTCCTTTGTGTAGGAAACAAAGGAGTAGTTCAGAGAAGAAAAATATAACTCATTGATAAAAGCTATCAGAGGATTTCCCTAATTCATTCCTAATGAATGTTACCTTGCCCATATTAATAGCTTTGCCTAAAAGGTAGGCTGTTATAGTTTGGTCCATCCCACAACATTCTGTCAAAAAAAGCAACCCTCCAAAATAAGCAAGCAAAAAAACTCATTAAGTTTTTTTACAAGTCCGATTCTTGTGATAGTCCTTATTTTAACCTTCCTGGCTAAATCCTTAGCAGTGGAGGGGAAACAAAATGAAAGTCAACTGCAGTGTAGCCCCTACTGCTAACTCACTGCTCTCCTCCCACTGCCTTCAGCTGAGCATCCTCCAGCCTAAAGAGCCTGATAAACCCAGACAGTTGTTGGAGATGTGGCAAGGGGATTAGGGGGCAGGAACGGTAGCAAAGACTTTATGGTAGGGGCTGAGGTGGTGTCTGTAACCATTAAGGATTCTAACACAAACTGTATATTTCTTTTAAGTGAAGAATTTCAGCCACATTTTCTTCCGGTGTGTAGTGTTATAGCTACTGAGGAAGATGAAAAGGGGTTGTGGGTTACTTAAATCCCAGGAGAAAAAGGCTGAGAACAAAGTTATTACAGCTGGGAAATATTTTCAGAAAAAAAAAAAAGGAAATCTTCAAAAAAATAAAATGAATTATTTGCTGGTGAGCCTTAGCTTAAGTTGTTTTATGGTGCAAGTAGCCACACTGTGTTAAGGAAGCTTTTGGTGTGAGTGTAAGATGTGAGTTTACATCTGCGCTAAAACTGAACTGCATGTTAAATCTTCATGAGCTAGTATTAAAGATTCACCAGTATCAGAATATCTACCATCTTGTTCATTTTCTAGTAGTTGGGAAATGGCTACGTCTTGGCACTCTCAGGTCTATTTTTATCTGTAATAGGATGTAACACCCTATTCTCCAGACCACGTCAGGTGCCCTGATATCCATTCCCACTGAACAGACAGACACAAATGAAATGCAACATCATGTTGCCCTGGAGTTTAACATGCTCTGCAAAGCTCCTCGCTCCTATTCCAGCAGCATATCCCAAAGTTAACACAGCAGTACCAATGCCCGCTTCAGAAAATATCCTAAAAGTGGCAAAGGCGTTCAGAAAAATACCTCTGATTAATAAAAATTCTTCCTTCATTACAAGTCTGCCTGCAAGCCAGTTGGTGACATGAGCCAACTGTGTCTTGGCTGCCCGTTGCATGCAATAATGTATGGCCCCAGCGTGGGCAGGGGGCTGTAATTCACTTGCAGGACTCTGCTGATGTCAGAAAGCGCCTGAGCAGTTTATGAACAGCAGCAGAGCCTTGAGAGTGAATTACGGCCCTGCATTCACTCCTAGGACATCTGTTGTTGTTCAATATAGAGTATACTTTCTGTAAATTAAAAAAAAAAAAATCACTGAGTCTTCAGTTTCCACAAATCTTTCATTTTTTTTTTCTTTATTTGAAACCAAGTTGATCCACAGGAAGCCTGAAGTTTTCCACAGTGTTATCTTGCCCACGTGGCCCTTGCCATTTTAACTTTTTTCTTCAGGGCTATCATTTAAAGAGTATGGTAACATAGGTGACAAAATGGTTTCATTCTCGTGTTTATGCCTGTATAACCATTAACTCTTGAAAGACGGATTCTGACTAGATCCATTTATAACCATTTTGGTTTGAGGCTAATCACTTACAATCAATTTTCTTGCATTTTGCCTAATCTGAATGTGCAAGTCCCATGTGATGTCACTTTAATTATATTTTCATCGTAGGCACAGTTACACTGGGGCAAATCCAGAGTAATCGGGTGCATTTAGCCTCTGTGCCAACAATGCAAGTGACTTAAATCCTTGGAGCTCTTCCAAGTTTTTCAGAATTTGGTGCAGAGAAGCTGGTTAGAGCATGTCACATCAAAGAGGCATTTGCGAAAATAAAATAAATAAAACTTTGCTAAATGTTCTATTTGCGAGTGTTTCTGGCCGTGTGTCACGTTTGCCGTAGGTCCCCCCCCCCAGCTCTCCGTCTAGTTTATTGCTGGGGACATTTGCCTGAGAACAGACTATTTGTTACTTAGCAAGTTCATTTGCTCCTGCTGCTCGTCCCGTGCTTGAAGTCACTGCCGTGATTGTGGCATCATAATTAGCAGCTCCGGAGACGACTCTGATGTCACAGAGGACCGTGTGTTATACGGCTGCGAGTGATGAATAAGCAGCAGGAGCAGATGATCTCGCAAGCAATAAAGACCATGTCTTTATGGAAATATCCCTGGAAACAGAAAGGCTGAAATTATATATTAAAGCAATGGAGTAGTTTTCAGTACGTTGACGCTTCCCACAAAAATAGCAGCATTTCTCTTCTGCGCTGGGCAGGGGGGAGGGAAGGGGGCTATGCTCCTTTCCACCAGCTGCACACGTCCCTTAAAAACTACTCTTGAAATATTTCAGCTTTGGTTTGGCCATAGTGAATGATGAGGAATATCTCAATAAATGGATGAGTGTGTTCGCATCTGACAGTTGCACCAGCAGCCTTGCATCTAGGGCAGGGGGTCCTCCTCCTCACCCTTCATCAAGGAAGTTGTCCCCCTGACAGGTCCTTTTCAACCTGCCACCCCTCTCTGGATCCTTCCCGCTGGCACTGCGCTCTTGCTGCTGCTCCAGGTTGAAGAAATAGTCCATGCCTCTCCTTTCCCTTTTTAACCAGTTTTATTCTCACTTTTACCTTCTTCCTTGCTGCCTACGGTAGATGGGAATTGAAAATAAGGAGAATTGAGTGCAGGTCACTTGCATAACAATAACTTACATAAGGCACAAAAAAGAGAGATGTCTATGAGACATAGCATACCACCTTGTTTCCTATCCATTCGTTTGGTTTTGACCCACCTGTGTACTGAAGTTACCCTCTAATCCTCTAAAAGCCCTAGGTCTAATTGACAGATAAGACCTTATCTCCATCCCACCTCCACAGCTTTTCAATCTTTCCAAATATCAAAGCTAATGAATTAAAAATTCCTAAAAAAGAAGGCTTTAATTTATTGTTTAATACATTCACTGTTGCTCTTTTTATCTGATTGGTTAATCTAACTTAATCTAGTGGGACAAAAAAAAATCTGCTTGGCGCCACAAAATACAAGAGAATGCTTTTCCTGTTCTGACTACAAAGCTTGCTGTTTAATTGTACAAATATTTGTGGGTTTGGCTAAGGTGAGCACTAATTTGTTATTTTAGCAAAAAGCTTCAAATAATTTAGAATGTGCTGAGAAAATATTCCCTGCCTTTTTGCAAACAGTGACATGCTAAATGTTTAAGAGAAACCACCGTGCTACTGAAAGGACTTTGCAAGCAGATGCTTGCAAAAAATTAAAAAAGTGAAATTTTCGGTGGTTATTTTCTGGAATGTTGAAGAATACAGCCTGCAAGAACCTGCCTTGTGGGCAAACATTCTCACTATTCCTAGTTATTTATTTTAATTAGTGTTCGGGTTTTTTTAAACCTCTGATGAGGGGTTTTTATTTCCAGTCTCCAAGAAAAAAAAAAAAGTATCTACTTCGGCTAAAATAAATGGGCTTTGATTGAGAACCTGCGCAGTCCTGCAGCCACTCAGATCAATGGTGACCCAGGAATTCAGATAAATACCCCAGCCCCTTGACAAGGGTAATTCCAATAAAGCTCAGCTTCATGTTGATTACAGAGCATACTGTAAATGATCAGTTACTGCAACACTTTGTAAGATCAATAGTTACATAGGAGCAGCGTTTCTCTGGGAAAGTTCCTCCTGCCAAGCAGGAGCGACCTGGCAGCAGCACGGTTCAGTGTCTGTGCTGAGACGACTCAGGGCTGTGGCATGATGAGCAGGCATGTCCTCCCACTCGCCCACATCCAGGCATGGAGTGGTAACCCATCTGCCAGGGTGCTTTTTGGCAGCCGCGAGGGACCTCTAGGGAACTCTTCCTGAAATGCTTAAAAGCTGGCACAATCTCCCAACCCAGAAAACCAGGAAATCTGGTGGTGTAGGTGCTCAAGGAACATCTTTTTCCCCGCACAGGTAAGGAGTTAAGCACATGGACATAAACAGAAAAACATCTATCGGGAAAGGGACAGGGGAACAAGAAGCAGAAAGGAAATAACAGGTTTTTAATAATACTTGTGGCTGACTACCAGCTTCCAGAGCACAGCTTCCAGAGCACCGTGTCAGGAGTCCCAGTAGTGACAGCATGGGTGAGAAGTCACAGCTTTCCTCCTGCAGCCCCCTGACTCTCAAGGAGGCATATTTCTATGACTAGAGGAGTGTTGGACATTAGTCTTATGTTGCCTTGGCCAAGAAATCACTAGGCTTGATCATGTTCACTCTCACTGTTGTTGCTTGTCTTATTGCCCTCTGTTTTCATGAAAAGGCCCTCCACATGTAATTACTGCTAGCTGAATTGCCTGGGAGCTCTGAGTTGCTACCATAACCTCATCAGTCATTCACATCAATGACTGTGATTGCCCAGCCACTGCTTTAACTTGCCACAAGCTCTGTTCCAGGGCTCTGTTCCAGGCCTCACACTTGGGGTGTGGTGGCACCTCACCTCCGAGATGCTCTCTGGCACAGCAAAGCTGCCCAAGCCTTTCACAGAGCAGCCCCTATCTTTGCCATCTTGTGAACTCTAGTAGAAATAACCTACCTGGAGCTTAAATCCATTGTCTCTTTCTATTCAAGTCAGCAGCAAGTGCTGAAAGAGTATCCCCACCCTAGGGGGCCTCTGGGCTTTTTCTGAAGTGTCAGCCTGAAGCTGTTGTCTTCATGCAGGCCTCAGCCCCTTCCTTTCCATGATAGATGTTCTGTCTTCTTGCTTTTGCCAAAAACACGTAACATACCAGTACATTGATTTCTTGAGGAGAAAAAAAAAGAGATTATCAGAAATTGTCACAATTCCAGAGCCATATTCCTCATTCCTCACTCTGCCATATTCAGAAGGAAGAACACAGTTAAGCCTCTCTCTGTCTGGAGAACTGTGGGGAAGCTGTTGAAAATGTGGCCATGAAGAAATTTGCAACATCCCTATGAGGTACTAGGGGAAGGTAGAGTCCACACATTGCTTACTGGATTTAAATTTCATTTCTGCTCAGCTCAACAGCAAGATGTTTAAGTTAGGCAATAGCTGCTTACCAGCTGGTTAATACAGAATAACTTACCTACCCAAAAAGGATATGGAGATAACTGGTGGATAAAGCAGCAAAGATCAGTGGAGAGTGACAAACTTCCTCACAGTTTGTGAGCACAATCACAAACCAAGCTGTCACAGACATTTAAACATCCCCATGATTGACCCAGTTCAGGAAATGCCTGAATGAATTGTCTTTAATAGAGAATTCATTCTCTATTAAAGACAACTGAAAAAAAAAAATGAGTGAAATCAGGAGGACGAAGGCCTTGTCCACCCACACAAGTGCTATTTTACTGCCCAGAGGACTTTATAACTGCAGAGCTACTACTTATAACTGTGGGCTTACTTCTTTGCTTTCAGAGAGGTCTCTAATGAGGAATTCAGCACTGTGCCTGTGGCAAGGCCTGAGACACATGGCTGGGGAGTAAAAACTGAAAAATAGGGCCCAAAGAGTTAGATGTCTGTGTTGAAGCTCCTCCTTCAACAAAATGAGAAGTGTTAAAGCTCTGAATATCAATCAGCACTTCCCACAGGCTGTGGGATTCGCTGACAGGATCCTCTAGTGCCTCTGAGACACTGAATCCTTTCTTTAAATTAAAATTGTTACCAACTAGAGGCAGAGCAAATAACTAAGGTAATCAAAAATGAGCGACATCATTACTCTTTTAAAACAAATCTACAAAGTGAAATCTGCTGTAGAGCACATGAAACCCCCATCAGTTCTGTATTTTACGCAAATGCTCCCCCAAACACTTGCAAATCACAGAAAACTATAAAAAAGCACCACAGAGTTCAAGTTTACAATTTAATAGTAATATTGTACAGTATAATAATACTGTAACAGCAATAATAATAAACATCCATTGCATTATTGTAACTACAGATTGTCTCTGAATGTCATTGAAAACATATGCAAAAAGTTAGAGACAAAAGCTTAAGTAGCTTTTGGTCTAGCTGTTTATGCACAGCACTCTTAGCTGTTCTGTAGCGAATCAGCAGAAAGAGAGGAGGAAGAAGAAAAGCTCAAAATAATAAGCAAATCTTTTTTAAGATGTGTTGCAAAATTCTAGAGATTCAATTGCAAGGGCACTCTCTCCTAGAAAGATGACAGCAATTAGCTTCCTGCAAAGAACAGAAGAAACCCGGACCCTCTCCTGCAGCTCAATCTATTAGCAGTAATTCTCAGTCTTCTCTGTTCTCCACCTGCAGGAAGCTAAGGCTAAGCGGCATGTACTCCCAGGTACCATTGGAGGAAAGGGTATACAAATAATCCACTTTTTGATCAATGCTAGAGGCACAGGGACAGTTACTCTTTGTCTCCTCTTATTCCTCCTCTTGCATTTTTTCTTACCATCTTCAGATAACCCCCAAGTTTAGCAGCAGAGTAGACCACTTCCTATATCCTGTCCATTTTTCTTCCTTGGAAACGTTGCTACATTTAATGTGGTTCCTAGCATCCCGCATCTTCTCTTAGTTGGACACTGTGTGTCAAAATGAGCTGATCAAGTGTCAATGAAAGAGTGAAAATAGGAGAAAGGAGTAGTATGACTATTTCAGCACACAGGCAACTCTTGAACCTCTGTTGCCTGATCTCGTATTTCTGATATAAACAACACGTAAGGGAAAATCAGAGGATGCCAGTGGGTGTGAATCACATGGAACACTTCCACTAAAATGAAAAGTATGTTTTGAAAGCAGGGACATTTGAAAGATGTAAGTTCCCAATCACTTTGTCCATCACTTTTTTACATATGCATAGCAATGAACTTTTCTCTTGGGCAAGTATTTTACAGTTCAGTACAGATAGAGTGATTTTTTTTTTTAAATATTCAGCCTCAGCTTTCCATTTCCTATAATTATCCCAGGATTCTAAGCTATACCCTAATTATACCCTAGGTATATAATTAATACCCTAGGTATTAACCTAAAATAATCCTCTCCATCCTTGCTGTCTGCACCCATCTAATTCTCCTAGGAGGAAAAGATGTTAATAAAATAGATGAACTGTTGTCACTTTTTCCTGAGATTTTAATAGAAAAAAAAAAAAGAGAGAGAGGACAGCTGAAGGACAAACAGAAATACTTACTAATTCTGGCATTTTTTTTCTTTTAATGCAACTCAGCTTTTACTCCAAGTTTTTGTGAGCTGTAGACCTCTTTCTTCCAGTTCTCACTGTCCTCAGTATGAGTGCTATCAAATTCACTCTGGTGTTCTTAATACAAAAAAAAATCGTCATAAGAAACAAAATTTACCCTGTGGACAATATTCTTATGGAGATGCTGCTTGCTAGCCGAGAGACTCCATGGGAACCATCCGTTTTCACGGTCTGGGTCACAAGGGAATGTGAGTGAATAATGTCTTTTTCATCCTCAATGTGCCACAGTCCAATATGTGGAGGGACTTAAGAAAAAGCTTTTTCCCCCTGTCTTGTCAGCCTAGAGTTAGCTGCAGCTGTAAATATGGAGGAGTTGGGGCTACAGGCTGAAATGCCAAAACAGACAGATGAAAACCTCCTGGTCTTCTTATTCGCACTTGATCAGTCAACTCTGAAAGATATGACACATATGCGTTGATCAGTTCCCAGAAGAGCTTGTGAAACAATCGTTTACTTTTGACCAGCCTCAATTATATCTTATCAGCACTAGGTCACACAGCCTATCAAACATATAACTTAAAATAATGGTAATAGGAATTTGGAACTGACAAATGCAATGTTACAAAAGGTTAAATTTAAATTTCCCTGGGGTCAAAGGTATTTAAGGATAATCTAGACACTGGCTTGAAATGCAGCATAGTTAGCTACCAGATGAAAATGATTTTTCTTGCAGCAATTACCATGGTAGTCCCAGAAGGGGTTTGTTATGTTAAAACGGCACTGAGACACCAGAGCCGTTCACGGGAAGGTTTTTAGGCTGCTTTGGAGGGCCTGCTGTTTGCTTTTGTTGGCAAGCATGACCTGTATGTTTATTTTATTCCTTCCTTTCTTCACATGGTGAATTTTGTTCTCTGCATGTAAGAGAGGATTACAAGCAAGAGATGTTAAAGTTTCTGTTTACCTACGAGGCATGTACAAACAGAGGGCCTGATCCAAATGCCGTTATCGTCAATAGAAAGTTGAGTCAGCACCTCTGAAAATCAAGCTGTTTCTATCAAGGTGCCCAAGTAGAGCTAGCTATATGTTCTTCAAGGACCAAGTTTGAAAAATTGACAAACATTCCTTAGGATAAGAAAAGAAAATTATCTGTCCCTTCTTTAATTTACCTCTAGAGACTGGATTTTTTTTTGTTGTTGTTTTTAGGAGAACTTTCTGTTTGACGGATCTTAAGTATTAAAATCATATGTCGCCAAAGGTTACGCCACAGCTCTGGCTAGAGAACAGCTTTCCCTGGAAGGATTTATGAAGCCATTCTTTCAGAGAGTCTAAACAGTATGTAAGCTAATTCTCCAACCCACTAATCCTGCTGTGGTGTGTACTGCTCATAATTTGTTTATTTTGGTGAACATAAAGAATGCAAAAAAATATTGGTATCTCATTTGCCACGGAAAGAAGAGAGAGAAGACCATAGAACAGAGCAGTTGGACCTATAGTGAGGCAGATAATGAAGCGCACTATATCACACATACTATACAGCATGGAAATAAGTCTTCACTTAGTGCACAGGAGACCTCACCACAGCCCTCTCCAGGGAGTCAGTGGGAGGTAAACAAAGCAAAAGCCTGTGTGCAACACATGAGCACACCCTGTAAAGAGCATATATAGATGGGGGATCGCTCTAAAAACTGATACTTAGCATGCTAAGCAAACAAACAAGCAGCTGAATACATGTAAATTAGATGAATGACTTGGGTATAGAAGACAGGAACCTCATAAGTCAAATGACTCCCGGCTTCCAGAAGGATTTGCATATTGTGTAAGGAGGGACCTTCTGCAGATGCAGGTTTGCTAGCTGGGTGTGTGCCTGGGGAGCTCTGCCTTTGTGGGACTGACTGATTGGAAGAACAAATGAATAGCCTAAAAAAAAAGAGAGAGAGAAAGAAAGGAAAGCCAAACCACTTTCAAAACTTGCAAATGCAACTGTCTGGCTGCAACATTTCCATTTGCTTGTCTTGCCTGTCAGCAGGCTGGGCTTTTCTGAAATAAGCACCTTTCTTCCCAGCCCGCATACATGGAGTATCAGCTGATATAGGTTAGTAGCTGTGAGAAAGAGGGCAATTCTTGTGTTTAGGACACTGGAATATCACTTACTCATTCTTGACCTTTGTAGCCCATCTATAAAACCAGCAAAATAATGCTGTTTCTGCCAAGTTGTTTGTAAGGGCTTCAGAGCAAGAATTGTGCCTGGTGTTTTTCAGCACCAGACGGTGTGGCTAGTCTGCTGGGACTAGGTTCTCTAGGCAGAAATGATAACCTTTAGGAGGAGGGCTCCTTCACTGTGTTGTACTCTGTTGATGCACAGTCAGAAACATGCACTGTGCTTCCATATTCATTACTATGCTATTTGGAAGGCTCTAGGACGTGAAGCAAACTTTAAGCTGAGAAGATGTTAACAGAATGTATACAAGGAAATCAGTGTTTCTATCTCCATCTGTTTCTTTGGTAGCAAAAAGCGCTAGTGCCTTTGTAGCACAGTCAGTACAGTAACAACTTCTAGGCCCAGTGGGCAGACATTTTTCACATACTCTTTTTAGTTAGACTGTCAGTATTGAAACCTTGTCACTGCCATTCGTAATATGTTATTTTATCTCTTCAAGATAAAATTGTTTCAGCCAACTGCCCAGCACTTGCCACCATGACTACTGATTTGAAGCAAAGCTCTCAAGCTTATTGAAAACCAAGGGGAGAGTCTGTAAACTGCAACAAAACAAAATCTAGACAGTTATGACCCCTGGTTATTTGTTTTTTCTAACCCTTCTTTGATAATCCAGAGAGAAAATACAGCTCCAGTGCGGATGGAGGACGAGGAAGGGAAGGTGATTTTACAGGCATTTGGGTATCACCACATTATGTCAATCCCCAGTTTCATGAAGCAGTAACCCTTAAGTCTTCCATGAATTAGTCACCTATGAATTAGTGACTACTATGAAGGAAAATCCATAGCAGAAAGCTAACGAACCACTGGCAGGCTTTCCTAAGAGGTGTTCTTTGCAAGTCTCAAAGCAAGGCTTCTAGACTGAGTGGCTCCCTCCTCAGCCTCTCAGCCTTCCGTGTGAGCCAGTCTGCATTACAGAAGAGGTTCTTTGGATATCTGAGGATATGGTCTCATGATGTTGTCCATTTGGGCTATCTGTCAGCCTGCCCCATGTAGAAGGCCTGATAAAATGGAAAAATGGGGTTTGTTTTATACCACACTCTTTTTTTTTTTCTTTTTGCCTGACTGCCTACTTGTCAGCATGTCAGCATCACAGTTTAGAGCAACTTCAAGCTTACTCTTGAATTTTCATAAAACCCTGGAGATCCCAGAGCTGGAAGCCATGGAGTCAAACTAGCAGTAGCAACATTGCTGCCCATATCTGTTCTGTTAAGGAAGCACTCAAAAGGTAAACCAGAGCTGGGAGTGGACATGCAGCTTACTATCAGGCAAGGTAGATGAAGAGCAGTTTAAAACTTACCGAGTGGCTTCTGCACAATCCTTTGATCTGTTACCCAGTCTATTGTTAACACCTGTGCAATGCTCCATAAAACACTCCCACAAGCCCCGTTTGGTATCTCCAACGTGCAGTCTGTTATATTTCCTGTCGATGATGCAGTACATAACTCATTTAGAGGGGCATGTGAAGTGTTCATGAATGACAAATTAAGATTTAGTTCAAACATCCCTGATGGGGTCTTGGTGCATTTACCAGGTTTATAGATCTGTTTCCTGGGAATGTACCTTATAAAGTTGCATTTGTGGGTTGTTTATTCAATGAACACAGTGATCCATTATGTTTTTGTCACTGTTTTAGACATGAATGGAGGGTAGGGAAATAATTGCGGTAAATAGCTCTTCTTTCCAGTTTTTACAAGAGCAAAAGTTGAAGTACAGCAAATGGAATAATCTGCTCAGGATTGCAAGCTGAAGCAAAAACATACTCAAGTGCATTTAATTCTCTCCTGCTTCTTCCGTCTTGGAAATTTGATGAAACATAAAAATTCTAAAAATCTCTGGTAGATAAAATGTATAATGCAAAAAAGGGACACAAAATTTTAAATATAGAAAATTTAGTTTCAACTTGAACTTCTCCAGGTGTTGTGAAGGGCGGTGAGGAGGGAAATCTACTGATCTTTTTCCATTCTTTCTCTCAGAAAGTCTCTGGGCTTCTTATTTCTGACCAGCATGGAAAGTGCTATGGCTGGTTTAGTGTTTCCAACCAAAAGGGGAGGAGAACTTGCAATCTCATAGAAGCATCCTATTCTTGATGTATTTCTGCTACTATTTTGAAGGCCAAATAAGTTTTATATTAATGTGCTCCAATTTCAATAAGCATCAGAATCTTCTGATTTTGGAGAGATTTCTGCCTCTGATACCAAATACCAGATTCCCTAAACACTAAGGTCAGAATATCAATTTTGTTTGCAGTATCACCACAAGTTTTTTCTACCAGAAGTTCAATGGTATAGACCTCTGCTGGATACCAGCTCTCACATTTTCAGTTGAAGAGCTATTAAGTAATACTTTAAACTGGTACAAAGACAACATTTATTCAAAGATGTCAGTCTTTGCCCCTAGAGATGCCAGAGGACACAAGCAGGCATTGTTTCTTATAGAAAGCTTCTGAATGTGGAGCTATGTTCCATGGATGGTCTCAAGGACTTGGAAATCACGTATGAAGTAATTTCCTAGGGAAAAAGATAAATGAAGAAAAAATTTGATGGCTTTTTGTGAACCACTGAAGAGTAAGAGCTTACTCTGAATTCTGTAGGAATAAACATGCTCAGAAATGCAGACAGCATAGGTTACTATAGCACTGCAATAGCTCCGGAGGCTGTATTTTGCATACTCCCCTTGCTTTAGGCTTGACGGTAAACACCAATCATTTTCCTTGCTTCTCCTCCCAGTATAGACACAAAATATTAGCTGATGTGAGTAAAGGTTTGTGTCAGAAGGCAACATGTTAATTCCCTCTGCCACAGGGAGTTGTTCCGCAAAGTTGCTAGTCTCTGGTAGTTTCACTGGTTCCTTTCCCTGTGTGCTGTAGGAGCATCCAGAAAGGCCTACTTAGGGTAAAACCCTTTCCACTTGGACAGTAATCATGTCTGGCTCAGGGAAATTCAGTGGATTTAATGTGGTAAAAAAACATCTTCCTTTTTCTGAGCTCACACTCTCTCTCAAAACAGATTGATCAATAGAGCAGCACAGGGAGAGTGAAGACCTGTTTTTTAAGAGGGAAATAGCTTGTGAATAAGGCACTGGCCTGAAACTCAAGAAAATGTCTTTGCTTATCACATGTTTGCTGACAGAGAATCCTTGCAAAATGCTGGATTTCCAAGAACAGATTGCTGAACTCCTACTTTCATCTCGGGAAAACTGCAGCCAATAAATCATAAAACCAGAATTACAGAGACTTTGTTTTGGGGTAAATTCAAAACTAGAATTAAACATTCCACTTTCAGGAGATAAACCTCTAATCCTGGACTATTGGGCCAGTAAGTGGCAGCCAATAAATAAATTTCACCACTAAAAATGAAGGGCAAGTGATTTGGCCCCACTGTGCTGCCAGTTTTTCTCCCTTTTGTGCATTCCTGCTGTAGGCCTCAGATGCAGAGGGGGCTGTGATCAACTTGTTCCCACATTCTGCTTAGTCTCCTCTCAGCTTCTGGCAGTTGTGGGCATAGCCTCAATGGATGCGCAAGAGCAAAATTTTAGTTTGTTTAGTTACTGATGAAATTCAAGGGGCTAAGAGCGCACCTCTCATTCCAGGCATAACAAAAGGATAATAATTAAAGCATAATAAAATGTTGAATGCTTCAAATCCTTTCTGCTTCTTGTCATAAAGGTGAAAGACTAGGATTAAGATAGCATGGGACACACAAGCCCATATCTGTGTAATTTGGGATTTGAATTTGATGTGTGGTCAGAAAAGATTTTTTTTCCCTTGTGAGATAGGAAGAGAAGACTGGTTGTTGGGGAGACATTTTGCATTCTCCAACTGTATTTTCCTTTAACAAATGCGCTCACAATCTACTACCCAAGTGATGTCCCTGTCCTCTTCTGTTCTCTCCCTGTGGCACATCCCAGTTTTGAAGCTATTGCCCATAATTAGGGTAGAGGCTATTGGAAAAGACTTGGTTGTTCTTGGTGCATAAAATGGATGTCCTGTGAACCCTCAGACAAAATGTCTGCCGCAGGTTCCCAGTGCCTACAAGGAAGCCGCGTCCATAATTCCTGTGCAGTCCTTAAAGAGACATCTTGAAATTTAAATATTACTTTGTTTTCCATAATTGCAGAAAACAGCTGCCATCAACATTCAAGTAGACCCCAGAAAAAAGAACTTCCAGGCTGAATATTTTTTCTCACAAGTTAAATATCCATGACAAATTTCAGATATGTGCTACTCTAGTATTAGAATTCATTCCATGCTGTGGCTTTTAAACATACACTGTCAAATTTAGACATATTGCATTTTGCAAGAGATTTAGGGCTTGTTTGCCTCCTTCCAACTCCGACTCACTCATTTCTGGAGGTAGCCTGTTTAATGGAGAAGGAAAGATGCGTGAGCGTTTTGTAGTAGAGATCTCATAGGCCTCATTTTGAAGGCCAATGCCAAAAGAAATTCAAAATTACATAGGAAAAGAAAAAAGGCTTTGGTTGTCCTTAATAAATAAAAATGGCCTATTCCCTAGTCTAAAAGAACACATTTTTGAAAAGTCTGTATTTTAAAATTTCTGTGATCAATCCCTCTCACAAATATGGACCCCAGGGTGATGATCCATTGCAAAATATTCTCTTCCAGAAAAATTAAGAATAGGTATATCTGATGAGAATTGCATGAAACTCAAAAATCTTTCCTGCTGTGGAGCGATTGCTTAATATGCTACTAAATTATACTCCTGTCTCTGCCTACAACTATAGAGGTGATTCTTAAAGATATTTGGAGACTGTGGTTTACGTGTAAGGCAAGCAGATTGCATTTGTAACATTTAACACACAATAACAATAATAAAACACACTGACGCGGGTTTTCTCTGTAAACAGTCTCTTCTGAAGATAGAGCCAGTGAAATGTTTTGAGAACTTTGACATTTATAGCTGTATTTATAATCTCTTTTGGATCATTTCCTCATGGAATCACATGTTTGTGTATTTTAAATTCTCTGGAGAAATAAAAATGTTTAAACAAAATAATGATGTGATAGGCATTTTATGAGGACTTGTTCAGCATGCGCACATGTACAAGCGAGACTGGAGTTGTTCTGGAGTCAGTGGGTGGGAGTTATGGAATTGGGTATCAAGGAAAGGGCCTCTTTATTAAAATGACTGAGCAGAGAGGAAAAAAGGAAAGGTACCCAGGCCTGTATGGAAGACAGAGTCTGAGAAGTATCATGGCAGCTGTTGCACTCGCTATAGCAGTATTTGAAAGAGAGGTAAAGAGAGAGGAGATGATACACTTAAACTCATACATATGCATATGCCCAAACATGTTTAAATGGATTTTCACACACACACATGCGTATCATGTATGCACTTGTATTGGCACATATTTCACGGTAGATAATTTTTTTGCCAGTCTTTCTGCTAATGGCACATATGTGATCAGACTGCTTTCCCTAAATGTGATCCTCATTCCATAGAATTTGAGTAGGTTTCTACTTGATAGTGAGAGCACAAACAGCTCAGTGTGAATATTTGACACTGAATATGTGAAATCTAGCTGTGACCCTTCACTGTTACTGATAACATTGATCACACCGTGTTTTTCCTCCTTCTAGACCATCATCACCCTCATAATAAAAGAGTAGAATTGTCAGTGATGTTCCTCAAGCCCTAAATGAAGGCAATCAATCATGACACAGAGGTGGAGAAACTTATCACCTAAATTCAGAAAGAAGAAGCCCCAGGAGCCTGTCCCAGCACTGTCCCCAACATGGCCATTTCTACAGAGCCCAGCCCCTCGCCATCTCCAAAGAGAGAGTGGGGAAGGGGGAAGGGGAGCCTCAATTACGCATTCCCAGAGCATTCACATATCTCAGCTCTACCAAAGTGCTAAAAAATTGTATAAGCACAGAGAAGCAAGTCCATTTTTAAACTTAAGCAAACGCTTGCCCAGAATGTTTTACAATGCTCAGTTTAGCTTTATCATCTATTTTTTCATATTCAAACAGTATCGCAAGTGTGTCAGGACTGTTTCTAAAAAGAAAAGAAGACACAAAAGAGCATGTGAGCCCTGGAAAATTCTTTCTATGTCAGCTTCAAAATTCTCACCAAGGCTGTGTAAGAAGCTCGCTAGAACAGCACCAGATGCTCAAGTGTCTTCACTTGTTGGAAAATGATAGCAATTCAAGAGCAGAACACAGCTTCCATTGAACTCAGTAGAAAGATTCCTACCGGTATGAAGAATCACTGGATGAAACCCCAACTTTATTAAATAAGTTTCCCTTTTTACCAGCCAGAGACAAAAAAGCAGATATAGTGGAAAATAAGGCTGTTCCAGAATTGAGGAGTGAGCATTTCAAGCCTGAAAGGTGCTCCTGTAATAAAGACCTTTTCTTCTGGGGATTTCACAATACTTGAAAGACACAGCTATTGACATTTTTTTTTCTTACTGTAAAATAAGGAACCTAGTTGTGCTTTCTCCTAATGCTGATTTTGCTCCGATTCCTGGCAGTAAATGTATACTTTGTTCTGTGGTAGGTATTGAAACTGAGGGAGATCTCAGGCAGCAGAGGAAAAGAACACAAATGACGGGACATTGCTGTTACTTAGCATATTGCTGCCTGAGTGTGTGTTTCAAAAGTGACTTTCTTTAGCCCCCGCTTGTGGATGGATAAAAATTGTTACTGAGAAGTAGTTCAAGGGATGGAGTGATTTAAGCAGAAATCTCTGGGGAATGAAAAAGAAAGCATAGGGAGAAGTCTAGCATATAAAGCTCATGTAAATAGAGCACTGACCTTTACTTCTGACACTCTAAGTCCAGCTTTCTCTCTTAAGTAGATCTAGATAAAGGTTGGTGGGGCGGTTTGTCCCCCTGGGACCTGTGTGGGCCCATCAGACATCCCTAGGGAAATAATCTGAAAGGTCACAACATAGCTGCTATCTTGTAGCTCTGTAAGGACCCCCCAAACTTTGTTTGTTTACAGAGACCTTCTGATGATTGAAAACTAACATTTGCTGTTGTTTTGACCTCTTAAAACATTCTCATCTTGGTTCCAGTGCACCCAAAGCCTAGGGAATTGCATACTAAACCAGAAAGAACAAGAGGGATGGAGCTGGACAACTCCTCACCAGCTGTATCTTGCTTAGTACATTTTTGCAGTCTGTGTTTAGTTACCCACCTTCCCAAATTTTGTTTGGAAAATTGAGCCAGTCCACTATAGAGTTTTATAACAGAGCTGAAAAACACGTTGTAGTTCTCAGTTAAATGTAGGTAGTTGTGGGAATCGTGTCTAGAGAAAAATTAATGTGACTCATGAAGTGAGTGAGATATTTAATATTTTTAGAGGACGCATCACATGCTTTGAAGAGGTCTCCATATACCAGCATCCACTAAAGAAGTATTTTTTTTCAAGATGTAATCATTCCCTTTCCTTCCCACCAAGCATCATTTATGTTTTTTTCTTCATATGTACTTTCTTTCTTATCATTCTCTCTTCCATGTTCTCAAATCCTTCTTTTTCTTCTCCTTATCTATTCATCCCCAACCAAGGATCTGTCACAGTAAATCATGTATTTTTGGCAGAGAACATGCAGTTAGCTAAAAGAAGATGTATTCATTTGTGTTTGTTCTGGCCAGGTCTTATTCATGCTGAATGACATGGAGATCAGAAAACCAAAATACTTTCTCTATACCACAAAACTGTATGCTGATTCTATTAAAGATGTAATATGTTTCAAGACTGCAAACTCCATTCTCCAATCCCATCACTGACCAGAAGAAAATATCCCAACCCTTTTTAAGTAGGATGTATCTACTCAAGTGTATCATAAATGACTGAACTAAGTGAATCAATAAGCAAGGAGAGTTTTCATTTATGGATAGAAAGAACTAATCGGTAGTAATATGATTGTTCTCTGAAGAAAATGGATAAGGTATAGAGTGCTGCCATTGAGATGTAGGCAGCATTAGTCACTGTCAATATTCTCAGAGAGTTCTGCTCACTGTGATGAAGCTTTATAAATCTTTGTCATGTCTTCAGTGCAATAGACACCCAAATCTACTTACATTTCAGGTGACATATTAACATAAATAGTCAAGTAGTAAATAGGAAATCTTATGATTTCCTTTAAAATATGGGGGTTAGATTATTAGGTGATATTTTGCTGTATTCAATTTTGTCTTCAATAATCAGTGCATACAGGGAAGACAAGCAGATTTAAGCACAGTCATATATGACATTAAAAGTGGATTGAGCAGTCAGAAAAGATACATCTTTTAACTAGGAAGTTCATGTCTGTCATATATTGGAGGAGTTTTTCACCTGAGTTCATGCTGAATGTCATTCAAATAATGTATTTTGTCTTAAAGATACTTATTGTATCATAGTCGATCATGCTCTTACGAGTCTGCTCTGGGTCTGGTGCTGTTTTACCTGGCAGCTGACACAAGCCTATTGACTTTAAATAAATTCACACAGGCATTTTGGTCCCTTCCCATCCAAAGCACTGGCACAGTTTGCTTTCTCATTTTCTGCACCCGACATGTTAGTGACTGGAAACTAATGCCTAAGAAATGTAGGAAAACAGCTTCTCATGCTTGGTCGAAGCTATTTTTGAGCCATGTTCAGAGCGTTCAGACTCAGTCCCAGTTAGTAACAGTCACAAATTCTATAAAAATCCACCTACAATGTCAGTTTGGTATTGAGACTGGTCTTTGTTGTACATTGGCATGTCGATTCTCTAATATTATATCTTCTCCCCGGCCGCTTCCAGCTCTGTCTTTTCAAGCAATGCTAACCACTTTTAAACATCATGAAATGTCACCAATGGAATACTCAAAAGAGGATGAGCTAATGTGTGAGTCAAGATATTCCTTTGGCTTATAGCCAGTACCTGGCTGTGTGTGTCCAGAAAACACAGTTATCTTCAAGTTCATTTTAGCTTTAAATATGATTTTAAAACAAGTTCCTGGAGGCACAGGGATTTGACCTGTTCCATCAACAGGCCTGGGATAGAGATAGACACTGAAGAAGAGTGTTGCATTAAGAAAAATAAATTTAAGTAGACATTGTGATCATTTGCTGAAAAGAAACATGTTCTTCATTGTGACCTTTTAATTTATGGGGCCAATGTACCAAAAAAAAAGATTTTGTTCAGGACTTAAAAAAGATGCGCTGATAAATACAGTAATAACTGTGTGCACTGTACACTTGTAACCATGTGCGTGCAAGATAGAGGCAGAAAAATAAAAAGTGTGTTGGTACAATTATACTTATGCCCAAAAGTAATTACTGCGTGGCCTGCACTCTGGGCTGGAGGACAAAAATAATCACGTCTTTTTCCATAAAAATAATAAGGTAATTACTATGTAAACACTGTGTTGCTACATAGTAATTATCATGGGCCAGGTTTTGCTCCCGTATTCATATTGACTACTGCTACCAGGTGAACAGGCCCTCAACAACTTGATATCAAAGCAACTATTTGGAAGCTGTGTACTGATTATGAGCAAAGGTGACAGCCTTGTGTAATTAAATGGTCAATGAGCAATTACTATGTAAGTACTGCGTGATGGCACCTTGTAAAAGAATCTCAAAACAGAGGACCAAACACATTTAAATATTGCGTTATTAGGGTCAATTTGTCCTGCTTCTATTTTCATTACAAAGGTTCTCTGCCTATGTTTTTCTTCCCTATCAGTGCACCTTCTAAAGCATTCTTAGATTTAAGAACAAAATCATCACCAAGCCACAGAAGTGAAAGATGTGTGAGGATCCCGACATACCTCTCTTCACCTGCCAATCCACCAAGTTTAAGTCTCCTGGCACAGTAATCTTGGAACAGAAGCCATCCATGTCCATGGATTCTCACCAAATAACAGCGGGTAGGATTCAAAATCATGGGCTCCATTTTGATCCCTGCTGCAGACTCTATCTGAAAGCCTTTTAAAGTACTCTATGCCTTGGCTTCCCAGTCACAAAATCAGAATAGATTTATTTTCTTTCTGCCAGCAATGCCATGAGAGTGAAATCCATTGCTGATTTTCAGTTTAAGAACTGCAGAAACCAAGATCCCACCCATAAGAAGATCCATCCTTCACCTCAGTAAGCATCTTATGTATTCATCAGAGGTTTTCAGCACTTGTGATAAATACACTTCACTTGCCTTCATCTGATCGCATCTCAGGATCTCAAAGCACTGTGAGAACATTAATGATTTCCGTGATACTATTCCTGCTCTTATTAAAATCAGTAGCAATACACCCTTTGATGTTAGTGGTAGCACAGTCATGCCACAGGCTTTATAAAATGCCAAGGAGGAAGGTTTCGTGGTTTCTCCAGGCAGAACCACTGAGTCAAAAAACAACAAAGTTTTCAAAAGGAGCGACAGAAGAAAGCCCCAAATCCCAGCGCTTAAGCTCGGCTCTCAGCTGGCCTAAGCAGGCATAGCTTTGTTGAGGGGATGCTTGCAGGAGATGGGGGGTGATGGTCCCTCCAAATCGGGAGGAATTGTCCTGACCAACGTCAGTAGCAGGTACAAGCCACCATCTCCCACTCCTTGCACCAGGCTATGCAACAACAGTTACTTAACAGAACAGATAAAATGAAGATGAACAATCGAGAGGCCAAAACCCTCTTAACATGTAACAGAGAGATTAGTGTCTAATTACCAAAATGTCCTTAAAGGTGTTTGTGTTTTGTGAAGCATTCTGTCACCAGATCATTGTCAGGCTCATTACAAATGGAGCCCACCAGCATCTAATTGGTATTCCAATATCTCTGAGCTGTGACCTAGAAAGAAAGAGCGGAGCACAAGAAAGTAGCACAAAGAAATTCTCGTCATGGTCCTAGAGTGGTGGGGCAAGTGCTTATTGCTATACTGTACATACATAAACAGCTCTTTCTCAGCTGCAATTTAATGTTGCTATACCTTCGATTGCAATTACATTGAATCACATTGCAACAAATCTTTGTAATGCCAGTCCCATCTTTCCACCTCATTGACAGCTCTGGAGATGCATCTGAAATTCATAGTAGCCTCATAGCCTATGGCAAGAGAAATCCATGCTGCTAAAATTTTATTTTAGAATTCAAGCTGGTTTCTCTCAGTCTAGGATGCTCTGGTTTTAATCTTTTGCTGCCTAGCACAGTGTATCAAAATAACCAGCCAATATTGTTAAACTGTCAGGGGTCTTCACTGCCGCTGAATTTTACCAGTATAAATAAATACTGTAACTTAAGGAAAAAAGAATCCCTTTAGACATAATTTTTTTAATTATTAGAATTAAGAGAGGAGAAAATGCATATAAACTTTGACTTGACAGCAGCCTTCTCATTTCCTTTTTTTCTTTTTGGTAGAGAAAGCAAAGGCTTGAGTAGAATATTCAGGCTGATTTACTGCTCAGGCTGATAGGGACTCCAGGCTGGATCCCAAAATTTGAACAACGTTCAAAGGGAGAGATATTTAAAAATCCCAGAAAAAGAGATATTTCCAAATTAATGGCATTGCCCAAATGCCTTGGCTCCTTGCACCCCACCAGGAAGGTTTATTATTTTCTGGTAAAATGTTGCTTGAATGGGGAGTGGTAGTCAGTGATGCGTCAGTGCTGCTCTTTGAAGACATTAAAAAGCTGAATGCACAACAAAGAACAGATGTTCCAGCATGCTTTATTTATGCACCCATCAGCAATCTTCCAATGACCACAAAACGCGAGCTCCTTTTTTTTTTTTCCTCCTTTTTTTACTCCTTGCGATATTATTTCCCGATCCACCCGCACCCGTATTTTCCCTGCAGCTGACGCCTTGCGTGGATCGGGAGGGCGCGTGCCCGCGCGCGGCCGTGCGTGTGCGTGCCTGCAAGCCCGCTCCCATCAAAAGCAGGCTGCTCCCGAGCCGTGGAACAGGTGTGGGCTCCGCAATTAGATCACATTTCAGGGAGCGCGAGGCGCGCGGGGCGATAATGGCGCTGGATTCTTCATAGTCGAATGCAGCACCATAGCGACCGGTAACAATGAAGAATAATAGGTATTAGTATTAGGGTGATTATTTTTAGTTTATAGAATCATTTGATTGAATACTGCCATAAGGCACCGTTAACGTGTGCGCGGCGCTTGCCAGCTGTAGAGCAAACTTGTTTTACTGGCACTTATCTGAAATTCTCATCTCTCCCCCACCCTTTCTGCTCACAATTGGAATGAGAGTAGCGATTAGGAAGTGAGATGTAATGCAGATTAAATGTTATGATGGACTAAGATCCTGATAGGTTATTAAAACTCAGTTGCATTTGGTGTTTTAAAGGCATAGCGTTTGCATATTTTTTCCACCGGTCTGCATCGTTTGAAGATAAAACAAAGGGAATATTTTAAAAATCCTTTCATAACCAGGAGGCTTTTTAATAGCGAGCTTCCAAATTTATGGCCTTACTGTGTGTGTTTTACACCTGCGTGTTGTAAATATATATTAAGTGTGGAACAACTGTGTTACCGGTAACTGTGGGTCTGATTTAGGCAGAGCGAAGGCCTCAGCACCGCGGTGGGCCAGGTCCTCAGCTCATGTAACCTGGCAGGTCTCCACCAAACTCGGAGGGGCTACATAAAGTTGTACCAAGAGAGGGGCTGCAGCAAGGGGAAAATGACAGCCTTAATTTGGAATTTCCCTGCATCTGTTGGTATAAATCAGGGGCCTAACATTATTGTCACATAATATTCTGGTGTAGCAGAGGTGCTGTGAATTTTTAAGCATGGAGAGAACTGTTGATCTATTGTTCCTCGTCTAATCTCCTCCCTCCCCGCGTTTCAGCTGGCGTTCTAAGAAAGCAAGATTATTATAATGTCGGACATTATGGAAAATTCCTATCTTTAGTCTTAGTGGATCTTCATTTAGATGTTCTGTTTTCTCCTTAGGCATAGAACTGGGTTCTTTCAAAACCCTCACAAGTAAAATAACTTGTCCTCTGGTGTCACCCAATATTCTAAGTACGGCACTATTTCTTCTGCAATAATAATTACTATTACCAACAGTAATAGAAGTAGCAGTATTTGGCAGTGTCCAAAAGCATACTGATGGCTTTATCTCAGAGATGAATCTTGTAATCTATTCTTCGTAGGCTAAGTAAACAAAGACTAAGTCTCACTCAGAGGCTTAGCATGCACTATGCAAATATTGCATTCCGGTTTCATTTTCTTTTGTGTTGTTAATTATAATTATTTTTGAAACCATTAAAAAATATTTTTCAAAATACCTTCTATGGTTGCTTTATTTGCACTTGATCCAATGGAACAAGAACAGCATTATTACTTTTTTTCTTTGACATTATCACAGTGTCTTTGCAGATGTTGCAATATCAACTTTTCCGTATGATTCTGAATTGCAATCATACTGTGCATTGACATACTGTTCCATTTATTCATCTGATTGAATACTGCCACAAGGCATAGCTAACGTATGTTAACAGTGCACAGTATGCATAGCCTAGTGTTCTTACTTCAGGAAAATGCTGGCAAATGCAACGGTGGGTGCAAACTAAAAATCACGTGCTGAATTTTGGCAAAGGTTGGCGTAAAAACACCTCTGAAAGTCACATCCTGTGATGTAAGTCTCAGTATGCTTTATACAAGTCACAAAAACAGCAACAGGAATCTGTACCATATGTATGCACACACAGTGTGCATTGATACCATAATAAAACCACAATTGAAAGTAGCATTTCACATGTGTCTTAGCTTCTTTATATGTATAAAACTGTTCAGGTATTTCTGACATTGTTTTTCATAATCCTTTTTCTTTTATTGTTGGGGTGGATGTTCTGCAAGGCACAGTGCTAAATCCACCACATTTTTTTTTCTTTACACGCCTCAAAAAATATGCCATAGAAATTTAATATGCTTTAAAATTTCAGTACTGACGAGGAGTCGCATGCCATATTTTAGCCCACTGAACAAAAGGCTTACTGAGTCACACATAGCCTATTCAAACAGAAAACGCAGATGCCTGCTAATTTATCTTCTCGCATAAAGTCCGTTTACCAATCCATACAAGAATTGCCCCCATGTCTTTGTAGTACTGCAACCAGAACGGATGCTGTCACTCAGGGGGGACGTGTGACCACTAGAGCCACCTCCTTGGGGAGCTCTTTAGCATACTGTCCTCCACTGCTGTAATTAAAACTAACAAGAGCAGCCTAGAAAGGAAAACAAGGAGAATGCAAGGAGAGAAACCTGCACATTAGAGCTTGCAGCAAACTGGGGAAAGGAAGTTGAGGAAACATTCCTATACATTCCTGAGGTGCAGAGGACACCCAGATTTCTATGGAGGGCACCAGTGATAAGGGAAATTAACACATAGATGAGGCAGATCACTCGTTAGATGAGAAGATTATTCCCTAACCTTTAGCTTAAGAATGCTTTGGTTGGAGAGAAATGTTTGATTCCTAAAAGGAAAGCAGTGGAATGCCAAATATATCCTGTTGCTGACAGGAACGGCTAGGTTCAAAATCCAAATATTCCTCTATTTCTGTCAAAAGGTGATGCGAGAGAAGAAATTAGATCTTGTAATTAGGGTTGGGGATTTTTTCCCCCCCGAGAACAGTTTATTCGCCAAATATGCAGTTTGAGGTTGGCCACAACTACCCATATATTTATTTCAAATTCAGTGACTAGTCTCAGCCATAAAAAGAATCAGAAATAGCTGATGAAGTCAAGACTTTTAAGATTCAGTTTTCTACAAAGCAATATTATGACATTCTGTTTTGGAACATTTTGTTTTGAAATTTACCTAATGAGGTTTTTTTATTATTTATTTGTTAAAAATACTCAAAACAGCAAGAATTTTTACCTTAGGCAATTTATTCAATATCAATTTTATTTTCCAAATCATAAAGAAAAAAGGGGGGAAAAGCTGCTTCTGGTCAGCCTGAAATGCATTTTTATCCCTGTTTTTTAGCAGCTCAGCCACTGACCCCAAAAACTCGTTTACTTTGGACATTACTTTAAGACACGTGCTTGATATAGGACATAAAATGTCCTTCAGAAATGCCTGGCTGCCAAATCTTTTTGAACAAGTGGTTATGACTTCAGCTGAGAAAGCAACGGATGGGTGCAAGCGTTGGGGAGCAGGAGAAGAAAAGCCTCTTCTTTTGTTTGCATGGCTTTAAAAAAAGAGCCCTGATTTCACTAGTATGGTGATAAAGTTTAAATTTTGCACTATCTAAACCAAGGAGAAGAGGAAGCAGTGGCATATAAAGCTTCTGAAATCTAACATTCTGCTCAGCTAAATCTTCAATTTCCTCTGTATTCTGCAGCACTCCCTTTGGACTTTAGCAGGGACCTAGGAGGAATGGGATTAATAGCTGCAGGAAGGAGAACCCTGGTGAAATTATGCTTTATATCTGTCTTATATATCCTGTAGGGACAGGACCTCTAACTCAGATATCTTCGTGTGGACCTGGTACTTACAGTGGTTTTTCGTCACACTCCTGTATATAAAAGCAGATGGATGTATTTGTAAAGAGCTCACATGGAGGAAATGGGAGCACTTGAAGGATGACTGACTTATGAGAGGCACTTAAGATCTTGTCTAATTTAAAGAAACTTGTCATAAGCTAGATCCCTGAGAAGTGCTGGGCTCTTATTATAGCTGTTGTAGTGGCCAGGAGTAGCCTGGGTTTTCAGTACTCTGCTGGACAGTTGAGCAGAGAGATGTGATTATAACACAGGGCACAAGGAAGGCAGCTCAGTGCCCTACACCGATATCCACAACAACATGAACATGCAATATATTGGTCACAGAGAAGGGAGGAGAGGAGAGGGAAGGAGGTGGCTGAGAAAAGACCAGGAGATCTCATGACGTGGGGCCTCATACATGTTGTTTTGGGCGCTGTGGTCATCCTGAATACCAGTTGAGGGTAGCTGGCAAGTGGTACAGACCCAAGCCTTGCCATGGATGATGCCTGAGGTGTGTGGCAAGACATGAGAGGCGCACTGTGAGCACGTTGTGATCAAATGTCAAGATGCTTGTGGCCACAATGAGGCTAGAATTTCACTAAATTTGATCATTTGACCAACTCCAGCTTTCTCTTCAGCCTTTTTAAACATCTTCAGCAAAGAAATGAGCTGAAAATGTGCATGGCTCCATCATTCTAGAGGCAAATGTCTTTGTTCACTGCTCAAATTTTTTCTTTCTTTTTTTCTTTTTAATGGGAATCTATGAATGTAGAAAATAGAGGGTACCATGGCACTTTTCCTTCATGGAAAATAGCATTGTTTGATAAGCCTCATTGCTTTGCTAGTGCCTGGAAAATTAATTCCTTCAACTCACAGATCACTTGACCTTTGGCTGAACCAGTCTTCTGTCATTTGTAGAGTCCATTTTTCATTCTTTTTCAGGCCAGATTCTCCCATCTTTACTTCTCCTACAGGAGTCTTCAAATCTCATGCTGTCCCTTCAAAATATGCTACTTAATGTGAATAATTGGACTTTCTAGTTGTTATTTTGAAGAAGAAACACTGGTTTAGTTGCTAAGCAGTTACTTTCTTGTTCTAAACAGATTTGGGTGCTGGAGTCTATAGACATCCTTGCTCTTTAGTTGATGGTACCCAAAATAACTTGATGCCTCTGAGAACACTGCAAAAATGTGTCGTATGCCCCCAAGAGTTTGCATTTTGAATTGAATATATGATGTCAGAGGCAAGCCTGAGTGAATAGACTGACGCAGTACTGGTCTGCATCAGTGTAGCCACACGGCTGCTTCTCCTTTTTACCCCATACCTTGTGACTCTGCTTTCAGGCAGACAAAACATGTTCCTGCAAAAGGCACTGAAGGGAACACAAATGCAGGAGAGGAAGAATGGAAGTCACAGTACGTGGTGAAAACAATGTCAAGATAAAATGATGGTGACATCCACCACTGTGAGAAGAATACGCTGTGAAGTCAGATAAAAGAGTTTGCCTGTTTGAAGTCAGAGGTGTTGACTAAATATGCTTAAGATGAGCATGAGATAGAGCAGCAGCAAAATACATGATAAACAGAAAATACCAGCCACCTGGCACTTTAAAATCCACTATAATTACATTTATTTCACACTAATAATAAAATATGTAGAAATGATCTATATTATTTAGGCTTGTGATGTATCATTTGTGAAAACATGCTATACCCAGAAAGCTCTGCCATCTCCATGTCATTTGAGAAGTAGCTTTTAGCATCGCCACACATTGTTTTCACAGCTCGCATTATTAGCACGATCACCCTATAATAGCTGCACCGTGGAGCACCACAACCTGACTCCTAGCAATAAAGGTGGTAATCCTGAACTGTCAGCATTTCACTAACACTGCCACACACTTGGATAACACATGCCTGACTGTTGTTAGGAGCAGAAGGGCATGCTCTACACATATATATATATATATCTGCCTTTTGTCTACCCTAATAGAGACAGTTTGAATCAATAAATCTATTATGAGGAGACAACATGAAGGGGATTGCCATGAACATATGTATATTGACATTTAATGTTCCATTGTCACATTTATTTCCTGCGTGTGACCACAGAAGTCAAATAAAGAGGAATACAGTAGAAAAGAAGGCCTATGGACTGCTGTGCATTGGATCCAGTTGGACATAGAAACACACATGTTTTTTACCAGCAAGAGGTAAAACTAAGAGTTACTGAGGATGCAGAAATTCCGCTCTGGTTGCTACTTCCAGAATACCATTAATCAGCTTTACAGAAATCTAGATTTCACAAGTCTTTTGGGTGGAAAATGTTGAGATACTGAGATTGCAAATAAAAAAAAAAAAAAGTGGAAATGGAGAAATATAAGTTTTTAGAGTCACTAGAGGCCCTGAGGCAATAACACATTTTTTTTTAATCTGGATCAAGAAAACAAGTAAACTTTTCTCTCCCACTGAGAGATGGTATGAGTTCTGGAAAGCCGAGAAAGCAAAGAACACATACAATTTCTGAAGCTATTCAGGATGAAGATTTTGCTTTCTATCCTGAAGATGGAGCATCTTTTATGTCAGATGATGCTGGTTTTTCCAATCCCCAGGCTCAGTCCTCTGTCACTTCCAGGATGAAATAGTAGGTCATCCATACCAAGTTCTGAATTTTATTTATTCAGGAGTAGTTAGCTTTTGTGATTTAAGGCTCCTAATAGGTGCTGGAAATTTTTGCTGAAGGAAAAATGATTGATGAGCTGTAAGGAAATGTATGGTTTTACAGGCAATTTAGGGTTTTTGTTGTTGTTGTTGTTGTTGTTGTTGTTGTTTTTGTGGAGAAGATTCCAAATTATTAATAAAAACACTTACATGTAAAAATAGGCTTCAAAATCTAGGCGTAGGTTACCCAGAGATGCACAAAACTGCGTTAGCAGCTTTGTTCACCAAAAGGAGAGCAATCGCTTTTACTTCGTGAGTCCCCAGAAACCTCCCAGCTTTAAGGGCCCTTTTCAGGAGACACGCTACGTTTGCTTGTTCATCTCTGTTGTAAAAAAAAAAAAAAAAAAAAAAGTAAAGAGAAAAAGAAAGGAAACATGAAGGCAGCAACAAAAGGAGAGTTAGAAGACGGTGGGCTTTCCCTGTCTAATATTGCACTCTCTCTTCCTTCCCTCCTCCCCTCACCCAGATAAGGCTACTGGCAGGTGCAGCATTACTCTGCAGATGGACCAGGAGTGGCACACATACAGTTATATAAGCCTGGCACTCTCCTGTTTCCTGCTTTACCTTGTGTGCCAGCTCACCAGGCAGTAGCCAGATTTGAGAGGACATCCCCAACAGTTGTTGTACATGGAGAGGAACCAGTCTACTGGCAGTGGTCTATTAACCCGTCTCCAAAAACAGACTGTGCACTTAAGCCAGGGTAATAACTCTCATTTTCTCCCATCCTTTCACTGTCACTCTTTGTTTCTCTTCTCTTCCTTGTCATAACAGAAGTGGAGATGGTTTTGGATGGGATAACTAAGCACTAGTGATTCTGCAGCTCCCGCTTGCTCCAAACTTTTTACATACTTCCTATTATACCTCCAGGTCTCCCATTCCTAACAGAGTTACTTTGGGGTGGAGGTAGAGGAAAATGGCAGCTGAAGGGGGAAGAAAGATGTGAAACTCTTGTTATTGGTCAATATGATCACTGTGTTTTATATGAAAACTACCTATTCGCAAAAAATGAATCTAGGCTTTCATGAGAAAGACCCAAATTTTCTCATAAACTAGTCCACAGATTGGATTTATAGAAAACTTTTGGCATCTAAACATGCAACTAATATTTGGTAAGATTTACAAAATTATCTAAATGTAGATTGAGGCTTAGACTCAAAGTTCGTGGATCAGGCAGATTTACAAAATCACCTGCCTCTAGGAATCTAAGTATTGTGTTAAATCTGATCCAGCATCATTGCAAAAGTGCCTATTCTGCTTGAAAGCCTGTCCAGCACTCTTTATAATTTCAGTCAGTCATTTCAGAGGAAAAAATTTGCTGCTGCGTAGATTTGAAAATAGCTGCAAAATGGTGGGGTAGGTCCCTCCGACAAAGAGACTGTAAAGCCAGTTTACCCCCCCTCCCTACTACCTTCTCCATCAAGGGGACCTCCTGTGTATCAGAGAAAGAGTAGGGCCGTTGTCAAAGCCTCCCCACTTCCCTCTGGAAGGTGTAACCAAGAACAAAGTGTAGATGCTTACAGCCATCTGGAAGCAAATTCAAGCCTGCCTCATAGGAGACATGATCTTTGGAAAGATGAGCTCTCTAGAAGGGGAATGTTTAAGGGAATATCCCACCAATCCAGGCTTCAGGCTTTCTCAGAGTACAAGAGATGTTGCTCAAAAAGAAAAGCATCACAGTCTCCCTCACCCAAAAAAAAGAAAGAAAAGACACAAAAAGTTTGAACATAGCAATAAAGAGGAAGAAAACAACAACAAAATTGGGTTCTTTTAAATCCTGACATTTATCACACCATGGGATTTACTTTTACAGCAGTATTTAAAGGATTTCCTACTCTTAGACTTGGGAATACTGCAAATAGCACAGTAAATTTAACTACTATGAGCAGTAAATGTCAAGATTTTAATGGTGCCTACTGTATGCCAGTTGGTTATACAGTCACCCATATGTGTTAACATATAAGGCCTTATTCTCTCACTTATGCCTGGGTAAGCCAGGAGCAAGTGCACTGAATTCAATGCAGTTACTGTCACATAAAACCTATGTGGAATCAGAACCCAGTTCTCTGTCTAAAATCTAGTGTGAAAATAAAACTTGGGCCTTAATCCCGATTTCTTTCAGCAGTTCTTTCCAGGCAAAATCCTCATTGGAATCAAAGGAGTCAGGTGGGGCATCAGGATCTGACTCTTGTTTCCCATTGCAGTAATGATGGAATAATCATGTGGCCAAAGCTTGGCCAGAAGTGTTTCTGCATGTCTCTGTCTTGCAGACAGAGAAATCATGAGGGAAAAGCTAATGGTTCTGATTCACCTTGCATACACAGTCGGTTGGGGTATCATGCAAAGACTAGTCAATGGACATCTACTGTAGGCAGAGGACCTTTTTCCTTTTTAAGGTATTAGCTTTAGATAGCTTGCATCTTAGAGAAGTTCCCTTGCTCTTTTTCCCAGTTTCAGTCCACAGAAAGGCACAAAACCAAGGAGAATATCACATATGCAACATGTGCACCTAGCCACCATGCACCACTGGTGAGGCTGCAGTTGTGCAAAAAAAAAAAAAAAAAAGAAAGTGGATTTTTTTTTCTGATCAGTTGACCAAAAACATACTGAATGGATGGCAAAGAGACTTCTTTTAGTCCAAAATAACTTCTATCAAAAAAATTATCTGGGACCAGCTCTAAGAAAAAAAAGACCCTTTCAATCAACCCTTGCAGAAATACCACACAAAGCAACCAACCCCTGGCTGTAGCCCTCCTCGGATCTCTCTCATATATCCTACACTTTGCAAAGACAGCAGTAGCATCTCAGAGCAGCATGGACTCCCTGCAAGGTTTTCTTGAGCCACATCACTGCTTCATATATCCAGCCACACCACACTGCAGGTAATAAACTGAAAAACATTTTTAAAGTAACACAGGCTCTTAAAACATGCTGTGGCTTTCTCAGAATTGATTTTTTTCTCTTATGACATTAAGAAATAGATGTGAGATGCAATCTGGAGATTTCATTCTGAATAAAGTATTTCAAAGTTGGTATTACTAACCACATTTTCTTAGACATACCCCAATTCTATTACCCAACAGAGGTTATTTCAGATCCTTCTATTTTCAGTCTACCACACACTAAGTACCCATCATTTTATGACACATAGTTACATGGACTAAGATAATGGTAATTATATCTCATACTTCAAAGCAATTACCCAGTGAGGTGAGGAGGGGCTCCTTCTTCCACATTCCACAATGTAGTATTTGCAGCATGGAGTTATTCACCTTTCTAAGATGCATTAGCTATTGGTCAGAGTCAGAAGCAAGATACCAGATTTAATGGATTAAAGGTCTGATCCATTATCACACATCTTATAATTATCCAGAAGCATAAGTCTTTACAGTAATTAATCAGTGAGAGATTAGTGAATATTCCCAGTGGGAAGATACTAAGTCTGAGAAATAAGTGTAGTTTGGTGATGTCCTTAATTAGATATTGACTCATTATACAGAATATTTTTGTTTTTGGACGTGATGGTCTCATATGAAAAAATATATATATATTAGCTTGTAGTTCTTAAAGAATACAGAGAAAATTATTCCAGTCATTTCCAGAAATATATAAACTAGGGGATTCTGTTTTAAGCTTCCCGAGGTGGGTGGATGGATGGATGGATGGATGGATGGATGGATGGATGGATGGATGGTTTGTGGCTGCCCAGACAGGCAGGTTGTGTAGCAGGGCAGCAATTTTGCCACCCAGTGATCCTTAGTTTGCTCTAGCTCAGTGAGAAGGGATTCCCCAGCCCCATGATGGTCCTCGGGCCAATCTGCCCATGCAAGGATTGCCAGGAAACCCAAGGGCCTGCCTAACGAAATATGAAGGAGCAGGACAAGAGATGATGAACACATGTGAACAAGGGAAAAACCTCATTTTCTGCTCCAGGCTATCAGTGTCTTGCAATGCCACGTGAAGGGGCAGTGGGTTTTGTGCCCTTACTCATAGAATCATAGACTCATAGAGTCATAGAATCACCCTGATAACCAGTGTTTGACCTCTGCAAAGCAATCTGTCCCTCATGTTTTAACCCAGTGGGCCTGCAGAAGGCAGAACTGGAGTTCCAGTGAGGCTCAGTGGTCACCGAGCAGAGGTGAGTTCACTTCCTTACCCTCCTCCCAAATCCTGTCCCAATGCACTGGGCCAGCTCAGCTCTGGCTTCCCCACGCCTTGGGGGACATGATCAGCCAGCCTGCCATTTTCACGCATTGTAAAAGTAGAGGTGTGCAATCTTTTCCACAAATGTCCCCCTTAGCATCAGACTTTTATCTGATATTTTTATATCAGGCAGCTCAATGGGAAACAGGTTTCCAGAAGATTTCACAGCCTCTAAGAAGACAGAGCTAGAAGTGCGTCTCGAGCCTCCTCGTCTCTGTGTCTCACTCACAAAGGAAGGGCCAACACGGTGACAAGGTCTGTTAAAGGCTCCCTCAGCTCTTTAGTTGCCTCCTCTCATTCTTGACATTGTGTCCCTTTCCATGTGTGGCACCATCACACATTTCCTGTACTTCAAATAACTTCTCACTCCTCCCTCAGCTCCCTCTTTTGAGGAACCTTCCTTCCTTTTTTTTTTTGTCACTAGTCATCTCTCCTCTCTGTCTCCCTCCCTGAGCTGTGAGCTTAATGGAACAGGGAATATTCACTAAGTAGTCTATAAACATGTTTAATAACAATGTTTTTCAACCCTTGATCTTTCCTGGATGAATCCCACTTAATCCTCACTGAGATTTTTATGAATGGTTTTTCCTTACCCTTCAAGGCAGCATTTTTCTGCTAATATTTTTATGTCAGCAACTAAGTGGGAGATAGGCTGTGGCTGCTAAAAATAAAGAATAAAAGACAAAAAAACACTAATTACTCAGATCAAAACAAAATCTGGAGAAGTGAGTCATAACTCAAAAGAAAGGGAAGAATGTCTTGCATTTTACTGAGAAAGGAAAAAAAACTACAGAAAATTAAATTCTGCTCTTGGTACACTTAGGGGATTATCATCATCTTTAAGTTAACCGAACTAGATCTTACTGCAGCTCACACTTCTTGACTGCAAGGAAGAAATGAAAGATGTCACTAAAACCCACACAAGTTGTAAGGAAAAAAAAGAAAAAGAAAAAAAAAAGAAACAGACAGCTTGAGTTTTACAAATGAAAGAGATGAAATTGTCACAGTACTAAATAAAAGGATTTAATCAAAGCAGAGAACACAAACTACTTCTGACTATGCAAAGCCAATAAGATAGTAACCAGTAGAAGTCTGTCTGCTTGTACATTGTGCCAGTTACCGAACTATCAAGCACCAAGACAATGTGTATATAGATATCTCTTGCTTTGGGTTCTTATTTTAAGGAAAACTTCAGTAGAATGCAAACTATAAATACTTCTGAATCCATCCTTGATCCAGCTACGCTGCAATATTTGGAACCAAGTCTTTTATGCATTATTTAGTGTTTTAACTGTGGAAAAATACTTTCATAATATAATAACTTAAATGTATGAGATACTGCTCATGAGTGAAGTTCACAGATGATGTGAAGAATGATGCAAGATATGTGAGACTTCCCATATCTTACTCCTTCTGTAGCTTTTCTTAATACAAGTAAACCCTTTGTAATTTACTGATCATTCAGATTAGCAGCCGTTTAGGATGCATCTGCATGCACACATGTGCCTTTTTTTTGTTACAGTCAAAGGACTCAAGTAGATCTTGGGTCAAAAGCCAGTAGCAGTTGATACTGGATGATTTAGAAATTGAGGTGTGATTGAAACATGTTCATCACTCAAAGAAATCTATAATCAAAAATTGTTTCTATCTATTAGTCTTTCAGAGATTTGTTGAAAAAGACAATTTCAGAGAGGAAGCCAGTTCCCTGAGGTTAGTCCATCAAGTAAAATAAACCATAAGTTCATAGACTGCCAAAGAGGAGGGTGCCCACAGGCTGAACTGACTTCGCACAGAACAGCCATACCCATCAAAGTATCACATGGACTAGATACTGTTTTGGGGCTATTTATACATGCCATTACTAGAGAGAGACATCTTTTTTCATGCTCAATCTTTGTCTGCTGTGCACTCAGCGCTTTAACTGCTATCATTTCAAATGTTTACTCCCTCTCTAATGTATTATCAAATTGCACCAATTTTCGTAATAAAACCTTTGCCCCTGATATAAATAGTTTATTCTTGCAAATAACAAAAAAATAGGAAGAATTAAATGGGTTTTTAGAGATTACATATACTAGGGAAGATTGAGGGCATGATCAGTTTTAACAGGAATATGTTCCCACAACCCAAGTCAGACTTCTTGGGAGTGAGTAGAGGATGTTGATTTTGAACCAGCAGTATGCAGTCTTTCTTAAAAACTAATTTAGGGACTATTTACAAACTGATATCTTAAATATTAGCTACAAAAGGTTGTCCCATTGCTGCAGGAAATGATCTCAGACCTAATGCCCTCTTTCTGTAGCTCCATTAAAGAGGACAGTCCTGTAGCGAAAAACCTCCAACGCTGCTCCACAGTACAGGGTTGGCTCCTGCTTGCAGGATGGTCAAAGCTAAAGTTTGGATTGACAGTCAAGCTCATCCAAAGAGAAGAATATAGTTTTCAGATGAAAAGGCCAACTGCATATTCTCCAAGGAAATTGCTTTTAAGGATGTTTTGAAAAGAGGAAGAAGAAAGAGAATGAGCACTGGGTGGACAGATATATAGAAGACAGTCATATGAGATATATTCTCCTATGCATCAGTGGTACAATCAAACAGTTGTTTTATTAAACTATATTATGAACTCTCTGATCATAATAGCAGCTGCTATTTGCATCCCAGTAGACTGATATGCTCTGTTTTCCATATTAAGACACGCTTGAGACATTTTGGCAGGGGGAGAGAATCTGCAGTGAGAAGATGCACCAGAATTCCATATTTTAAATGTTATCAAGTGCCTTAAAATAAAACATCTCTATTTGTTGTAGGTATGTTTCATGCTACAAGTAATTCATATAAGATGATGTAGCTTCCTGACAATATTTTACAATAGATATGCCCAGTAAGATTTTTCAAAAAAAAAAAAAATGGATGCAAGAGGTATCCATAAGCAAGCATCCATGTTTGGGAGTTTATGCATATACAAGCGCACCAAAGATAGGACATACTTCTAGGCAAGTACAAATTTGAGGGAGAAGAAGAACTATCTTGGTAAGAAAAAGAAGGTCACAGCTCTCATTCACACCTGCCAAGACATATTCACATCTCATCATTTGCTAGAGAAACAGTCATGTTGCAACACAGTTCTCCCACCCAAATCTCAGTTGTATTAGGTCCCTTACGTTCCACTGGCCATTTGTGTATGCCCATTTTTGTACATTTATGTGTCTAGCTGCAGCAGACAGGAGTTCAGGATAATTATTAGCTTTGAAAGGGTTTTTAATTTTAGAAGATGCAGTAACACAGATATTGCCAAGCTCATATTCCAATTTAAATATTAGAATGATGTTTCATTGTCTTTCAGTATAAAAAAATTAGAAGAGATTATGATTTTTTTAAAATGATCCTACTCTGATATGATATTGCAAAGAGAATAAGGCACTTTCCTTTAAACTGATTTTCCAAGCTATATCTGAGATCTATATCTGCTGTTTATGGATCACAACTAACTTTATAGTCATGTATAAACTGTACTTCTGAGTGCTGTAAGAGGTATCCCCTGTCTCACAATAAAAATATTATGGAACATTATATTTCCATATAGTAATGGCACTCTTATTTTACTAGTAGGAAAGGTATTGTACTAATTTAATTGACTAACATAAAAGTCTCACAAGCAAGATCAATATTTTATTTTCTCAACAGTTTTTGTCAATGAAGATTTAATTTCCCATGCAGAGAAGGTGCCTGTATAGCTGCCGATGGAAGTGGGGTACGGTCCTTTCTCCGGAGCTGGGAGGCTTCCACTTCTCACCTGCCTCTGTCCCAAGGGACCGGCAATGCTAAAAGGCAAGCCAAGGTGTCAGGAAATAGGTTTATTTTCTAATTTGCAACCCTATGCAAAAGTTACTTTGCAACCCACAACCACATAAACACCCCATGTTTTAGTTCGTGCTCTGCTACAGCCAGCTGTCATGGTGAAGCTGGGATGAGATGTGAAGGTATGAAAACAAAAGCAAATGAAAATAAATACAACGGGTAAGTCCTATCGCGCAGCTTTGACCTCAGGAGACGGACGTGTGCTGCAGAAGGGTAAATATTATCCTAATCTCTCATGTAAATCTAGAAGGTGTTTGAGGTATTCTTACACAGAACCTCTTCCCTCCAAAGTTAAGCTAAATGCAGCATTATTTAGAAACAATAAAATTAGAATAGTGTGAATCTCCAGCCATAATTCTGAACTGCAAACAAATGGGCAAATTCATGAACTTTTCTTGAACGTAAACTAAGCGCTGTTTGAGAGAAATTTTTGGCTGCTCTGGGACAACTGCTGGTTTTGTGTGGAAGCCACTGGCAGGCTGATGGCCTGAGTCAAGTTTCACCTTAGACTCTTGCATTTGCTCAAAACCCAAAACTCACTGAAAATTAGAGCCAGGACTTCACAAACCTCTGATTAGACTATAATTTGTCCAGAGAACAGATTTATTTGCTACTCTGCTAATCCCTACATACTCTTCATCTAAAGGAGAGAAAAATATCCTTCCCACCTGCACTCACAGTTGTGATGGAGGCGCATAAGTTTGCCGCCCGCTCCAGAGGCAGTATCGGACACTGCTAACTACAGGTGTTTCGGGGTATTGCTGTCACAGGCAAGATGGAAAAAAAAAATGAGTTTGATCAAAGTCTTCTAAAAACAAAGTCATAGATGTAAACATATCTTGTGAGGGTAGGAACGAAGAAGTCAAGAGAGAGGTTTGAATCAAGAAGTATTTCCTCAGTGTCTCCGCTTGGCAGAGCACTGGTGAGTAAGTAAGTGTAGGAGGAGTCCATGAGGACTCTGTCTCCCAGTCTGTGAGGAACAGGTTTGTTCTACCCAAGTGAATACAGATTTTTTTCCCCTCTGTAAAGCACAAGCCTTTAGAATGCGGTTCCTGGTGGTGCATTTGGTGCAAACATTCTTCCTGAACGGAACATTTTTAATTTAAGCTGTTACTAACTTGCTCAGTGACTTACATGAAGGCTAACTAAAACCTAACGCTGTTTTGCCTTTTATCCCTTGTCATAGCAGCCTTGCTTTTGTTCAGGCCAGGCTGTGCTCTCTTCATACAATTTGTGAGTTTAGGACTCAGTTGAGTATGAATGAGGATTCTCTACCCAGCTCTTAAAATTTCTTTAAATCTATCCTCGAACTTGTATATTCCTATCCCTGGATTTGATAAACAGCATATGTGGTGAGGTGGGAAAGGTGTTCATAATTTCCAGCTGAAGTATTGCCTGGTGAAGTGTCAGCTTGGGTTACATAACTCATATATAAACAGACTTTTTGTGGCTGGTAAGAGAATAATTGGTTCACCTAGTTTATTCCCCTATCTCACACAGCTGTATTGGCCTATTATTTCATTATTCAGTAAAGCTTGCAATGACCACTATATTCCTTACAAAATAATGTTACTAACTTTCAGAAAAAAATATTACAGATTAACAACCTAATGTCAATATTTGAATGTTAAAATCTCCTAAGGAGGATACAAAGTGTTTGTCAGAGTATTTTGTTATATTGATGTTGGCCAAACCTGAATCTTCAGGCTGATTCTCACAGGAGAAAGGATAGTGGGAAATAAGATGCTGACCTGAGACTTGAGAGAGAGGTTTAGGAGCTGCAAAGCTCCTAACTGAGATACCTCAGCCAACTACCTAGCAGGGAAATGAACTGGGTTGTTTGTGCATTAACCATGGGAGAGTATCCTTCTGTTTCAGAGCTGGGTAAATGAGCTCACATGGGGAAGCAGTATGGAGTACTTAGTCCACTGAAAATTGATGGAAATGACCTTACTACTCACTAGCCTTCCCAGGCTAGTGGATAAAGCCCTGAGGTTACTGCATAAGCATGTTACTGTAATAAAATAATAAATCATTATCTTGATTTCCCTGCAGATGAAGACACAAGAAATGATTTAGACCATTGATGGTGCCATTTTTTTAGGAGATACCCTCATGCTCTTATATCAGCCTCCCAGCAGTGATCCCTCCAGGTGGTTCCTGGGGCTTCACATGAAATTTGTAGTGTAGGTCCTTTCTCAAACCTATCCTGCTTAATCCATTATGAACTTTGAGCATCTCTTTCCACCCGTATTTGACCCTCTCTTGCCCACCTTGTGGTTGCACAATGCAAGCAATAAAGCTCCCTTTGGACTCTTCAGTGCATAAGTTACTTCTTTGTTACCATCTCTTACTGGTTATATACTCCCTCAGTAAGGGAGATGGCAATGTTATCAGTTAGAGAGACAGTATGGTCAGATGCAGTATCCTGCGATGTGGTGCACTGACTGAAACTGCAGGTACTTCACCACCATTTCAGTTAATTTTCTTAGCATCTTTCAAAAAGCATGCCGAACAAGAGCAACAAAAGCAACTAAACATACCATTGATAACCTCAGCCTTTGAGGAGCCACTGGTGACTATGTGTAGCTCTTCCTTCCAGCTGAAGAAACAGGCACCTGTAAAAAGCAAGGTTTTGAAGGTAATATACTGCCTGACAGGTACAGCTGAGAATTGCTGCCATAAGGCAATCACACACTGATACTACAAGGGGAGAATATGCTTCACAAACAAACAGAACATTTTACCATAAATCTTTCTCTTCCAGCACATTCAGTCTTCTAAATCTCCACATATGTGTCAGGCCGCTCCATACACACTCATTCTCCACTCCCATCTTTTACACACCACCTTCACCTCTCCCAGTCCTCCTTTTCCGTGGTACAAAGGTCAGTCCCTCCACATGTCTGTCAGAGCCTGGCTTTTCACCATGCCGTGGAGGTTGGTCCTCCATCACATCCTCTACCTCTTGAAGTCTTCTCAGGCTACCTATACCATAGCATTAGGCATTCCCATCTCCTCTCACTTGAGATGTGAAGACTAACTAAAGAATGTGTGGAACATGTTCTGGAGATGAACGACATTAGACACATGGTTGATATTTACAGTATCAGTAGCAGTACTGATTGCATGGTAAGAAGTACACCTATGTAAAGGGCATGCATCTTTGAAAACCCTTCTCTGTCAGTTACTTTCAAATGAGAAGCCATTCCAAAGAGCACTGGAGAATATTTACCTCAATGAACCATACCTCTGCTGCACTGTGTTGTACAAGAACTGTCAAATCATCAAGAGATATCTTCTACAAGGCCTTTGTGAACACTGGTGCTTATGTTCCCTGAATTTAAAACATGGTCAAGTTTCCGATACCACTATTAAGAAAAAGTATGTATAAAAATATCTTCTTCTGTTAACTTTGAGTTTAAAGCTCACTCCTCATAAATATCTATGAGTGCAAAAATAAATTATACAAATTTCTGCGAAAAAGAGAAGCTAAACAGGGGATGTCTCTGAGGCCAAGCAAATGTGTTTAAAATCCCAAAGTTTCCTGCATCATTTTCTTTGTACTGAACTGCATGTATAGTTTGTAATAGCAAATTATTTTCTCCTTCAGGTGTCCAATCAAAAGTTACATGAAGTCCCCCTTTCCCAATTCCCCAACTGCATCATAGAGAGCAATATAATAAGGCCCTATTGACAAAAATATTCCTTGATTGCAAGGATCGTCGATATCCTGAAAA
Source organism: Tinamus guttatus (assembly GCF_059628265.1). Classification (NCBI taxonomy): domain Eukaryota; kingdom Metazoa; phylum Chordata; class Aves; order Tinamiformes; family Tinamidae; genus Tinamus; species Tinamus guttatus. Next base: position 10,415,931 of record NW_028288649.1, read on the forward strand.
TGAGTTTTCACAACACTAGAGGTGCACTTCAGCTCACTTTGCCAGGTGTTTGCATTGCAGTGATAATTTCCAGCACTGTGCCGGCTGCTGAATATGGCCCAAAATTGGAATCACCCCCATATGAGTATTCAGATTGCCTAGAAAAAGCTGGGCAAAGAACAGAACAGACTACCATTACAAGGAAAAGAGTGAAGCACCCAAAATGCATCACAGCAACCATGCAGGAGTCTTTCTGCCTGTTTTGTATCAGCAAAAGTTTCTGCACTGATACACAGAAAAGCTCAGGAAAAGTCTCCTTTCTAAGTTCTAATTTTTGTTTGGGTGCTGGAACAAACTCAGATGCATGTGTTGGCACATACAGTGCCTATTTCCTCTTCACTATCCAAAAAATGTTTTCCTTATCTGAATCTATCACCTTCCACATGAAGTGGAAGCTTCAGTAGTGGCTTTCCATCATCCTATGCAGCTGGTAAGTCCTGGGCCTCAACGAAAGTACCACCTAAAACTGTTTTGGCTTACCATGATATAAAAGGCAACAATATCTCACCCCTCACAAAGCTCAGAGCTTCACGTAGGCATGTGTGGCACCTGAGAGGACTATTCGCACTTGCACTGAGTGCAGGTCACCCATCCACAATGCCAGAAGGCATCACACCCCGTGAAAACGGCTGTCATGCAGAAGCTGCTCCCAGTTCCCTTACTCTGCCTTTCTGCTTAGGAGATCATTGCGAAAGCACTGTCCTAAAGGCAGAGTGAAGAAGGGAAAATCTGCCCGTCAATGGTGAGCACACCTACCAAATTGCTCTTAGCTGAGGTCACTTCAGAGGACCTCAGGTCAGAGTACCAGAGAAAGAAATCACTGAGTGATGACTAAATCAAGACTTGCAGCTGATACCAATTTATTTAGCAGAAAGCTGTATTCCTCCTTTCCCTTCTTTTCCCTTTCAGCTGCCAGTTGTCTCTTTCATAATCAAAAATTTTGCCTTGATATACCCTTCACTGCTCCTGAGCAGTATTGCTTTCTGCAAGGCCAAAATGCTTAAAAGTAACTACTGATTTCAGAACGTCTCCTTCTAGGTACTTGATGAGAGGCCTCATTTTCAGCAGACCCACTCTAAAAAGTTGTTCTTTAGCAGCTTTCACCTTGAGCAAGCAATGGCTGATGTCAAAAGTACTAATCATATTTGAAAATGTTAGCCCTTGTGTTAGATGAAAATAGAGATGGATCAGTTATGAGTGGGTTTTTTTGTGTTTTGTGCACGTGTGTTGTTTTTTTTTTTAAGCACTGGTGATGCTAAAATGGTTTTATAATTGACTAATGTATGTTTATAAGGGCTATTTTTCTCACAGGTCTAATGTAATTGCTCTGGCTTTGACAAAAGCTTGCTCCCAAGTGAAGGAGATGAGGCTCAGGCACACCTCAGGCTCCACTGTGCAGGCAGCACCAATCCAGTCTCTGGCTCCACGTAGTTAAAGCACAACTACCTGGTAGGCACAGGCTTCCCTGCCGAAATTGGAAGTGGGGAGCACAGACAAGGCAGAGCAGTCTGTCCCAATAGTGCTGCACCAA